>NC_000087.7:56941293-57541293 GCF_000001635.26 Mus musculus | reverse complement strand
TTTCCAAGTAAGATCTGAGGCAATTACCATATTAACCATTTTTTTTGGTTGGTTAATTGTTTGGGGGGTATTCAATTTGAAATAAACAGGAGATCATTTCCTGCATGAGAACAACGTGGAGGGAGCTGCCATTTTGAGTCAGTTCAGGAAACAGATAGGGACTAAAGATAAAAAATAAATAAATACTCCAAATGAAGGCAATTTTTAAACCTTTCATAGCATGGCAAAAAACACTGTAGTCATTTACATACCAAAAGCTAGAACCTCTTTGTAGTGTTGGCATTGGGCTTACCATCCTAGTCTCAGTATACTAACTTACTTGAAAATTATCATAAAAACATACGCTGAATATTTTGTCTTTAGATCTCTAAAAACCTCAGAAAAACTTATCAAAATAACAGACTACAATAAATTCAAGAGAATCAGTTTCATTTTATTTCAAAAAAATTTAGGCTTTTTATAATATTAAATATTTGTTATGAGTAATTCTAGCTCATTTGGTCATAAATATATATGTTTTTAGGAAAATAATTCTAAAAACTTAAAATGCATGTTTTGTATTATTATGTATAACATTGGCAAATTAGATAAAACATGCTCATTCATGTTAAACTCATAAATCTACTCCTATTTTCTGAATCTCTTAAAAATCAGAAACCTCGCTAGGCAAGATCTTAAACTACTGTTCTCCTGTAGGCCATGACATTTTTAGCAGATATTTAAATGTATTAACTGATCTACTAATGAGTAGAAATCTGAAAGACCAGAATCTCTGTTGCCTTTCACATAATGACTCTATTCAATGTAAACTATGACTACAATTAGAAAAATACTGAAATCCTAAAGTCAAATCCTCACCTCTTTTATCAGTCATAGAAAATCTTTTAATAGCTATGATACTGTAATCTGTAATCCCAGCACTTGGCAGTTGAATGCAAGAGGATCAAGGCCTTTGACTGTCCATAGCTATATAGCAAGTTTGAGGTCAGCATGAGTAATGTAGGACTGTCTCAAATAAACCTGTCCCCTACAAATCAAACAGAAATATAATGTTAGTATAAAGATATAAAAATAGTAAATATTGCTGTCACTTCAGTAGGAAATTGTTGACCAGAAATACTAAAATAAATGTACAATTGGAATTTTTTTACTATACTTTTGAAGGGAAAACTATTGAAATCTGGATATCCATAGAGTTCCCTGTTTAGAACATTATCCTGACAGCATATAGCCCAGAACTGGTAAGAAGCAAGGCTTGGAGAATCACAGGAGTTGCCTTGCCCAGACTTTAGAGATGGCAGCAAATAACTGTAAGTATCACCTGTTATTTTAGACTGAGGAAGTGCAATTGATGATGACATGTTCCAATATAATAATAGAAAAACAAACAAACAAACAAAAAACTAGTATTTCTGCTTTAGATCTTGGCAGGGCCATTCTAGCCCCATCGTTTGACAAAAGCACAGCACACCTCAGAAAATTGTTTTGATGACATCAACAATTGTCAGACTTAAAATCTATTGATGTGCTTCAAACATCTCTCATCTTCCGGGGTTATACATGGTGGTATTTATGAGACCTCTAAATGATCCCTAGGAATAGGAGCATAGATGGTAGAGTTGGGAGTGGATATATAGACTGGAGAGATAAAATGGGAAGCATGGTGATCCTTGGATTGCCTGTGCCATATACCTTTGCAGTTGTGGTAATAGATTCAGTGCAGATTGACACTATGAGCACTACCCTAGCACACAGTACAGTGCTTTCTTTTCTTTTTCCGGGCTTTTGCCTGTGACAGGGAATGTAGCTTGGATACTACTGGGTATTGTGTGGAAGATAACAATCATTGGATCAGTTCAAAGCTTTGGGAGCTGCCAGTTAATAGGCTAAGCTTCAGACTACATACTACCAATGGATAAATAGGGTCCAGTCTAGATGAATTTCTGGATCCCCAGGATACATGAATAGCATGCAGTATTCTAGAGTAGTATCCAGCTTAATGATACTTCTGTTGCTCTTGTGTCTTTCCCTCTTCTGTATCCCCCAAGTTCATTCCGCTTTCTTGGCATGACTCACAAATGAGCCTTTGTGTATTATCCTGTGGTATATGAGAGGAGTTGTCTGAATAGAGATGAAATATTGAGTCATGGCAAACACAATTGTGGAAATGGAAACCATCCAGGGGCAAATGTTGTAAAATTAACATAGTCTGTGAAAGAAAAATGCTTTTGCTTTCAGAAGGAGAGTGAATGGAGTTTTTCACTAAGCTGGAAGGGGGCTAATAAAGACCTTTTTTAACTGGAGAATTTAATAAGAATTAACCAAAACCCAGGTGCAATTATTCTTACAGGAGTGAACTGGATAGATGGGTAGAGTTTGGCTAGTATAAGATACTTGATTTAATGACTTTTGAGGTCCTTTTTCGAAATCATGATCAATAAATTCTGCCCTCTGTGACATATCTACTATATTTGTTTGAAAGATGAATAAACTAGGATACATAGATATAGATTTATAGTATAGTTCTTGAACTTTCATGATGTGACAATTAAATCTGTATGATCAAGACATATTTAGAGCTCTGCATTAGGCACACATAATCTATAGCTCCTGGGGACATACACGCAAATGAACAAACATGACTTTATAGTGTTTCTTGTTTTCAGAATGGAATACATTTTATAAATAATCTAAAAGCAATAGGTTCAGTTTCTATGTTCTTAGAGACAGAACCTTAAAGACCCTAAAAACTCTAAAAAATAAAAAAGAAAAAAGAAGAGAAAAGAAAATAAACTTGAAGCTTTAAATAAACAATAAAAACCCTAAAACAAACAAACAAACAAACAAAAAAAACATAAAATTTTTGAAAAAATAAAACTAAAAGAACCTAAAACCCTAAAGAAAAACAAACAAACAAACAAAATCAAAAAAAAAATTCTAGATCTCTACAAAGACCCAAAAAAACATAAAATAATTACCACAAACAAACAAACAAGGAAAGAACAATAGCCACATTAAGCCTTAAAAAAAAAATCTTGCCAAATACACTGAGAACAACCCTAAAATCATTTAAAAACCGTAAAAAAAAAAACCCTAAAACAATAAAGCAAAACCTAAAACCCTAAAAAACCCTAAAATTATTAAACAAACACTAAATGACCCAAAAAAGCTATTTTTTAAAATTCTTAATTAACATTTTTAAAACCCTAAATTCTATAAATAAGAAAACAGAAGAACTCTAAAAAGACCCTAAAAAAATTATAAAACCCTAAAAAAAAAATCCAAAAACTCTACAAGTCTAGATCCCTAATGAGACAATAAAAAAGCAATTAAAAAAAAAAAAGAAAATGAAAAGATACAAAACCACCACCCCAACAACTACAAATTCTTCTGCCTTAAAAAATCGCCAAAAACACTGGAAAAGAAAATCATTTTCCAAACCTTATTAAAAAAAATGCTTAAAACAATTTTTAAAAATTCCTTAATTAAATTAAAAAACAAAACAAAACTAAAAAATAAAGAAATACCCTAAAATACTTTTTTTTTCTTATAAAAGAAAACATTTATTTGGGGGCTTGCTCACAGTTTGAAAGGGTTAGTCCATTATCATCATGGTGGGAAGCAGACAGGCATGGTGGCGGAGAGGTAGCTGAGAGCTTCGAATCCTGATCTGAAAGCAGCCAGGAGAGAGAGTGAGGGGGAGAGACAGAGAGAGACAGAGAGAGAGAGAGACAGACAGAGAGAGAGAGAGAGAGAGAGAGAGAGAGAGAGACAGAGAGAGAGAGAGAGAGAGAGACAGAGAGAGAGACAGAGACAGAGACAGAGACAGAGACAGAGACAGAGACAGAGAGACAGAGAGAAACAGAGACAGAGACAGAGACATAGTTTCAAAGTCCTGGTATGGACTTTGAAACCTTAAAGATCACTCCTTACTAGGAGTGATCACACCAGTTAAACAAGGCCACACCTCCTAATCCTTCCCAAACACTTCCATTAACCAGGGAATCAAGCAGTCAAGCATATAAGCCTAAGTGAGGTTGTCTTATTCAGACCAAGACACTCATTAAACCTTGTAACAAAGCCAAGTTGAAAAGCAGTACTGTACAAGTGTTATGAGAAAAGTTGCTGGGACCAGGCTTACATTGCAATGCAGTGACCTGGCAACTCACTCAACAACAGTAAAAAGACCCACAAGAACTGTAAAACCCTAAAAAAAGTTCCTTTAAAAAGTTCTAAAAACACATCAAAACTCTGAAACTCAAAATAAAATCCTTGAAAACCCGCTTAAAAAAGCAAAACAAAAAAACAAACATACAAACAAACAAACAACAACAACAAAAAACCTACAATACCCTGAAACCCTAAGTAAAATCCTGAGACTATAAAATCAATCCTACCCTCCCCCAAAATACCTACAAAACCCTGAAACATTAACTAAAATCCTAAGATAAAAAATAATCCTAAACCTATAAAAAAAAAGCAAACACACACACAAGAAAACAAAAAACCCTTACAAAATCCTAAAACCCTATAAAACACTAAAAGTATAAAAAGAAACAAAAACAAAACAAAACACAACAACAAGAAGAACAAAATCACACAAAAAACTACAATTATCCTAAAATTATTTATAAACACTAAAAAGCCCTAAAACCCTGAAATACCTTAAATAAATAAATAAATAAATAAATAAATGAATAAATAAATAAATAAATAAAATAAAAATAAACCTCAACCCTACCCAAAACAAACAAACAAACAAACAAACAAACAAAAAACTTATAAGGACAAAAAACCTACCAAATTTAAAACCATTAAAACCCTAAAACTCTAAATAACACAAAGGGCTTTACCCTCCCGCACACCCCCCCTCTAAAAAAAAAAAAAACCTGAAAACTGTAAAATACTAAAAAGCCCGAAAAAAGCCTAAAACATTAGAAAAAAGTAAATCAAAAGAAAAAAAATCTAGAATCTTTAAACAAATACTGAAATAGTCCTAAAATACAAAAAAAAAAAAAAAAAAAAGAAAAAGAAAAAAAAGAAAAAGAAGAGAAAAATAAAATTCTGAAAACACACCTATTAGCTAGGCAGTCATTCAACTTACAGAGTTTAGCCTGCTTCTGAGTGCTGGTATGAAAGGGGAATAAAACTATACTTTTTTCCTTTTTGTTTGTATAATTGTTTTCTAAAATATTTTTTTTTTCTCTGTGGGTGAGTATATGTGTGTGTGTGTGTGCGTGTGTGTGTGTCTGTGTGTGTGTGTGTTGTCCAAAGAGGTCATCAGATCGTCTAGAACTAGAATTGCAGGTGGTTGTGAACAACCATGTGGGTGTTAGAAATTGAACCCTGGTCCTGTGCAAAAGCAATCAGTGGGCCTAAGCAGTGAGCTATCTCCTCAGTCCTTTCTGCTTGCTCTAATCTCTACTTCACTATTCATCTTGCCTAAATATGTCTTTATTCCTACTTCTTCTGTCTGTTTTTATGTGATGAATTCTTGTTTGCTTTTCTCTTGTTTCTCCAATTACAGCACCAAGATTCTTCATTTCCTTTTGTTTTGGAAGATTCTCAAGGAATCTTAAATCCAGACTTTAGGGCAGTTATTTAAAATTCACACCTGGGGATTAATCTTCAGAAAATTATTTTTGGGAAAAACATGTGATTATTTCAACATCTATAGTAGTGTGGGGGCATTATTCTCCCTACGTCATGTACACTTAAGATCTTTAGATACCTCCTTCCCTGTGATAGCCTTGCAGCTCACTGAGTGACATGTGCATTTGATGATAAATGATACACAAACTTTGAAGCACCTTACCATATCCTGTCACCCATATCATGTTCAACATAGCAAGAACCACAAGTGAGTTGAAAAATACAAATACATTTTTTAGTGTCTTGAAGCTAAAATCCCCAAATTAATCAAAATATTATTTGGACTCTGTTACTTTATACCAGTGTTTTTTTTAAGTGTACAAGTCGCAGGCCTTTTCTGTGACCCTTTGCACAGGTTTACAGTGTCCTTTTACCATCTTCATCCTCCCCACTATCCTCCATTGCTATCAGATCTCCCCCCTCCTGCTGCGCTTACTCTTCCAAAATACCTCCTATTTTTTAATGTCCCTTATTAAATTTATATTTTTACAAGAGTCATTTTGAGTTTTACTTGTCTAACCTAATATATAGTATTTAACCATTCCATCCATTTTTTTGAAAACAAAGCGCTGCACTAATACACATAGATGAGAAATATATTTATCTCTCTCTCTCTCTTTCTCTCTCTCTCTCTCTCTCTCTCTCTCTCTCTCTCTCTCTCTCTCTCTCTTCTGTCTCTCATTTTTAAGGCATTCATCCAGTAGTTGACATCTTAAATCACTCCATAGCATGTATGTTTCATACAGTGAGGCAATCAATATTGATGATATGGATATGTAGTGGTCCTTCTTAGATTTTTTTTTTTTGTGAACTTAAATCAACCTGGGAAGATAGAATCTCAGATAAAGATCCTCCATCACATTGGCCTGTGGCCACACCTTAAGGAATGATTTTTTTTTTTGATGACTGTTGTTGAAGGATCTAGCTCTCTATGGATAGTGTCATATCCTATGAAGATGATGTACAGGGTACGGTGGGGACCGTGGAAGGTACTGAAAAGGATTTTTTTTGAAGAACTGAAGATCTATGTGCCATGAACAATTAAAGTGTCCTCTAATTTGTAAGTAAATTTTATACATACCTGTGTCCAGTATTCTGTCTACACATATTTCAAAAGTAAAATTACCTCATCTATTTCATCCTGTTTTACTGCATTTAATCTATGAAATTACTTATAATCAGAAGTGCTGGTAAATTTTAAAAACCTTTAAAATATGACTGGGAGATATCAGGTTTTTTTTTTTTTAAATTTTATCACAACTTTGTAAGCATGCCCAAGATCTATGTTGTCCTCTTACTTTCCAAAGAATCCATAATTCATGATTGCCATTGGTTTCAATACATGTCATTTAACCCTGTCAAATTCCAGGTTTGTTTGCATAAAAATAGTCCTCCTCTAACTGTGGGTTTTCATAAAGTGAAAATTGGTGTGCTATCCAGTGTGCTGCCTCAAATGAATCTGGCAATATTTATGATAAGAAGCACAGCTTAAAGATAACCAAGGGAAAGGTTGGAACATGAAAAATAACCACCATGGATGTTGTCAAGGCAGAAACCGAAGACTTTCTCAGAACGAAAATAAAAACAAAAATGAAACAAAACAAAACACAAACCAAACAAATAAATAAAAATTCAACAACCAAACAATAAAAACCATGCAAGGGTGTAATTCTTTGGCAGAATATTACTCAGATCATCAGGCCTTTCAGTTGGGATTTCATTTATTATTTCTAGGAGGCCATATGAAAAGGTAAATTCGAGATGCTGAATGTTTCTGAGTGTAACTAGGGAAGGAACCAGCCTGAGAGGGGTTCTATGATGTAAGCTGAACTAGGGTGATGTCACAGAGCACTGGCTGGAGGTTGCGCATCTATTCCACTTGGAGGCGCTAGAAACCATTCAAGGTGAGTTCACTATCTTCACAGTGGTTTTTTCAAAGCCAGGTCATTTTTTCCCACAGGCTTTTGGTGCCTGGTCTGTATCAGGAGATCTTGACGACTAGGATATTTTTCTATGGGTAAGTACATTTATGAAGTAATTGGGACCCTCATAGCTACAGAAAGCTAAAAATTTTCTCTCCTACAGTGAGTTACTGTACATTCTACTTTCCGCATGTTTATTAGCAAGGGAGATGAATGGTCTAGGTTAGTTTATCTCCTGAATTTATTATCCTTGCTAACCATATCTAGATCACAATTCCACTAAAATGCCAAAGCTCCTGTTTGTCCATGTGCATGTTAGAAGTTATTAGTTCTAAAAGGCTGATATTGCCTCGACTTTTTGAGTTGTTCTTGAGTTCAGTGATGCAATGGCTTAATCGAATAATTCTGAATCTGGGTCAGGAGAAACAATAAAGAAGGACAGTGGTGTGCTGTGTCCCTGGGAAGATATTTGTGAATGCAAGAACTTAGCTCAGAGCTTACGCGTACAAGAGAATCATGGTGACCCCTCTGGCCTTTTTTTTTTTTCTCTTCTTCTTGATCATTGGGGGTAATTGTCATAGCACCACCTAAATTGACATAGAAATTCAAGGAGAGGATCCTCATCAGAGACAAATTTACTCAGGTCTGAAGAAATAAATGTTGATCTGACTATGTTATTCTGAGCTCTAGAGAATTACTTGTTAATTACACTATTTTTATTTCCTTGTTTCCCTTGTTTCTTTGTTTGTTTGTTTGCTTGCTTGGTTAATTTTATTTGAGTTTCTGTATGTTTAGATTTGGCTGTCAGGAAACTCACTGTGTAGACCAGACTAGTCTTTCTCTCAGTAAGGTCTGCCTCACTCTGCCTTTTGAGTACTATGATTAAAGTTATGGGTCACTACCACTTCCTATTAACTTCTCCATTTGATTGTTTGTTTTGTTATTTTTTGTTTGTATTTCTGTTTTGTTTGTTTTTCGTTTGATTTTCGTTTGTTTTCTTTTACTTGATGTTGTTGTTGTTGTTGTTGTTGAGACAGGGTTCCTCTCTATAGCACTGACTGCCCTGGAACTCACTTTGTAGACCAGGCTGGTCTCTAATTTAGAAATCTGCCTGTCCTTGCCTTCTGAGTTCTGGGATTAAATGCGTGTACCACCATTGCTGACTTATTAACTTCTTATTTTTATAAAATTAATTTTAGGAGCTCAAAACTGTTTAGCATAATCTTCTTCACCTGCTCAGAAGTTCTCTTAGAGAAGAGTCTTGGTCCAGCATTCACTCCCAACCCATAACCATTGCCCATCAGGAATTCATATATATGACAGAGGCAACAGCATTGTGTCTGGTTTAAACGGGCAAGATCTTCAGTCCCAGGCAATAAGCAAGTATGATATTTGAAGGGAATGGAAGCCACAAGACAGTGTGATCTACCACAACAGGTCTACAGCCAGGTAGAAGACAATACTTCTGAAGAGTCTGAGCATGACATCACTCAAGAAGAAGAGTAGGAGGAAGCCTTCTTCCCAGGCCCTGGGGAATATTGTTGGCTGCAGAATTTCTCACGGGTGGAAGGAAGGTAATGAGCCTGTCACCCATTGGAAGGCCATCATTCTAGGTCAACTGCCAACAAACCCTTCTCTTTATTTGGTGAAGTATGACGGAATTGACAGTGTCTACGGACAGGAGCTCCACAGCGATGAGAGGATTTTAAATCTTAAGGTCTTGCCTCACAAAGTAGTTTTTCCTCAGGTGAGGGATGTCCACCTCGCAGGCGCACTGGTTGGCAGAGAGGTACAACACAAATTTGAGGGGAAAGATGGCTCTGAGGACAACTGGAGTGGGATGGTGCTAGCCCAGGTGCCATTCTTACAGGACTATTTTTACATTTCCTACAAGAAGGATCCGGTCCTCTACGTCTATCAGCTCCTGGATGACTACAAGGAAGGTAACCTCCACATCATTCCAGAGACCCCTCTGGCTGAGGCGAGATCAGGTGATGACAATGACTTCTTAATAGGTTCCTGGGTGCAGTACACCAGAGATGATGGATCCAAAAAGTTCAGAAAGGTTGTTTACAAAGTTCTAGCAAATCCTACTGTGTACTTTATCAAATTTCTCGGTGACCTCCATATCTATGTCTATACTCTGGTGTCAAATATCACTTAAATTGAAAAAAATCACAAAGTACAGAAATGTAAACTTATAGGATTGAAAAAAAAATGTTTGTTTTCCTGTGTTGGGTACCTATGGGTCTTTGACAAAACCTCAGTATCTTTGTCAATAAAATTTGTTTTGTTCTAAAAATTAATACGTGTGACATGACATGCTTTTAGTGAACACTTTGTTGGAAGAGATGGACTATGGTAGAAAGAACATCAAAGGAAGATGAAAGTTGCAACGCAGGCTGTGAACAGTGCATACATCTAATATCACACAGGCTAAAATGGACAGGACTTAGATTCTGTGGTCTGCATAGTGAGCAAGGAATTGGAGATATGACTTAGAGGAGCAGGGATGGCAGCAAAAAATGGATTTTTAGGAAGAAGTGGAGAAAGACAGGACATAGATAGAATCTCTGGTATGAAGTCTGAGGGAGAAACAACAAGTTGGGGAAAGAGTGATAGATAAAAGGAATGTGGCCTTGTTACACAAAGTGCAACCCAGAAAACTGATCCAAAGAGATTCAGAAATCAGACAAAATAAGGTTTCATTTGAATAATGAAACCAAATGAAACTTGTCTCTCATTTTAAGATTTATTATCTTTATTTATATGGGTGGGAGTAGGGCATGAGCTTGAGAGTATAGGTGACCACAGAGACATGAGTTGTCAGATCCCATGGAGCTGGCATTAAAGCTGATTGTTAACCATTGGATATGAATTCAAGAAAACAAATCCAGTTTTTTTGCGGTACAAAAGTACTCTTGACAACATGGTCATCTCTCTATTCCCATTAAGATATCTTTTTAAGAAATCCAATATTAACATGCAGAAAAGAGACCAGGTAGAAGTTAAGAAAGATTAAATTGATGGTGACCTTTAAAAACAATAAAGGACCCAAAAAGGACTAGAGGACACTGAGGGACAAATGAATTCTAAGATGAAGTTCTCAAAATGTGAAGCAGGAGACCCAGGAAGAATAGAAATTTTGTGCAAATAGTTAAAATTGGGCATATCCACATTAGGTTCTTTGGTTTCTTAACAAATAGCCAGTTGATCAGATCAAAGAGTAATTTAAAAGAGAAAATGAATAAACTGTGAGATAATATATGGTGGGGCGTGGATCCTGATTTCTTTCCCTGTGCAATCTTTGCCTGGGATGAATCCTGTGATCTTTTGGAGGTCTCTGTTGAGTGCCCCAGATGACCATCAAAAAGCTCACCACTGGCCTGTTCCCCTGGCTCTCCTCCAAACATCTGACTCCCAACATACCTATGTACCATTTCAGCCTGTCTATTTCCTATAAATTCCTGTCTCAAATTTATGTGTGACCTCCTTCTCATAAAACAGTGAAGGTGTACTCAATGCATATGTGCTGATCTCTTTTCTATGCCAGTTCTCATGGGTTTCAAACTCTATGAGGTTGCCCAATATGTTGGTCACTACTCCTGAGTAGCCCCTGTGCTTCATGGGGGTCTTAATGGGTCCCATATGCACTCTGAGTGTTTCTTTTGTTTGTTTGGTTGGTTGGTTTTATTGTTGTTGTAGGTTTTTTGTTTGTTTTTGTTTTGTTTGTTTGTTTGTTTTTTGTTTGTTTTTGTATTGTTTTTTGTTTTTGTTTTTAGTCAGGCTTGTCATGGACTCAATCATTTGTGTTTTTTCTCTAGAATAAGTTTGAATGCCAAATGACTTGAAAATACTCTCTATTGTTGATTAATTTTGGTATCTGGGAGAGTTTCTCTGCTAGCTGGATGTCTTAATTAGGGTTTCAATGCTGTGAAAAACCACTATGACTAAGACAACTCATTAGAAACATTTCATTAGGGCTTTTCAACATTTCATTGCAGTTTCAGAGGTTCAGTCCACTATCATCAAGGAAGTGAACATGCAAGTGTCTGGGCATATGTAGTGGTGGAGAGGAAGCTTAGAGTCTTCTGCATGCAGGGATGTTGTCTTCCACACTGAGCAGAGCTTTAAAGCCTCACAGTGATATGCTTCCTCCAAAAAGGCCACACCCACTCCTACAAGGCCACACCTCCTCATAGGCCAACTACATTCAGAGTGCCATACTGGTTTCATAGCAACTTGAAAAGATCTAGAGTCTTGCAAGAGGAGGAGCCTCAGTTGAGAAAATGCCTCATTAAGATCAAGCTTTTAGGAATTTTCTTAATTGGTGGGAGAGGACCCAGTTCATTGTGGGTGGGGACACCCTTGTGGTGGTAGTCTTGTGCTCCTTATGGAAGCAAGACTTAAGGAGCATGTCAATAAGCATCACCACTCCATGGCCTATGCATGAGCTTCTGGCTCCAGGAACCTGTGTTGTTTCAGTTTCTTTCCAAACTACTTTGATGATGAACAGCAATGTGGAATATAAGCTGAATAAAACTTTTGCTATGGAATTAGCTCTTTGGACATGGTATGTTCTTACAACAATAGAAACCTTAAGTAAGACAATTTCTTAGAGGAACAAAATATCTAATACTACCACTGTCACTTATCCTATAAGGACAAATAATGTGTAGATATTTTATTTTAATTTAAAGGTAAGATATTCTCATGTATATAATGACATGCAATTGTTCTAGTTTGCTTCTTTCTCACACTGAAGAATACTAACATCAAACATAACTTGGGAATATAAGGGTTATTAGCTTACATGTTACAGACTATTACCAAGGAAGGCAAAACAGGAACTTGAAGCATTACCAGGAAAGAGTGCTTATTGCTTGACCCTATCTTAGTCATTGTTCTATTGCTGTGAAGAGACATCATGGATAAAACAACTATTATGAAACAAAGCATTAACTGGGGGCTTGATTACACTTACAGAAGTTTAGTCAAACATCAAGTCAGTGACCGCAGCACTGGAGCAATAGAGAACTATTGATCCTTAGACAGAGACAGATATTCTGCCATTACATTGGTTTCTTGAAAACTCAAAGACCACCCTTATTGACACAACCACTTCCTCCAATGAAGCCACATCTTCTCTCATTCCTTCTAATCCTTAAACACACTGCCAATCCCTGGTGAGTAAATATCCATATATATGAATCTATAGGGTATATTCTTATTCAAACCACCAAAAATCATGTGGCTTGATCGAATATTTTATTTTAAATACAGAGTAAAAGCTTTCCTTTTATAAATGACTACTGATGAGCTTACCCACAGTTGCCTACCCTCACACATCGACCATCAATGAAGAAAATGTCCCATAGACTTACCCAAAAACCAAGTGAATAGAGACAATTCTTCAATTGTTCTCTCTCCTAAGGTGACGCTAGATTGTCAAGTTGGAGATAAATAAAATCCCAGCACATTAAGGTTTATCCTGCTCCATAACCCACACAAACATTACTCATCACAATCTCCTCATTCTGCCTAGGTGTAGACCCACTTCCCTCCATGGCAGAAGTGAAGGGTAAGTACCTCCAACAGCAAGAATACTCAATAATAGGTGACAAGTAGTGAATATGCCTTATAGCCTCACAACACCTACATTCTAATTTGTGTTACACTTTCTGGGAGACACCCCAGTCTGTCCAACTTCCTGCCAACTCAGCTTTGACCAGAAAAATTCTCATCAAGAAATCCAATGACTTTTAATTGATTTCTTTCTCCTGAGGGAATGGAGTGTAACCCCTTCATGGATGTATTGGTGTCTGATTCATAAGTAATAAAACCCACTACTATTAACAGCTAAATCACAGGTGCTATGACAAATAACAACTCACATGAGAAGCATCACATTTGATTAAGCCTTTTCAGAAGTTTTATTGGAGTTTGATTTATATACTAAATAAATCCATTGATTTATTTATTTTTAAGTGTGTAATTTAATGATTCTAAACACATTTCACCACTGTCATTTTTCACTCATTTTCTGGTACTTCATATGATATTGAAATCTACTAAAATACAATAGTGAATTCAGAAGAAAGACCAGTGGTGTGGGTAGCAGCAAAGTTCTTGAGTCTCAAAGACAACAGATACCATGGCTGAATATTCCAACTACAACAACTAGGTAACATTGGTTCTACACTTAGCATGCCGTTTCTAGAAAAAAAAATTAAAGAATTAAGCCATGTTTCCTCTGAACCTGACATGTTACTATCACAAATGAAAGAAGGATCCATGATCACATGAATATGAAAGGCGCATGAAGCAGCAAAATTGTTCAACTTATTGGCAGCTAGTCAGCATTAACACAAGAAGGGACAAAGACAATAAACAGCTTTGAAGACATGTCCAAATGACCACGTTCATTTACAAGTTTCTTACCCATTCCTTGTATATCCATTAATTGATTAACTCATTGATTAAAGCCCTCAGGTTCCAATCACTTTTCAGAGTGCATATTGTACTACCTATGAACATTGTACTGTGGACCAAAGCCTTCATCTAAGACCCATGACTGACATTTCAAAACAATTTAACCACAGAATTCTTTATTTGAAACAAAGTGATAAGATCCATCTATCTCTTCAAGGATATCTCTGTTTTGTTCAAAAAGGAGAAAAATGCAATCCAAGTTCAGGATCTTGATCCCTTATCCATGCATCTTAAACCCATAGGGGCTAGCCAGAATGTAAGGTCAGAAGTCTAAACTTCACCTATACTACAACTAACTCTGAAGATATCTAGCAATCTCCAGTTCCTTTCTGGTACTTACCCACACCAAGTCTGCATTAAGGAATATGGTCTAGTGTGAGATAGTGCCAGCAGTTAATTGCAAAATCCCACTATGAGTTGAGTTGTATATATACTGAGACATCTGTAATATAGACACACATGCATATTCACAAATACTCACAGAAAGAGGCAAGAAGTAGAGGAGCTGAAACTTAGAAATCCTCAAGGAAGAGAATGAAAATCTTGTAAGGCACAGAGGTAAGAGAAAAACTGTGTCTTTCTGCACAAAATCAGGACATTCTGTCTTCCATCACTGAATGGGAAGGCTCACTATCCCTTATCGCTATCTGATAAGGTATAGACAGTTGATGAAGGATGAATAGTAAGTTTTCATCAAAGTTATTGACTTTGAATGTTATAGATTGTTCATGCTCTACTGGAAGCCAGATGTCTAAGAGTTTATGGGAAACACAAATGATTTGAATGGGTTGTAACAAAGGGGAGAAGACGAGATATGAAGTTGGCAGGAGGAGTTAGGTGGGAGTGGGCCAGGTTTTGTTCTGGGAGGAGTTACTAAATTATTGGAAAGTAAATTCCATCAAAATATTTGTATGCAATTCTCAAGGTATTAAGGAAAGTAGTTCTTAATATACCATGTACTGAACACACACAGACCACTTATATTGCCATCTTCTAAATAACAAATTCTTATAGAGCAGTTTCATTACATTGAGGGCAAAAGTCATCCAGAGGTTATTTAAAATAAAGAAGAATCTAGGGAGATGGCCCAGTGGTAAAGCCAAGTGTTTGGTCAAACATTCACCTAAACACCAGTGCTTAGGAATTGGAGTGGCAGAGACAGAAGAATGACTGTGGCTTCCTGAATGTCAGCCTCACTCCTAGCTCAGCAAGAAACCCTGTCACAAGGGGAAAATTAGGGAGTGAAGTAGCAGAAAACAGTATACCCTTCCCTATCCTCTGGACTTACCTGTATAATTCTGTATGCATACACACATCAATATGATAACTGTATAAAAGATGTTACTTTGCATAAATTATAGGCAAAAGCAATGTTGTTTTAACCTAGAGACCTGAAGACTTTTATATATTAATGGTCCTGGAGAAACTCTTCATATATAGAGGATTGATATATCTTCTTCCTGTGCAAAGGAAACCTAAGTTAAGTGTGTGTGTCAGTGACTTTAAACACCTTTCTTCCTCTAGATTCCTATTTATACCACAGAATGGTCTGTAAATAATGAAAAGATGAAAATAAGACTTTTTCAGGGTGTTGCCTTCTTTTAAAATCATATTTATATTTTACTAAATCGATGGAAAATCTTCAGCTCCAAGGAACAATGGATTCAATATTGTTGACTTCTGTATTATCCCATTATGAATAGGAATTAATTATACATCAACATTTCCCACGATTTGAACTAAATCAGGAATAAGGGATATGTTTCCATAAAAATAAGTAATGCCAATATCGTTAATCAAGTAGAAATGTGTGTGTGTGTGTGTGTGTGTGGTGGGGTTAGGATGCCTTTGGATTATTTGAGAATGATTGCTGATCAGAAATATGTTATGCAAATAACCCTAACCTGAGAGAAATGAAAAGTAATGATATAAACTATACTACCAAGTGTCATGGCCACTTATTAGTTGATATCATTTTCTTTTTCATTCCTTTATTCGTTTGAATAATTGTGTGCCACAGATGATCACACGTTCAAATGTGTTAGTTTTCCGGGTGATGGGCTGTTTAGAATGAATTAGGAGTTGTTTTATTATTAAAGGAGATTTGTCACAGAGCCTTGAAATATCAAAAACCCATCAGACTCTCTCTATCTCTCTCTCTTTCTCTCTTTCTCTCTCTCTCTCTCTCTCTCTCTCTCTCTCTCTCTCTCTCTCTCTCTCTCTCCCTCTTTCATTACTCTCTGCCATCTCCATCATAAGTTGTTCGCTCTCAACTACTGCTCTACATGTTTTGCCTCTGTGTTGCCATGGTGTCTACCATGATATCCTGGACTTGCCCTCTGGAACTCTAAGACCACAATTAAATGTTTCCTCTTATAAGTTTGTTTGGTCATGATGTCTCTCACAGCATAGAACAGTAACCAAGACATACATACTCCTGTTTATTTTTTGAAACATTCTTTATTTCTTTCATTAAAGTTATCTTTTGTCCATTGAACAGTTTTAAGAATAATGTTAATGGGCCCAAATAAATAGTGCCAATAGGTGTGGCACTCTCAGGAAGTGTGAAATAGTTTCATGAGGTGTGACATTGGTGGAGTAGTTGGAACACTGATGGAGATGTGTCTTTGTTGAGTTGGTGTGATCTTGTTGGAAGAAATGTAACAATGTGGTGGTAGGCTTGGAGGTCTGCTGTCCTTAAGCAATCCCCAGTTTGACACAGTCTCCATCTGCTTCCTGTATATCAAGACCTAAAACTCATCTCCTTCTCCAGCACTTTGTCTGTCTGAAGGCTACCATGTTTCCAGCCATGACAATAATGGAGTAAACCTCTGAAAAGAAGTTACAAAGTGTTCAAGATTTACTATGATCCTGGTGACACTTCATGGCAATAAAACCCATACTAATACTCACATAAACACTCAAAAACACATTTGGTGTTTTGTGGAAACAGACTTTTCAGGCCCTCTGCCTACTGCCTGGAAGCTATTCATTTCCAAGCAGCTATCAGATGAAGTTATAGAACTCTCAGCTCCAAATGAACCATGCCTGCCTGGATCCTGACATATTCTTACCTTGATGATAATGGACTGAACTTCTGAACCTGTAAGCCAGCCCCAATTAAATGGTTTTCTAATAAAACATGCATTGATAAGTGTGTCTGTTTACAGCAATAAAATCCTAACACACACATGTACATATACACCTAGATATACTGAGTCACAGACACACACACACATGGAAACATTCACACACACACACACACACACACACACACACACACACACACACACACACATTCATTTACAGGGACTTTAGATTCAGCCAGTACCCATGCAATTTAATTGGGGTGTTGAATACATGTGTTTGTGGAACATGACTATTGCTCTTTCTTTTAGGAGTTATATGGACAAAATCTGCACACTCACTTCATTCCTCTTCAACATCAGAAATCTCAATTTAAAGAAAGTGAGATAATGAGAAGTAGTTTTAGATACCTCTCTTTTTTTTCCTGTGAGTAGCTTCCACTTCAAATCACCAAAGAAAAATAAACATAACAGGAAAGAATTTCATATTCAAATGCTCTTGACAAGCTCATAATACATTCTCCATAATGAATATAAACTTTTATTTAGAATTCCCAAGGAAATGAGACTTTTGAAAAATCCTTACTTTCAGATAGGCTTTGGTATTTCATTTCCCTGCAAAAGAACACCAATGTAAAAAGACAAAATGTAGATTGCTTTGTGCACAAGTTGAATCAGAAACATTTGATAATGTGCATACAGGGACTCACCACATTTTTACAAATATATATATATATATATATATATATATATATATATATATATATATATATATATATTGGGAGGGTGAAAGGAGACATCTGGAGAACAATAAGACCCTCATTAGCATTAAACATTCCTGAAGTCAAGTAATAACATCTAACAACATCAATAACAACAACAACAAAAACAACAACAAGAATAGATGTTCATTAGGAAGAATTTTTTAAAATAACCTTCCATTAGCCACATAAAGAGGGGGCATGATCCATCTGCAACACATTATAGATACTTATTACAATTACCACTAAAATTTTTAAAATAATACGGATTTTTAAAAATGAAATTGAAGTAAAATAGATTTTTCAGCTGTTAAAAGGGGGAAAATGTGTTCTAGAACGAAATAAAGAGTGTAAGAACTAATTGATTTTTTAATAAAGAACATCCTTATAACTCATGTGTCAGTAAGTATCAGGATTATAATGCAGTTGATTTTCTCATTGTAGAATAATTTTAATGTGTTTGAATATTTCCAGTTGTAAGAATGGATCTCAGAATTTTCACAGGACAAGAAGAAGACACCAAGTAGTTCCTCACTTTTGTTTCAAAATTCTTAATTCCTTTTTTGCAGAGTCCCAGACATTCCAGGGAAGGGTTTGAAACATCCAACAACTTCTGAGACCATAACCTCAGAGGGAAGCTACCTTTCTCAGTAAATGGAACTAGGAAAGCTGAAAAGATCCATCAAATCGCTTTAGAACAAAAATGGCAGCTGGTTCACAGAACAAGGTATCATTTAGCAACTCAGCCAAGAAATAAGAGGATTTGAAATGATAATAACACAGAGTAATAAAAACCACTATGCAGTTGTAATTTAATCGTATATATATACTTTGTACAGAGAAAGCAATCAAATCTTGAGATCTCTCTGCTCAGCCCAATGAAACTCTGGGTCATGCTGCAGATGTTCCAAGTTCATGGCTCATCACAGATACTGGAAGTCTCTGGGAAACTAGAACTACATCACGTAAGTGCTGTGAGTCCAAAGACATGATTTCAGAAATTGTTCAAGTCCTCATCTTGCTTGAAAAAAAAAATCACATAGCACCAGAAGTAATAAGAAGTTCATGGTATCAATGTCAACAGGTAAGCACTACTAACAAATATCTGTTAAGCATTGGATTGTTACCAACTCAAATGAGGAGATGATTTTTAAATTTAAATGCAGTTACATTTTAATAATTTGTAGTAATGTTAAGTGTCCAGTGTGAAACTGTGGGTGTAGGGCAAGTTGGTGAAGTGAGAGAGAACATGGACGGCAGAAGGTTCTGTGCTCTGTGAAGGCTGACATGGGAGGAGTGAAGGATAATTACCATGCATACCTGATTGTGCATCTGGCTGTGTAAATCCACTGAAACTACACGGATGGGGGTGAACTAGGGGAAGACAATGGTACCAGATTCTTTGTCTCTGGCATCCCATATTGGGCCTAAAAAACATAGACAGTCTAATGTTTTAGAGCTTTATTTTAGACAGCAAGGAGAAAAAAAAGAGTAAAAAGATTGTTAGACTTGCCATGGCCAAAAGGAGAGATGGGGAAAGAAATAGAAGGAAAGACAGAAAGCAAGTTAGAGAGTAAGAAAGTTGAACGCTTAGAGAAAGAGGTAAAAGTTTACAGAGAGTAAGGATTGTAAAAGTTAGAGAGAGAGAGAGAGAGAGAGAGAGAGAGAGAGAGAGAGAGAGAGAATGAGAGACTGATGTAGGGCCAAGTAGCCTCTCATATATTGGGCTTGTTATCTTGCTGTTGCTAGGTAACTAGAAGTTATCTAACCTGAAGATCAGAACCTTTGGTCATTTTGTATGTGACTGCTAGCCATTAGCCACTGCAGGGCGGGAGTGCTTGTGGGTATGGTAAATTCACCAGGAGCCAGGGTTCCAGAAATACGGAGGAAATGCCTTCCTTCCCATGTAGGTGAAAATTACGACCCATTAGGTTTCATCAGGTTTAAGGACTTCAGCATGACTGGAGACCAGGCATTTGGTACATAGCACAATGCCCCAAGCTCAATGATCAAATTTAACTCTAGCCTCCAGATTTTGTGGTTTCTCAGGCAGAACACCATCAGAGAGGATGTGAGTTTGAAACTCTGGAGACTCCCACCAGAAGAAATCGAGGCATGGAGGTGGGGTGGGGTAAAATGATCTTAGAAGAAATCTGTAAAACAGTGAAAGGACAATTGAAAAGACATATGGAAAAGACCAGTAACAGGGGATGCCTCAGGAGACCATCCTTGTCTTCATAGCTTGGCAAGACAAAATTCAAATGACCAGTAGTACTGGAGGAGAGTCTGTGAATGCATCAGGGAGGGTAGGGTAAGGGTAGGAGGGAGTGAGGGAGGGTGAGATAGAGAAAAAAGTAGAAGGAGAAAAAGAAAGAGAAGGAGAAGAATATGGAGAGGAAGAGGAGAAGAAGGAAGGGAAGAGGAATGGGTGGAGCAGAACGACAAGGAGAAGGAGAAGGAAGAAGAACAAGAGAAGAGGAAGAGGAAGAGCAAAAGGAAGGAGGAGGACTTGGAGAAGTAGAAAAGGAGAAGGTTAAATAAGGAGGAGAGAAGGAGAGAAGAAGAATGAGAGAAGGAAAAGTCAAAGGCATAGAAGAAGAAGAAGAAGAAGAAGAAGAAGAAGAAGAAGAAGAAGAAGAAGAAGAAGAAGAAGAAGAAGAAGAAGAAGAAACAGGAGTAGGAGGAGAAGGCGAAGGAGAAAAGAATAAGGAGGAGAAGGATAAGGCAAAGAAGGAAAAACAATAGAAGAAGAAGGTAAGCAAGGAGAAGAAATGAGTTTAGATGTGAGGCATAGATAGACAGACAGAGACAGAAAGACAGAGAAACTTAGACATACAGAGTGAGACATGCACATAAACATTCACACAGAGACACACAAGTAGGCACAGAGACAGAGAAAAATATACATAGAAAGAGAGATATGCACAGACATTCACAGAGTTACACACATTCACACAACTTAATTAAGAAATATTTAGAAAAATATATCTATGAAATCACGAGGATATTAAGTACTAAATTATGTGAGCAATGAGGAGGAATGAGATCCAAACAAATTTTGCAAGTCCTCCAACATTCTCCATGCTTCCACACAGCTTTAGCTGTGGGAGTATCAGTTATAGGGCTGTAACTTTTGTTTTCTTCATTTATAATTTACTGTGAATCTCCTTTCTCCACCATTCAATATGGTCCGTAGTTTCCATGTGGAAGGACTTTCCAATGCATGGCATCTAGTGAGAAAGAGAAAACAATTTTAAAGAAGAGTCTCTATGCTAGAGCCAACTGTACAAACAATTCGTAGTTATTCTCCAAATGCAGGCCTCAAAGAACACAGAGGCTCCTCAGGCTGCTACACAGATCTTAAGTATGGCCCCACAGCATCACTGGGAACCTATTGAAAATTCTCACTCAGGTCATAAAACTATGGAGCATTCCAATTTCTTGAGTTCCAGAAAAAAAGCCATTTGGAAGCTTATCTCCCTAAAATTGAAGATTACACTGTAATTTATGAAAAGTGAGAATAATTTTTAATGTGAAAAATCATTCCACACACACACATTAAAAAATACATGAAGGCAAAATTGACAGCAATATATTTGACACAACACCCACCCACACACACCTACACACACCCACACAGAGAGAGAGAGAGAGAGAGAGAGAGAGAAAGAGAGAGAGAGAGAAAGAGAGAGAGAGAGGGGGGGAGGGAGGGAGGGAGGGAGGGAGGGAGGGAGGGGGAAGAGGAAAAGGTGGAGAGACAGATGTACACTTACAATACTTATTTTTAAGTCAAGTTGTCAAAACTCCTGACACAATCAATGTTCAGGAAGAGATGTATATGGCAAACACTCACGAGGAACAGACTGTCATGATAAAGAGAACATAGGAGGAAACAACAAGTTCATATGTGGCATTGAGAGCCTGAATGGGCCTTTCTCACATTTGGTTGGATTTAGAATCCAAGATTTAGTTCAGAACCACCCAGCTCGCTCCTTCTTGCCCCACGGATCTACTTCTCCTAGGGCACAGTCACAAAGGTTCCACATTTCTAGACAGTTTTCCCAGTTTTAGACAACTGGGACTGTGGGAGAAATAACCCCCCCAATCTTAATTAAACTAAGCCACACAACTGCAAAATATATTTGAAAACAGTTTAAATTCAATTTTGGAAAGAGAACAGAGAGCTCTACTTTGAAATGGACTGAAATAGTCTTTAGGTTCCATTGTGCACCCTAAATGAAATATATTGTAAAATATTCCGTTTTCTATGTAGCAATTGAGGGCTGAAAACAACACACTAATGGAGATAAAATGCAAAAAAAAAAAAAAACAAACAAACTGGGAAATATAGTAACAATTCAAACTGACTGTGTGAAAAACGATGTATTTATACACGTTAACTGTCCTATTGACCACAGTGTCATTCATCATTGTATTAGGGGATACAATCTAGTGATTAATCATCAGGGTTTGACAGTAAAATCCTTAGGCTCAATACACCAGACATTATCTGAAAAATGATTTACAAGAATGTATTGCCCTTTGGTGTCTTCTCTGTGAATCTGTTGTATGGATGCCCTGTCGTTGGTTGTTTTAGTTGTTGGTGTTGTTTTAAAATAGATATATTGAATGCAAAAGCAAGTTGCAGGAGCCCAAAAGGTCCTCTCTCTATCTCCTTCCCAAAACTTTCTAATTTTCCCAATCCCCTCATTCATTCAAAAATTCAGAAGTTCAAAAAATACAGAAACTCATTCATCATCTTTACTTTGTGCTTGCATGCTGGTTGCAATTATCTTGTAAGCATTAAAAATTAGGCTAACATACTGCCTATGTTCAACAGGGTTTCATTGATGTGAAGAGACATCATGACACAGGAAACTCTTATAGGGAAAACTTAATTGAGGTTGTCTTACAGATTCAGAGGGTCAGTACATTATTATCTTGGTAGGAAGCATGGCAGCATCCAGGAAGAGGAGGTGCTGGGGAAGGAAGTAATTGGTCTATATCTTAGTCTGAAGGCAACAATGTGGAAGCTTGTGGCCACAGTTAGCAAGGAAGAGGATCAATTTTTGTCACTGGGCAGAGATTGTGCACTACATAAAAGCAAGCCTACACAATGATACACTTCCTCAAACAAGCCAACACCTTGTAATAGTGCCACATCCCATGGGCAAAAGATATTCTAATCAACACACTGCATCATAGGAAAATGGCAGAGAGAAATAAAGAAAGACACTGCATGATTGCATTCCTCTGGTCACAAGTGCTACATACCTACACGCTTATATGCACACACAAACACACACACACACACACACACACACACACACACACATGCCTATCGGATGTGCATAATAATAATGTGCAGTCTAGGGTCCTGGGCAATTTGATTGGACCAGGCGTTGTGTTCCACTCACCAGAGGTCTTAGGATCCCGTGGAGGATCCTGTGTGGGTCCTTGTGGGTGTCCACAGAATCCCCCGGTCCAGGGACCATGGTGCTCCCTTGATCTACTTCTGTTGTCCAATTGCTCTGGCTAGGATTTCAAGTGATATATTGAATAGATAGGAAGAAAGTGGCAGCCTTGTCTAGTCCCTGATTTTAGTGGGATTGGGTTTAGTTTCTCTCCATTTAGTTTGATGTTGACTACTGTTTTGCTATATACTGCTTTTATTATGTTCAAGTATGGGCCTTGAATTCCTGATCTTTCCATGACTTTTATCATGAATGGGTGTTGGATTTCGTTAAATGATTTCTCAGCATGTAAGGAGATGATCATGTGGTTTTTGTTTTTCAGTTTGCTTATATAGTGGATTACGTTGATGTGTTTCCTTATATTAATCCATCCCTGCATCCCTGGGATGAAGCGTACTTGATCATTATTGATGATCTTTGTGATATGTTCTGAGATTCAGTTTGCATGGACTTTATTGAATATTTTTTGCATCAATATTCATAAGGGAAATTGGTCTGAAGTCCTCTATTTTGTTGGGACTTTATATGGTTTAGTTATCAGAGTAATTGTGGTATCTATAAAATGAATTGAATAGGTTACGTTCTGTTTCTATTTTGTGAACTAGTTTGAGAACAGTTGGAATTAGTTCTTTTTTGAAGGTCTGATAGAACTCTGCACTAAACCCATGTGGGTGGTCCTGGGCATTATTTGGTTAGGAGACTATTAGTGACTGCTTCTATTTCTTTAGGGGATATGGGGCTGTTTAGATCTTTATTCTTATCTGCATTTAACTTTGGTACCTGATTTCTGTCTACAAAATTGTCCATTTTGTCCAAGTTTTCCAGTTTTTTTAGTATAGCCTTTTGTAGTAGGATGTGATGATGCCTAGGATTTCCTCAGGTTCTGGTCTTATGTCTCCCTTTTCATTTATGATTTTGTTAATTAGGATACTATCCCTGTGCCCTCAAGTTCATCTTGCTAAGGGTGTATCTATCTTGATACTACTTTCAAAGAACAGGCTCCTGGTTTGGTTGATACTTTGAATAGTTCTTTCTGTGCCCACTTGGTTGATTCCAGCACTGAGTTTGATTATTTTCTGCTATCTACTCCCCCTTGTAAATTTGCCTCCTTTTGTTCTAGATCTTTTAGGTGTGCTGTCAAGCTCTTAGTATGTGCTCTCTCTTGTTTCTTTTTGGTGGCACTCAGAGCTGTTGGTTTTCTTTGTGGGACTACATTCATTGTGTCCCATAAGTTTGGGTATATTGTCCCTTCATTTTCATTAAACTCTAAAAAGTGTTTAATTTCTTCTTTATTTCTTCCTTGACCAAGTTATCATTGAGTAGAGTGTTGTTCAGCTTTCACATGAATGTTGGCTTCCTATTATTTATGTTGTTATTGAAGATCAGCCTTCCTCCATGGTGATGTGATAGAGTGTATGGGATACTTTCAATATTTTTGTTGAGTCCTGTTTTGTGACTGATTATATGGTCTATTGTGGAGACGGTACCATGAGGTGCTGAGAAGAAGTTATATGCTTTTGTTTTAGGGTAAAATGTTCTGTAGATATCTATTAAATCCATTTGTTTCATAAATTCTTTTATCTTCAATGTGTCTCTGTTTAGTTTCTATTTCCCCGATCTTTCTATAGATAAGAGTGGGTTGTGAAGTCTCCCTCTATTATGGTGTGCAGTGCAATGAATGATTTGAGGTTTACTAAAGTTTCTTTAATGAGTGTGGATGCCATTGCATTTGGAGCATAGATATTCAGAATTGAGGGTTCATCTTGGAAGATTTTGCCTTTCATGATCATTAACTGTCACTTCTTGTCTTTTTTGATAACTTTGGGTTGGAAATTGATTTTATTCTATATTAGAATGGCTACTCCAGCTTATTTCTTCAGACCATTTGCTAGGAAAATTGTTTTCCAGCCTTTTACTCTGAGGTAGTGTCTGGTTTTGTCCCTGAGGTGGGTTTCTTTTTTTTTTTTTTCTTTTTTTTCCATTTTTTATTAGGTATTTAACTCATTTACATTTCCAATGCTATACCAAAAGTCCCCCATATCCACCCACCCCCACTCCCCTGCCCACCCACTCCCCCTTTTTGGCCCTGGTGTTCCCCTGTACTGGGGCATATAAAGTTTGCAAGTCCAATGGGCCTCTCTTTCCAGTGATGGCCGACTAGGCCATCTTTTGATATATATGCAGCTAGAGTCAAGAGCTCCGGGGTACTGGTTAGTTCATAATGTTGTTCCACCTATAGGGTTGCAGATCCCTTTAGCTCCTTGGCTACTTTCTCTAGCTCCTCCATTGGGAGCCCTATGATCCAGACATTAGCTGACTGTGAGCATCCACTTCTGTGTTTGCTAGACCCCGGCATAGTCTCACAAGAGACAGCTACATCTGGGTCCTTTCAATAAAATCTTGCTAGTGTATGAAATGGTGTCAGCGTTTGGATGCTGATTATGGGGTGGATCCCTGGATATGGCAGTCTCTACATGGTCCATCCTTTCATCTCAGCTCCAAACTTTGTCTCTGTAACTCCTTCCATGGGTGTTTTGTTCCCAAAACTAAGGAGGGGCATAGTGTCCACACTTCAGTCTTCATTCTTCTTGAGTTTCATGTGTTTAGCAAATTATATCTTATATCTTGGGTATCCTAGGTTTGGGGCTAATATCCACTTATCAGTGAATACATATTGTGTGAGTTTCTTTGTGAATGTGTTACCTCACTCAGGATGATGCCCTCCAGGTCCATCCATTTGGCTAGGAATTTCATAAATTCATTCTTTTTAATAGCTGAGTAGTACTCCATTGTGTAGATGTACCACATTTTCTGTATCCATTCCTCTGTTGAGGGGCATCTAGGTTCTTTCCAGCTTCTGGCTATTATAAATAAGGCTGCTATGAACATAGTGGAGCATGTGTCCTTCTTACCAGTTGGGGCATCTTCTGGATATATGCCCAGGAGAGGTATTGCTGGATCCTCCGGTAGTACTATGTCCAGTTTTCTGAGAAACCCCCAGACTGATTTCCAGAGTGGTTGTACAAGCCTGCACTCCCACCAACAATGGAGGAGTGTTCCTCTTTCTCCACATCCACGCCAGCATCTGCTGTCACCTGAATTTTTGATCTTAGCCATTCTGACTGGTGTGAGGTGGAATCTCAGGGTTGTTTTGATTTGCATTTCCCTGATGATTAAGGATGTTGAACATTTTTTCAAGTGCTTCTCTGCCATTCGGTATTCCTCAGGTGAGAATTATTTGTTCAGTTCTGAGCCCCATTTTTTAATGGGGTTATTTGATTTTCTGAAGTCCACCTTCTTGAGTTCTTTATATATGTTGGATATTAGTCCCCTATCTGATTTAGGATAGGTAAAGATCCTTTCCCAATCTGTTGGTGGTCTTTTTGTCTTATTGACGGTGTCTTTTGCCTTGCAGAAACTTTGGAGTTTCATTAGGTCCCATTTGTCAATTCTCGATCTTACAGCACAAGCCATTGCTGTTCTGTTCAGGAATTTTCCCCCTGTGCCCATATCTTCAAGGCTTTTCCCCACTTTCTCCTCTATAAGTTTCAGTGTCTCTGGTTTTATGTGAAGTTCCTTGATCCACTTAGATTTGACCTTAGTACAAGGAGATAAGTATGGATCGATTCGCATTCTTCTACACGATAACAACCAGTTGTGCCAGCACCAATTGTTGAAAATGCTGTCTTTCTTCCACTGGATGGTTTTAGCTCCCTTGTCGAAGATCAAGTGACCATAGGTGTGTGGGTTCATTTCTGGGTCTTCAATTCTATTCCATTGGTCTACTTGTCTGTCTCTATACCAGTACCATGCAGTTTTTATCACAATTGCTCTGTAGTAAAGCTTTAGGTCTGGCATGGTGATTCCGCCAGAAGTTATTTTATCCTTGAGAAGACTTTTTGCTATCCTAGGTTTTTTGTTATTCCAGACAAATTTGCAAATTGCTCCTTCCAATTCGTTGAAGAATTGAGTTGGAATTTTGATGGGGATTGCATTGAATCTGTAGATTGCTTTTGGCAAGATAGCCATTTTTACAATGTTGATCCTGCCAATCCATGAGCATGGGAGATCTTTCCATCTTCTGAGATCTTCCTTAATTTCTTTCTTCAGAGATTTGAAGTTTTTATCATACAGATCTTTCACTTCCTTAGTTAGAGTCACGCCAATATATTTTATATTATTTGTGAGTATTGAGAAGGGTGTTGTTTCCCTAATTTCTTTCTCAGCCTGTTTATTCTTTGTATAGAGAAAGGCCATTGACTTGTTTGAGTTTATTTTATATCCAGCTACTTCACCGAAGCTGTTTATCAGGTTTAGGAGTTCTCTGGTAGAATTTTTAGGGTCACTTATATATACTATCATATCATCTGCAAAAAGTGATATTTTGACTTTCTCTTTTCCAATTTGTATCCCCTTGATCTCCTTTTGTTGTCGAATTGCTCTGGCTAATACTTCAAGTACTATGTTGAAAAGGTAGGGAGAAAGTGGACAGCCTTGTCTAGTCCCTGATTTTAGTGGGATTGCTTCCAGCTTCTCTCCATTTACTTTGATGTTGGCTACTGGTTTGCTGTAGATTGCTTTTATCATGTTTAGGTATGGGCCTTGAATTCCTGATCTTTCCAGAATTTTATCATGAATGGGTGTTGGATCTTGTCAAATGCTTTTTCTGCATCTAACGAGATGATCATGTGGTTTTTGTCTTTGAGTTTGTTTATATAATGTATTACATTGATGGATTTTCGTATATTAAACCATCCCTGCATCCCTGGAATAAAACCTACTTGGTCAGGATGGATGATTGCTTTAATGTGTTCTTGGATTTGGTTAGCGAGAATTTTATTGAGGATTTTTGCATCGATATTCATAAGAGAAATTGGTCTGAAGTTCTCTATCTTTGTTGGATCTTTCTGTGGTTTAGGTATCAGAGTAATAGTGGCTTCATAAAATGAGTTGGGTAGAGTACCTTCTACTTCTATTTTGTGAAATAGTTTGTGCAGAATTGGAATTAGATCTTCTTTGAAGGTCTGATAGAACTCTGCACTAAACCCATCTGGTCCTGGGCTTTTTTTGGTTGGGAGACTATTAATAACTGCTTCTATTTCTTTAGGTGATATGGGACTGTTTAGATGGTCAACTTGATCCTGATTCAACTTTGGTACCTGGTATCTGTCCAGAAATTTGTCCATTTCGTCCAGGTTTTCCAGTTTTGTTGAGTATAGCCTTTTGTAGAAGGATCTGATGGTGTTTTGGATTTCTTCAGGATCTGTTGTTATGTCTCCCTTTTCAGTTCTGATTTTGTTAATTAGGATTTTGTCCCTGTGCCCTTTAGTAAGTCTAGCTAAGGGTTTATCTATCTTGTTGATTTTCTCAAAGAACCAACTCCTCGTTTGGTTAATTCTTTGAATAGTTCTTCTTGTTTCCACTTGGTTGATTTCACCCCTGAGTTTGATTATTTCCTGCCGTCTACTCCTCTTGGGTGAATTTGCTTCCTTTTTTTCTAGAGCTTTTAGATGTGTTGCCAAGCTGCTAGTATGTGCTCTCTCCCGTTTCTTCTTGGAGGCACTCAGAGCTATGAGTTTCCCTCTTAGAAATGCTTTCATTGTGTCCCATAGGTTTGGGTACGTTGTGGCTTCATTTTCATTAAACTCTAAAAAGTCTTTAATTTCTTTCTTTATTCCTTCCTTGACCAAGGTATCATTGAGAAGAGTGTTATTCAGTTTCCACGTGAATGTTGGCTTTCCATTATTTATATTGTTATTGAAGATCAGTCTTAGGCCATGGTGGTCTGATAGGATACATGGGACAATTTCAATATTTTTGTATCTATTGAGGCCTGTTTTGTGACCAATTATATGGTCAATTTTGGAGAAGGTCCCTTGAGGTGCTGAAAAGAAGGTATATCCTTTTGTTTTAGGATAAAATGTTCTGTAGATATCTGTCAGGTCCATTTGTTTCATAACTTCTGTTAGTTTCACTGTGTCCCTGTTTAGTTTCTGTTTCCACGATCTGTCCTTTGAAGAAAGTGGTGTGTTGAAGTCTCCCACTATTATTGTGTGAGGTGCAATGTATGCTTTGAGCTTTACTAAAGTGTCTCTGATGAATGTGGCTGCCCTTGCATTTGGTGCGTAGATATTCAGAATTGAGAGTTCCTCTTGGAGGATTTTACCTTTGATGAGTATGAAGTGTCCCTCCTTGTCTTTTTTGATAACTTTGGGTTGGAAGTCGATTTTATCCGATATTAAAATGGCTACTCCAGCTTGTTTCTTCAGTCCATTTGCTTGGAAAATTGTTTTCCAGCCTTTCACTCTGAGGTAGTGTCTGTCTTTTTCCCTGAGATGGGTTTCCTGTAAGCAGCAGAATGTTGGGTCCTGTTTGTGTAGCCAGTCTGTTAGTCTATGTCTTTTTATTGGGGAATTGAGTCCATTGATATTAAGAGATATTAAGGAAAAGTAATTGTTTCTCCCTTTTATTTTTGTTGTTAGAGTTGGCATTCTGTTCTTGTGGCTGTCTTCTTTTTGGTTTGTTGAATGATTACTTTCTTGGTTGTTCTAGGGCGTGATTTCCGTCCTTGTATTGCTTCTTTTCTGTTATTATCCTTTGAAGGGCTGGATTCGTGGAAAGATATTGTGTGAATTTGGTTTTGTCGTGGAATACTTTGGTTTCTCCATCTATGGTAATTGAGAGTTTGGCCGGGTATAGTAGCCTGGGCTGGCATTTGTGTTCTCTTAGTGTCTGTATAACATCTGTCCAGGCTCTTCTGGCTTTCATAGTCTCTGGTGAAAAGTCTGGTGTAATTCTGATAGGCCTTCCTTTATATGTTACTTGACCTTTCTCCCTTACTGCTTTTAATATTCTATCTTTATTTAGTGCATTTGTTGTTCTGATTATTATGTGTCAGGAGGAATTTCTTTTCTGGTCCAGTCTATTTGGAGTTCTGTAGGCTTCTTGTATGATCATGGGCATCTCTTTTTTTATGTTTGGGAAGTTTTCTTCTATTATTTTGTTGAAGATATTAGCTGGCCCTTTACGTTGAAAATCTTCATTCTCATCAATTCCTATTATCCGTAGGTTTGGTCTTCTCATTGTGTCCTGGATTACCTGGATGTTTTGAGTTAGGATCCTTTTGCATTTTGTATTTTCTTTGACTGTTGTGTCGATGTTCTCTATGGAATCTTCTGCACCTGAGATTCTCTCTTCCATTTCTTGTATTCTGTTGCTGATGCTCGCCTCTATGTTTCCAGATCTCTTTCCTAGGGTTTCTATCTCCAGCGTTGCCTCGCTTTGGGTTTTCTTTATTGTGTCTACTTCCCCTTTTAGTTCTAGTATGGTTTTGTTCATTTCCATCACCTGTTTGGATGTGTTTTCCTGTTTTTCTTTAATGATTTCTACCTGTTTGGCTGTGTTTTCCTGCTTTTCTTTAAGGGCCTGTAACTCTTTAGCAGTGCTCTCCTGTAATTCTTTAAGTGACTTATGAAAGTCCTTCTTGATGTCCTCTATCATCATCATGAGAAATGTTTTTAAATCTGGGTCTAGATTTTTGGTTGTGTTGGGGTGCCCAGGACTAGGTGGGGTGGGAGTGCTGCGTTCTGATGATGGTGAGTGGTCTTGATTTCTGTTAGTAGGATTCTTACGTTTGCCTTTCGCCATCTGGTAATCTCTGAAGCTAGCTGTTTTATTTGTCACTGTTAAGAGCTTGTTCTTCAGGTGACTCTGTTAGCCTCTATGAGCAGACCTGGAGGGTAGCACTCTCCTTAGTTTCAGTGGGCAGAGTACTCTCTGCAGGCAAGCTCTCTTCTTGCAAGGCAGATACCCAGATATCTGGTGTTCGAACCAGACTCCTGGCAGAAGTTGTGTTCCATTCACTAGAGGTCTTAGGATCACGTGTGGAATCCTGTGTGGGCCCTTGCGGGTGTCAGGCGACTCAGCTGGCAAGGTAGCCCGGGGCTCGAGTGGAGTGGAAGGGGTTTGTGCCCCAGATCAAGCCCGGGTAGCCTACTTCCCTATGTACCGCAGTCTCAAGTTCCGCGTGATTGGATTGGAGCAGGCGCTGTGTTCCACTCACCAGAGGTCTTAGGGTCCCGTGGGGAGTCCCGTGTGGGCCCTTGTGGGTGTTGGGCAAGACTCTGCTGGCAAGGTATCCCGGGGCTCGAGTCTCGAGTCGAGCGGAAGGGCGAGGTGGGTTTCTTTTATGCAGCAAAATGTTGTGTATTGTTTATATAGCCAGTCTGTTAGTCTATTTGTTTTTATTGGTGAATTGATTCCAGATTAAGGCAACTTCAGACCAACTTCTTTTATGCATATCAATGCAAAATACTCAATAAAATTCTCCCCAAACTAAAAGGGCTATTAGGTCCTTTTTCTGATAGTCAAAACTGCAATGAGAACTGCCAGTTTTCCTAGTGTCACTGGCTAATTGCTATTAGATAGTAACTAGGCTTTCTCCTATTCAGAGCACATTCCAAGAGGTTGTATAACAATTAACCAAAGGTCATCAGAAGGGAACTAATGATTTATTATAGGTTCTAGGGTAAAAGATAAAATATTGATTGGGTTTACCTATACAAAACTTCACTAATATCATAGTTATGGTTTGATAACTTCAGTGAACCTGTTGATCTGAGACAGTTGATGAACTTTGTAACATGAGGTCATGTATTCTGAAATATTTATAAGTGCTGAGGACAAAGAGACAAGGAAAATCGAGAGAGAAAAAAAATTTTTTTTTTTTTGCCTTTCTCCACTTAGACTATTTTTTTTTTCCTTTTACTCACTTAGAAGAATTTTTCCCTTTCCGCACTTAGGATCTTTCTGCTTTGCCCTTATATAAATTTCATAAAAATATTTTTATAACTTAGTAATAACTTCTATAATCACTTCTCTAAATTTCTTCTCTTCCAGTGACACCTGGCTTGTTGGCTCAAAGTTAGAGCCCAGCATTTCCTGCTGAGCTAGAAAAAAGGCTGCATTGCTTAATCCTCCTCTGTTAGGCTACAGGTGTTAATCACCTAAGCCAGCCTACCCTCAGAAAAACCAAGTACTTTTTAGAAGTTATCATCAGCATTTCAGTACAATTTGAGAGCTAGAAAGCCCTGAGACATTTCGATTTTAAAGCCATTGCCAGGGTCCTACTCTGTGACTCCACTGCTATCCTGGCTCAGAGCAATCCTGGACCTCAAACTCTAGTATAGAGCAGTAGTGATAAAAAAAAAAACCTACATGGTATTGATACAGAGACTGACAGATGGATCAGTGGACTAGAACTGAAGAACCAGAAAGAAAACCACACATTTATAGACACTTGATATTTGGAAAGAAGCTATATATATATATATACATATATATATATATGTATATATATATGATGGAAAAAAGAAAGGATTTTCAATAAATGGTGCTGTTCTAATTTGCAGTCTGTATGTTGAAAAATAAAAATAAATCCATACTTATCACCTTGCACAAAGCTCAGTTTCAAGTTGATCAAGATTATCAACATAAAATAAGATCCACTGAATCTAATAGAAGATAAACTCATTGACACAGAGAGGGAAATGTCCTAAAAACTACTCCCATGGCTCATGCTCTAAGATCATCAATTTATAAATGTGACCTCATGAAACTGGAAAGCTTCTGTAAGCAAACCATATAGGCAATGGTACTAATCATCAACCTACAGACTGGAGAAAAAAATCTCAACTAACCTCACATCTGATAAAGGGCTAATATCCAAAATATATAAAGAACTCAAGAAACGAAATAAACCAATCAAATATGGGGTATATATCTAAATAGAGATGTCAAGACAGAAGAGTCTAAAATGGCTAAGGAACACTTAAAGATATGTTTAAAGTCCTTAGTGCTCAGGTTAATTCAAATCAAAACAACCCTGAGATTGTACTTTACACCAATCAAATTGGCTAAGATCAAAACCTCAGATGACAGCACATGTTCGTGAAAATGTGGAGAAAAAGGAACACTCCTCCCCTGCTGGTGGGACGGAAGCAGGTACAACTTCTCTGGAATTCAGTGTGGAGATTCCTCAGAACATTGGAAATAGGTCTACCTGAAGACCCAGATGTACCACTCTTGGGCATATACCAAAAAGATGTCCCACCATGCCCCAAGGCACATGTTTTTCTATGTTCATAACAGCCTTGTTTATTATAGCTAGAAGCTGCAAATAACCCAGATGTCCCAAAACAGAAGAATGGATACAGAAAATGTGGCTCATTTACACAATGAAATACTACTCAGCTATTAAGAAACGAAGACATCCTGAGTTTTTCAGGCAAATGGATGTAACTCGGAAATATCATTCTGAGTAAGGCAACTCAGAACCAAAAGGACATGCATGGTATATCCTCATTAATAAGTGGATATTAACCAAAAAAGTGCAGAACACCCTGTATTCATTCCGCAGAACTTAAAAAAGTTATCAAGCCACAAGTCCCAAGTGAGGACACCTCAATCCCACTTGGAAGGGAGAAAAAGAAATCACAGAGCGAGTGGGGGTGGTGGGAGGGTCTCAAGTGGGGATGGGGACCAGGAGTACTAGAGAAGAACATGATCAGGTATTGGTTAGAAAAAAAAAAAAAAACTGAAGCCCTGAGGTACAGCAGAAAGAATGAAAACAGGCAACCTATGGAAGTATGGCGTTGGGGACCTCCCAGAATGTACCAGAGCCCTGGGAGGTGAGAGACTCTCAGGACTTAAATGGAGGTATCTTAGATGAAATGCCCTACAGTGGGGAGTAGGAACTTGTAGATGGGAAGCAGGAACTTGTAGAATCCACATCCAGTAGAAAGATAAGGAAGGCATGAAGTGAGTGATGGGGTTTCCATCCCACGTCAAAAGCTCTGACCCAGAACTATTCCTGTCAAAAAGAACTTCAAGAACAAAAACAGAGAAGAGCCTGATGGAAATGAGGTCCAGTGAATGGATCAAGGTGGGGCCCAGCTTGGGGAAAGGCCCCAAGGCCTTACACTACTACTGAGGCTATGAAGTGCTCACAAAAGGGGGCCTATTATGACTGTACCCGAATGACCCAAAAAGCAACTGGAAGAGTCAGGTGCAGATATTTACACCCAACCAATGGACAGAAGCTGCTGATCCCTCTGGTTCAATGAGGGAAAAGCTGGAAGAAGCTGAGGAGGAGGGCAACCCTGTATGAGGACAAGCAGTCTCATTTAACCTGGATCTCCAAGACCTCTCTGACACTGAGCCACCAATCAGGCAAAATATACAAGCTGACATGATGCCCCAAACACACATACAGCAGAGGACTGCCAGGTCTAGGTTTAGTCAGAGAAGATGCACCAAACCCTCAAGAGACTGGAGGCCACAGACAGTCTCTTGGGTAGTTCTGGTGAGGTGGGGATTGAAGACAATTTTGTGGAATTGGTGGGCGGTGGTATGGAATGTGGAACAATCAGAGGGGGGACCTAGAGGGGTATAACACCTGGAGTATGAAGAAAAGATTAAATAAATCAAAAAAGATAAATAAATAAATAAATAAATAAATAAATAAATAAATAAATAAATAAATAAATAAATAAATAAATTCTTAATGAACACTGGCTTTTAAAGGTTTCTTTCTTTTGAGTACATTCTCTCTCTCTCTCTCTCTCTCTCTCTCTCTCTCTCTCTCTCTCTCTCTCTCTCTTTCTCTCTCTTTCTCCTTTCTCCTCTTCCTTCTCTTCCTATTTCTCACTTGCTGCTTTGCTCCAGAATATTTATCAACAGTTACCTATTATTCTACCTATGTTTAGAAGGGGTAAGTCTCTGCCTCTTTAAGGTATCTAAGGGAGTTTTTTTTTTCCTACAAAATTAAAATGAGAGTATTGTCCTGGAAATTTCCCAATGCTTGTTTTGTAGTGTGTAGCACTTTCCTGATACTTACAGAGGAGTTCCTATTAATTGAAAATTTTGCGTCTGTGTATCAGAGGGAGAACAATAAATGGAGAAAGAGAGGATAAGGTGGGAGTTCTCATTGTTTTTTATTTGCTGAGAAATAATCTATGCACTAGACACACCAGTGCTTTGGTCATTTCCCAGATAAAACACCTGCTTTTAGCTATCAACGATTACAAACAAATATAGTAAAAATATGTAAGTATATTTTTGTGAGAATATGTTTTCCATTGATTTAATTATCAGAAATAATATTTTTCAGTCCTGTACTTAATTTGTTTAGCCCCTAGATATGAATCCCTGATATATGTGTACTTGGGCTTTTGAAATATATTGAGATAGCTATCCAGGCTCTATTCTAATTTATCAGAACAATGTATGTCAGTTATAATAAGTATATAATATCCCTAACATAATTACTGAATAATACATAGATAAAGCAAGACATCAAACTTTATCCCTTAGAAATGCCCAGACAAAGATAGCTGATAATAAATAACTCTGAAAAGATAGTTAATAAAATTTATATTTGTCCACTTTGGTGAAGTAAAACCCCTCTGCACAGATATTTCTTTCATGATATAGAATAGAGGTCCTAACTGTCACAGGAACAGATTTATATAGTTTGTCAAAGAATTCTTTACAAGATTACAAAAGAGGTCGAATATAAATGACATAGTCTTTAGTTGAATTGACCTTTTATAAATAGAAATTTGACAAAAAATAATATTTACTCTATGGGTGCTTTCAAAAATAGAATGGTTTGCATGGAACAAGTTAGTATTGGAAGGATTAGAATTTCGAAGCTATCCTTGGTTACGTTCTAAGTTGGGGCCAGCCTAGGCTATATGACATCCTGTCTGAAAATATGAAATAACTGGAACGAGTAGTTTATCTTTATGAATCCTCTACTTTGGATACTGAATCATGAGCAATATCAGAAGTACAAGGTCTATCAGTACCAGAAAGTATAAAAAGAATTTCCCCAACAAAAATAATTTAAGAGTTATTTTTAGGGGCATGATTATGTTGCCAGGGAATAAAAGCACTTTGAGTTTAGAGTGGTCAGTAATGAGGAGTGAGTATTGCTCTTACACAGGACTCACATTGGTTAGCTCACAGTCACCTTTACCTTGAGGTTCAGGAGGCCTCTGGCAACTGTGGGCATGTGCATTTCCTTACATACATATGTACGTACGAACACATACACACACACACACACACACACACACACACACACACACACACACACACACACATTTAAATAATAGGGAAAAGAACTTTGCTTTATCTATCAGTTTAAAGGAAGTTTGAGTTGAATGTACTTAAAAGAGGTGCCTCATAACCAAAGTATGAAATCTGCTAGTCTTCCACAAATTAGGTGACTCAGAGCCACTGCTCAAATAAATTACACCCTATAAAATCAAATAACCTCATTTAAAAATGGGGCTCAGAACAGAACAATGATTTCTCACCCGAGGAATACCGAATGGCAGAGAAGCACCTGAAAAAATGTTTAAAATCTTAATCATCAGGGAAATGCAAATCAAAACATCCCTGAGCTTCCACCTCACACAAGTCAGAATAGCTAAGATCAAAAATTCAGGTGACAGCAGATGCTGGCGCAGATGTTGAGAAAGAGGAACACTCCTCCGTTGTTGGTGGGATTGTAAGCTTGTACAACCACTCTGGAAATCAGTCTGGCGGTTCCTTAGAAAATTGGACATAGTACTACCAGAAGATTCAGCAATACCTCTTCTGGGCATATATCCAGAAGATGCCCCAACCGGTAAGAAGGACACATGCTCCACTATGTTCATAGCAGCCTTATTTATAATAGCCAGAAGCTGGAAAGAACCCAGATGCCCCTCAACAGAGGAATGGATACAGGAAATGTGGTACATTTACACAATGGAGTACTACTCAGCTATTAAAAAGCATGAATTTATGAAATTCCTAAACAAATGGATGGACCTTGAGGGCATCATCCTGAGTGAGGTAACCCAAACACAAAGAATCTCTCACAATATGTACTCAGTGATAATTGGATATTAGCCCAGAACCTTAGGATACCCGATACAAGATATAATTTGCTAAAAACATTAAACTCAAGAGAACGAAGACCAAAGTGTGGACACTTTGCCCCTTCTCAGAATAGGAAATGAAACACCCATGGAAGGAGTTACAGAGACAAAATTTGGAAGTGTGACGAAAGGATGGACCATCTAGTGTATGCCATATCCAGAGAACCATCCCCTGATCAGCTTCCAAATGCTGACGCTATGGCATACACTAGCAAGATTTTGCTGAAAGGACCCAGATATAGCTGTGTCTTGTGAGACTATGTCAGCGCCTAGCAATCACAGAACTGGATGCTCACAGTCAGCTATTGAATGGATCACAGGGCCCCCAATGGAGGAACTAGAGAAAGCATCCCACGAACTAAGGGAACTGCAACCCTATAGGTGTAACAACAATATGAACTAAGCAGTAACACGGAGCTCCTGTCTCAAGCTGCATATGTATCAAAAGATGGTCTAGTCGGCCACCACTGCAAAGAGAGGCCTATTGGACTTGTACACTTTATATACCCCAGTACAGGGGAACGCCAGGGCTAAAAAGGGGGAGTAGGTGGGTAGGGGAGTGGGGGTGGGTGGGTATGGGGTACTTTGGTATAACATTGGAAATGTAAATGAGCTAAATACCTAATAAAAAATGGAAAAAAATAAATTACACCCTAGACATGTGCAGCCATGAGGTCCACTGGTAAACTGTGGATAGAGATCAATGGTAGAGCTATTGGATTATGTAAGGGGAGGCTTAAATAAAACTGAGAGAGTCACAGTCTCATGTGATATAAGCTGGCTTTTGTTTGTGTGTTGGTATTATATAGTATTATAATCCTTACTTGCTTTCGAGATATATTCCATATAGTTCAGACTGTCCTTTATCTCACTTAATAGCTCAATATGACTATGAACCACTGATCCTCCTGCTTTCATTTTCCAGAACAGCTAGTATTAAAGAGAGGTACCAGCATGCTCTACTTGATACAGTTTTAGAGATAAAACCCAAGGCTTCATGCATGAGAATAAAGTACTCTACCAAATCTACTTCGGCAGCTGCAAGCCTTCCTGTTAATGATAAGTCCAAGACAACATTTCTTACCCTTAACACATCATGCCTATGGCTATAATCATTAATGTCCTCTTCTGTCTAAATCAATATCAACTTCACACAAGCCAGAACCATTTGAGAATATTGAATTTCAATTGAGAAAATAACCCCACCAAACTTTTGCCTGGAAAAGGCTTTGTTGAATTTTATTAATTAATGATTTCTATAGAAGGATATCCCATTTGGCAGTATCAGCTCTGGACTGATGGTACTGGATGCTATAAAAAAAAAAGTAGGATGATCAAAACATGGGGAATATGCCAGTATGCAATTTTTCTACATGTCCTCTACTTCAGGTCTTACCTGCTCCAAATTCCAGTCTAGGGTTTCTGGTACGTGAAAGACAGGAGGATGAGTGTAAGTTCAATGCAATGCTGAGCTACATAGGGAGGTTCTGAGTCCAAAACAAAACAAAACAAAAACAATATCAAAAACAAAACAAAACAAAAACAAAAACAATATCAAAAACAAAACAAAACAAAAAAACACAAAACGGGAGGTTAATGAGATGCTAAACAAATAAAGCACTTGCTAAGCAATTGTGATGGCCTTCATTCCATTCTCAGAACATACATGAATGTAAAGAGGGAACTGCATTCAGCAAAGTGATGCTCTGACTTCCACATGTGCTATAGATCACATATGCTACCACATAATAATAATAGTAGTAGTAGTAGTAATAATAATAATAATAATAATAATAATAATAATAATAATAATAAATGTGTTTAAAAATGAAAAGAAAATTTATTCAGTCATATTATATTAGGCTTATAAAAAAACTAGCACTGAGGAAGAGAAATTGGAGTAGTATTGAAAGTTTGAGGCAAGCATGAACTGCATTAAGAATGTTAGCACCTTATAACTTTCTGTAGGTATCCTGCCCAAAACAAGATACATGAAAGTTTATTTTACACACAAATTCAGACTATAGTCCATCACTGTTGGGGCATCAGTGCAACAGGAAGTAGCAGAAATTTGACACAAGTCAAGAGTATAGATCAAGGAATTGATGCGTGTATGGTTACTAGAACTTAATTTGCTTTCTTTATTCTCATACACTCCAGAATCCCCATCGTAAATAATGGTGCCACAACAAGGGAAGTTCTTCCCATATAAATTAAAAGTAATCAAGATGCAGGCACACAACCATGCTCACAGACTAAGTAGTATAGACAATCCTTCATTCTGATTTCCCTCCCAGGCAATTCTATATTGTTTTATGTATATAACATTAACCATCACAGCTTCATTCATTGTTAACCGGTCACATAGACACATCACATTATGTTTTAGACATGAACTACCAACCCTTATTTCCAAAGTTCTCTGTGTGTTTAATAATGCAAAATACAGTTCAACTTTAAAAGTCCTCATAGTCTTTAAAATTTTTACCACATCAAAAAATGTATTGTGATATCTTGTAAAAAATTATGTTATTGCTATGCGTAATAGAATAATGTAAAAATTATTATCACAAAATAAAAATAAGTATTAGGAATAGAAAGTGATGATTATACAAAAAGCCAAAATCAAGCAGAGAAAGGAAATCCTCCATTTCTGGGGCTTTCCATGGAGAAATCAGCTTTGGTGTCCCAATTCCTCTACATATGCTATCTTCAGCACACACAGAATTTCTCAGCATTTAAACTGATTCCATTTCTCACCTTCAGATGTCCTTGTCCAGATATTAGATCATGTCCCATCATCCTGGCCTTTCTAATACTCTGGAATCTCTACAGTAGCTTAAACTTTACCTTCATAACTTCATGCAACAGCCTCTTGGGGCTTCTTTGCCAGGATTCAAACTCTGTCACACAGTTCTGGCCTCAGCTGTTCTTAAAGACTGTCTTAGTATTGCATCTTTCATATATTAAATTTAGAAAAATGTAGACATTGCCACCAAATTTCATGACTGGCCCAAGAGGTAACCTAGTTTCACTGGACCATAGCTGTAACATCATATCTCAGTTAATGTATCTGAAACGTTTGACCATGTTTCATCAACACTAGTATCATTGGCGAATGTAAAACATACATAGTTCCCAAAGCTTTTTAATCATTCCCAATTCTAAGGTATGTTAATTTATTTTTAAACAAATTCAACATATATATTTTTGGTATGAACTTCATTGTACAAAGTTCCATTTCAAGGACTTGTGACTTTGTGATTAAAAATATGAACATAAGATGTTAAAAAAAACATAAAATGTATGCACAATGAAATGTTTTTTTCCACAGACATCCAAATTCTCTCAATATGTCTTACATTTTCTAGCCTCCATTCTCCATTTAATGTTGCCTTAACTCAAGGGGATTAATGATAAACACCTTCTTTCTGAAAATATTTTTTTCCAAATTCAATAAAATAAAATAAAATAAAAGCCAATTCAGTTTAAAAGAATGCATTTCTGTTTGATGGAAAACTCAAGTTGATCGTGCTGTGCTTTAAACTATTTCGAGTATTTGATATGCTCTCTACTTTATAGAGTTTGACTCACATTTAAGGGTACCCTGAGAAGTTCTGGTAAGTAATTTTATAATATTCAGTCAAGTTCCTACAAATCCAAAGTAACCAAAATATCTTTAGAAATCTGCAACCCTTGAAAAAACATATTGTCTTGCAGATTTTATAGTATATAGACCTGTACTGGCTAGTTTTATGTCAACTTCACACAGCTGGGGTTATCACAGAGAAAGGAGCTACAGTTGAGGAAATGCCTCCATGAGATCCAACTCTAAGACATGTTCTCAATTAATGAACAAGGTGAAAAGGCCGTTTGTGGGTGGGACCATCTGTGGGCTGGTAGTCTTGGGTTCTATAAGAGAGCAGGCTGAGCAAGCCAGGGGAAGCAAGACAGTAAAGAACATCCCTCCATGGCCTCTGCGTCACCTTCTGCTTCCTGACCTGTTTGAGTTCCAGACCTGACCTCCTTAGTGATGTAAGCCAATAAATCTCTCCTTCCTCCCCAAATTGCTTCGTGGTCATGATGTTCTGTCCAGGAATAAAAACCCTGACTAAGACAACACCCTATCCTGTTACATATATTATGCTATTTTTTTCTAAGCCCAGTTTATAGAGATAATTATGTCTGACAGAAAATAAAGCTCATTAATTTGAACAAAGAGTTTCAATAACAGAATTTACTCTAGTTTTAGAGGGTTAACATGGTGAGTCAAAAAATGAGATGAACTGCCTTGTTGCTGCTCTAAGAACTTAAGAGGTTTTTTTGCAATGATGATTTGTGGGAATTTAAAAGGTATACATAACTACATGTGTATTTGTGTTTGTGTGAGAGAGAGAGAGATTAGGATAAAGTAATTTGTATTATTATTATTATTAACAATTTTTCATACAATATATTTTGAGCATGTGTCCCATCCCTGAATACCTCCCAGATTTTTTCCAACCATCATACACAATTTAATGTTCTTTCTCTTTCTTTCTCTCTCTTTTTCTTTCTCTCTCTAAATGAAAAAAACAAAAAAGCCTGAATCAACAACAACAAAAAATCATGAAATCAAAAAGCCTCAGAAAATCACACACACACACACACAAAACACACACACATATACACACACACACAGAGAGAGAGAGAGAGAGAGAGAGAGAGAGAGAGAGAGAGAGAGAGAGAGAGAAAGCCAAAACAAACAACATCAAAGAAGTCCACAAAAATAACATGTGTTGGTCAACTCTCTGTAGGTATTAGTCAACTCTGGAATTTGGTTGACATGCACAGCAGTATTCCATCAGAAAAAAAAGAGTTCTTTCATATGCCTGAGGGTCTCAATTTAGAACAGAGTCTATGTACATTTCCCCATCTAAGTGTTGGGATCTCATCTATCGTGAACTTGTACAGGTTTCATTTGTGCTACCACAGTCTTGTGAATTCTTATGTTCAACACCATTTTGTCTGGAAGAGAATGAAGAGGAAACCATATTTTTATGAAACTTAATAAATAAGTTTTCTCCACTAAAGAATAAGAACAAATTTGTTGTTAGAGTTATAACATCTCTCTTTTCAAAGAGACCATCTCATTACAGACATGTGTTCATTCCAACTACGAAATAACTAATATAATAATGTAAACTTTTAGTTATCTTCCAATATTGGTAAATATTTACAATTCAACTGATTTGGTAAATCAATTCAAAACTGACATTACCAATTTGAAAATTAAATAACTGTTTATTAAAATTACTAAGGTATAAAAATAAGTATGATTGCTATCAGAAAATATTGCCTTAATAAAATTAACATAAGTGAAGTAACAATTTTACTTAATATAGATTGTATCTCATATTCATCAATACTATTTTAAGATATTATAGTCTTCATTTTATGCATCTGGGATTAGATGACATGCTGAATTTCAGTGCCTGAAATAATAACTAGAGATGTTAGATGACTGGGAGGAAACTGGATTTGATTTTTATACTTATTGTGTTTTTATAATACTAATATTAAATCAATTGGTTACTACACTAAAGCTTTTTGAATCACTTTTTTTCAAATTTTAAAATCTTATGCTACCTCTTATACTACATAGCAAGGCATTATTCAACAGATTCTTAATTTGTTAAATTGTTCTTTGTGAATGACAATGATGTGTAAGAATATTAAAATCATCAATATACTCACCAAATAACTACAATGTTTTTAATATGTTGAAGGAATTTTTATATTCTGCATCTGTTAGAAAAATATCTTAATGTTCATTAGACACAGCCCTGGAAGGAATTAGGGTAATTTTTTTCTTTGAGCTTAGAGATGGGTGAGTCCTTCAGTAACATTTAGAATTTCTTTTTACCATGAGCATTCTTGAATCTCGACAGTCCTGACCCATGAAACAATCGAACAGGGTCTGAGAAACCACCTAAGGAGAGAATGGGGAACAAGAAACACAAAGAATGGACAGCAAGACAAAAAAAAAAAAAAAACAACAACAACAACAAAAAACCTGATCAAGCTGACAAATTTTGTTTTTCCCAGGCAGGTTTTATACCAATAGAAACAGGAAATGGGGAGTGAAAATGATGCGGAATCACTTTGTTTCTGGGGGAAAGCACCTGTTCCCCAAAGCAGGATATTGACTAGGTAAAAAAAGTTCAGCAGGAGGAACAAAACAGAGTGGGTTGCTAAGTACCTGTCCACAAGATCTATAGCTATTTGTTCTTAACTGGGACTAGTACTTTCCTATACAGGCCTCAACTTTTCCCACAGAAATCTCAACTAAGATAGGACTTTTCCACTAAGGCCAAAACTTTGTTAGTAAGGACTTCTGGCTGACAAGGCAGTTAACTTCACCCACAGTCATTCCCAACACTTGACTATAAATACTGCACCTGGAAATTAAAAATAATATTTGTTTGCATGAGATGCAAGCATGAACATGTCTTGATTGGATTAACAACTTTTGGATTAGAATGGCTAGAAGATAAATACAACAAGACAAATTAAAATTAAGTTAACTATTGGGTAAGTAAACCTAATTAATATGCTTTATTGGCAAAACCAGAAACTAATATTGAGAAAACCAGCAAAGTTTCAACATTAAGGTCAAAAGAGCTATGAAACAAAAAACCTTTTTAAAAGGTGGGATGTGAAAATTTTAATTTCTCATTTGTTTAATGTTGCATGAGACTGTAGAAAAAATAGTGACAATGGGATAGAAGTCAACATAAGATTCAAAGTCACACAAAACATTAAAATTGACAGCATTTGCTAAATAAAAGTGTAATTTCAAAACTTAGTGAAATATTTATTAATAAAAAACTATTTGAAAGCATGTGGCAATGAGCAGACTAAAGCCCACACTAAAACGTTAGCTTATCTTTGGAGTTATTAATAGTATGCCAAAATTGGAATGCCTTCTTTTGAGACATGGATGCATTTAATGAAATCATATTCTCTCTAAAATTTTCATAACATCAACACTGCTGACAAGTATGAAGAAAGCAATGACTTGACTAGCTATTGATGCTGCAGTAAGTTTGTATTTTATTTTAATTTATTTACATTCCAAATATCCCACCTCCTGATCCCACTTCCTACAGTTCTTCAACCTATTCATCTTCCCCATTTCCTCTGAGAGGGTGTTCCACAAGACACCCACCCCATCTCACCTCAACATATCCCACACCAGCATCCCTGATGCATCAAGTCTCTCCAGGATTCAGTCTATCCTTTCCCACTGGGCTGGAAAAAGCAATACTCTGCTACATATGTGCCAGGGGCCATGGACTAGCCCAAGTATGCTCTTTGTCTGGTGGCTTAGTCTCTCAGATCTTCCTGGGAGTTTGGGTTAATTGACACTCTTGGTAATCCTATGGGGTTGTCATCTTCTTCAGTTCTTTCAAACTTTTCTCTAACTCTTCTGTATGCGTCCAATGATTAACTATAATTATCTGCATGTGTCTCAGTCAGTTGTTTTTAGAGACACTAGGGGCCCTGTCTATTAACTGGAGGTGGTCTTTCCAGGTTCCATCTCCGCACTGTTGGGCATTTCGGCTAAGATCACCACCCAGTTCCGGGAGCCTCTCACATCCCAGCTCTCTGGGACTTTCTAGAGTTCCTAAGAGCTCCCCACCACCAGATTACACGTCTGGTACATGGATCAGACCGCCTGAAATTGGAATCATGGATGATTTCAACTTACAAAGAATGTGTAGAGAAACAAATGTTTTCTCTGGAAGAGTACTGGCTATCACTCCTAACCACTGAGCAATCTCTCCAATTCAAGAATATTATTTCTTTAAGACAAGATGTCTTTTCTTGAAGTTCTTATATTGGAAATTATAGATAAAATCTTTTGTAACATGATGCTAATTGTCTGAGAATATGTTTCCCATCTGTACCTTAAATACTAGATTAATTTAAAATGTTAACTGTCACTAAACAACATTAATAACTATTTTTCATTTCATTTTTCATGCAGGTTATTGTAGACTAAATAAATAGTCTGATGTTATGCTGGGCATGGTTGTGCACGCCTTTATTCCCAGCACATGGGAGGCAGAGGCAGGTGGATTTCTGAGTTCAAGGCCAGCCTGGTCTACAAAGTGAGTTCCAGGACAGCCAGAGCTATAGAGTGAAACTCTGTCTCACAAAACCATAATAAATAAATAAATAAATAAATAAATAAATAAATAAATAAATAAATAAATAAATAAATAAATAAATAAAATAAAAATTAAAAAAATAAAAAAGAAGTCTGATTTTATTGTGTGAATTGATGCATTTAAAATTAATGCAAAATATAACATATGATTATTCTCACAATGAAGATATCCATAAGATACCTTATGTGATAAAATGTTTTAGCAGTGAACTATATTTTAACAGAGAGATCATTGAAAAGCCCTTAACTTGTGTCCTTTATTATCTGAAATAGGGTGTATTATGTGTATGTATGTATATATGTATGTATGCATTGTATGTGTGTGTCTTTCTGTGAGTGTATTTGAACTTTGTGAGGGTGCGAAGAGAAAGCGTTATGAACCAAGCAGTCCAGGAAGGTTAGGTTGGGGTGTCTCCTCTGGAGTTATACACCCCAGGATTTGGCTATATTTGAAGCCAGCAAACTCTAACAATAGTATTGCTAATATCCCCTTCTAAATTTGAATCATATCCCTACACCCATTGCCCAAATTGTTGCTGTATGAACAATATGGATGCTGTAAATTCAAACTCTGCCCTTGTCATTCAATAGCAATCTCAGTTAACTACTAAGACATCTCTTTAAATACTCTTTTGTGAACACAGACAAATAATAAAATTCTTCTAGTTTTAGAGCTTTATGATAGCTATGAATTTCAACAAGATATCATAAGGACCTATTAATGATTAGAGGTTTGGCAAAGGTAAGTGCTTGATCATGGACCATTTTCCACTTTGGTTAATGCTTCACATGTTGAATTATACCATATCAGAATATACATGAATATTTGTCTTAAGCATTACACAGAATAAGAAAATAAACAGAATAGGAAAGTGAATCGAAGATAGTTTTGACATTACTAATTAATTTACAAAATTATTTTTAAAATGGAATTTAAAATGAGAGATAGTAATTGTTAGTGAAGTTGTTAAAAAACGAAATTTTTGTGGAGAAAATAATTTTCTACACTAGATCTTTAGGCTAGTCTGTTCCAATAGGGGAAAGTAACTGGTATTGGTAAGACATAATTTTTATTTCCAGTATTCAGTAGGCTAATGCAGCAAAATCATACTTTCCAAGGAAATTTGAGCTATGTAGTGAGATCCTATGGCTTAATAAGTGTTCTATTAATACAAGATACCATCACCAGGAAAATATTGTAAACTGAAACCATTTAATCATGACTTGCTTACAGTTTCAGAGATTTAGTTCATTCTTACTGTGGTGGGAGTGCAGTAGCATGTAGACAGACATGTTAATTGAACAGTAGCGAGAGAATCTTCAGGTAGAAAGAAGAGAGAAACTCTGGTCTTGTAATGTACATTTTGAAATATCAAAATAATACCCAGTGTCAATACTTCCAAAAATGTTATACCCATTTCAACAAGGTCATACTTATTCCAACAAGGCCATACCTGCTTACTCTTTCAATTATGTTACTCAGTACTTATTCAAATATATGAACCTTATGGGGGCCATCCTTTTTCACACTGTTTCTAAATACTTTCTTTTTAATTGGACACTTTACTTATTTGCATTTCAAATGTTATCTCCATTCCATGTTTTCCATCTACAACCCCTATATCCCATCTCCCCTTTCCCTGATTTTATGAGGGTGATCTTCCAACCTCCAACCCACTCCTACCTCACCGCTCTAGCATTAGGCATAGAGTGTGGAATAACCACGATACAACTCATGAACTACATGAACTTCAGGAGGAAGTAAGACCAAAGAGTGGATGCTTCCATCCTAATTAAACGGGGAACAAAATAATCAAGGGACGTAGATGATGGGAGGGAATTGTGAAGAAGAGAAGAGGGGGGCAAAAAAGAGGGGAAGAATCAGGAATGGGAGAAGACAGGAGAGTTGTTCAGAGGGTAAGGACATTGAACAGGGGTGTATAGCAACTGGGGGATGAGGAACTGGTGGTAAAAAACAGAAAGTCCCAGATGCTAAGAAAGCAAGAGCTTCCCAGGACTCCAGAAGGATGGCATTAGATAAAATACTCCCACAAAGGGGACGGGAAAACCTGTCGAGACTAAATATATTATTTAAAGAGAGATAATGAAGTATTCTCTCCCTCTTTCTCTGTTTCTGTCTGTCTGTCTCTGTCTCTGTCTCTGTCTCTCCCTCTCCTTTTCTTCATCTCTCCCTCCATCCCTCCCCCTCGGTTGTGTGGTTTGGTATGGTGGTGGTTGTGGTGGTGGAGATTGTGTGTGTGTGTGTGTGTGTGTGTGTGTTTGTTTGCATGTGAACACACACATGTCTGTGAAGAAATGCCATGGTGTGCATGTATAGCTCAGATGACATCAGATGTCACTTTTATTTCTCTACAATATAGGACATAAGAGTCAAACTCAGGCTGTCAGGGTTGGCAGGAAACACTTTACCAGTTGAACCATCTCTACTGCCCATAACATAAAGGTCTATATCTAGTTTTGTTTAGTCTATGTATAGTTTAGCTGACTATGGATTTACTTTCTTGGTGTATCCTGGCATAAAGACATTCTTCATATTTCTTTATACTTTATACTTTAGCAAGTAGTATAGTAGTGATGTTACTTTCAGAAATGTACTATGGTTATTTAAATTATTACTATTAAAGAAAAAAGAGATAAATGGTATATGAAAACTTTATCCTGACAATGTTTCTGCATATATAAAAATAATCTAAAACAAAAATTGAAGATTAAATAATTAAGCTTGAGATATACTTTCCTTTTATGAATATTCAGTAGGGACGTATAATTTAGGAGAAATAACAGATGTTTCAAGCCTTTGTTTCATAAGGCTTCTGCTACTCTGAAAATGTTTATGCAAACTAAAACGCCCAAAATAAAAATCAGTAAAGAAAATTATATTTGAACACTGACATTCTTATTATGAACCACACATATGTAAAAAAATTAAAATAGTAACATAGATATTTATCTTGCTAACATTTAAAATATTGATTAATGAAGTATTTGTGCATATTTTACTGTCTTGAAAGAGAATCTCAACAATTACCTTAGGCTTTTTTTTAACTCAAAGGTCTTCCAATTATGGCTGTAGCTATGAGTATTAACTACCATACCAGCAAGAATTGATTTAGATATTTACAAGAAAACTATTAGCTGGGATATAGGTATCTGCACCGTAGATTTTGTAAGAAAAAGAAGAATAAAATATTAATAAAATAGAATATGTTAAAAAAATTCAGTTTTGTTGCACATTTCCTGAACAGAAAAAAAAATATCATGATTTATATACCATATATCCAGGATTATGTGCATAAGCTTATGTGTATTTGTGTGTGTGTGTCCGCACACACATGCACATGCACACACTTGTGCACGTATCTAACTTATTTCTAAACCTATAGCTTACTATAACTCTTCAAAATAAAATATGTTAACTCACAAAATGTCATGTTTACATGATATTAGTTCAATTTTTAGGGTAGAAACCTAGATGTCAGAAAAGTTAGTATTTTTTTATTTTTATATTATGAAGATAGTTGTATACCCCTGTGTATGTTTTACTTTTTCCCTTTAACATAGAAATGAATAATGGTTTGAAAATTTGGTACTCTTTTTCAAACTTTTTGTTTGATCTTCCTGAGTTTTAAATCATGCACCCAGTCCCACTTATCTCCTCATCACCTTGTATTCCGCTTCCATCATTGCAACCGCCCCACCAGAATAAGAATCTCATCCTGGAATTTATAATGTCACAGTGTATATCCCACAGTGTGCACTTTTATCTACACTTCTTTGTTTCCAAGTTGTTCATTTTAATGAGTCTTAAGAGCTCTCTGCCTTCTACTATACTATCAGTACTAATGCATAACTGTAACTCCTCTCAGATATCCTGTTGTTGCCCTTTTTTATGGAGATCCTGTAGTATGGGATCTGTAGGGTGGCCATTTTAATCTACTTCAGCAGTTCACCAATGGGGGTCAATGTTGTGGTGGGGCAATTCAAACCCCAGGATCTGGGCCTGAGAGAGATCTGACTAATCAGACCACGAGTTCTGCCACACTACCACCATCTGGGAGAGATTTCCTGCCCTTCCCAAGCTTCCCTTTCCAAAGTTGCAGCCAAAAAGGGGCAGAAACAACTTTCATGCTACCATACCCTCAGTGCTCTCTCATTTGTGCCCCTGCCATCAAAGCCAGCTTTACTGTGCTTCCCAGACAAGGTAGAGGGGTCATACTCTACAGTGCTACAGCAGGTAAGGGATGGAGCCAGGTCTCTAATTCTCACTCCCTCTGAGCATGCTCACCAGTAACCCCCCAAACCAGGGCCAACTCCCTCCCTGCTGCTCAGATGAGGTGCATGGCCTAATCTCCCAAGTGCTGCAAGAGGTGATTGGGCTCATGGCCCCATCAGGGACAGCTCTCTTGCCAAGGGTGGTGAGGGCAGAAGGGATGGAAAGGGTCTCTCCTTTGTCCAAACCACTGCACATCAAACAAGAGGAAGGACCAGGTACCCATGCCCATGCCCACCAGGCAGCTCATCAGAAAGCCCCAAATCTAGGGCCAGCTCTACTCTGCTGCTCAATCAAGGAAGGCTGTCACTAGAGGCAGGTTTTGAGATCATATATGCTCATGTCTGGCCAGTGTGTAGACAGCCTCTTTTTGCTGCCTGTGGATGAAAATTTATAGCTCTTGGCTTCATCTCCGGCTCTAACAAAAATCTTCCGGAAAACTACCATGATTCTTGGCAAGACAATAATGAAATTAACCTCTGAAACTGTAAGTCAGCCCCAGCAACGTTCTTTGCTTTATAGGAATTACTGTGGTCATAGTGTCTCTTCATAACAACAAAACTGAAATTTTGACACCTTCCATCCTTACCCTCCAATTCATTCTCTAAATTTCTTTCTCACATTCACATTTTATTTTATACTCTATGATAATGATTAAAACGTCCAGGTAATAGTAAATAAACAGTAAATTACTAAGATTTCTTTTTGTGAATCTATTCAACATTTTATCATTTTTATCATAAATGTAACACTGTTCTTGTTTCGAATACAAATAAAATCTCAAAGAAAAATGAACTGTAATAAGAGGATATTAGCCAAAGACGTACAGATTTCCTAAGATACAATCCACAGAACTCAACAAACTTAACAACAAGAAGGGTCCAAGTGAGAATGCTTCAATCACACTTGTAAGGGAGAAGAAAGAAATCACACGAGGCAGAGAGAGAGAGAGAGAGAGAGAGAGAGAGAGAGAGAGAGAGAGAGAGAGAGAGAGAGAGAGAGAGAGAGAGGGAGGGAGAACTAGGTGGGAGATGGGAGGGGGAGGAAAAAAATGAACACATTCAGGTATGGGAAGGCAGGAGCGAGGCCGTGAGGGTTAGCAGCTCTCCCAAGTCTGCCTGCCCAGAGCATAGGAGGAACTCTGGCCAATTGTGGGCTATCCTTCCTACCCTTCCTTCCCCTGCCCTCATTAGTTTCCACATATTTGGTGCTAAATTTTCATTTTTTATGAAGTCTATGACAATCCTAGAACTAAGGTATCACAAAACTGGTTCATCCTTGTTTTCTGCAATGATCACTTTTCATACTATTAAAAGAGCTGGAGTCCTATTCATCCCTCCATGTTAAAATTAACTAGGTCCTAAGATTGCTGTTTTTACTGACTGCATGTGCTGCTGTTCCCAGTCCATGTCTCCATTCAGAGATCAAAAACTAGCAGCAGCCTTATGACTTGACTAGGACAATTGAGAATCCTGAAATGGGTTATTGGGCCCAACTGGCTAATAAAGAAAAACCACTTGGGATGTCATGATTTCCATATTTAACGTTTGATCTGTGCCGGCTGGCTGATAACTCATGGCCTGACTCCCAACAGACTTTACAACATTCATACACTAAGTAGACTTAGGGAGAATTTTGTATATGTCTGGGGAAAAGAGAACTGTGGCATATGGGGAACCAGAACAATTCTATTATGCTTTTTGGGATTGTGAAACATCGGGATAGAAGGCATCAATGGAAAATTTTATTACAGTCACCTGACAGGGGAGGGAATCTGAAGTTCAACTAAAGTTCACCAGCCTAGGAAAGCAGGAAAAGGGCTGGGAAACTGGGAAACCTTGGGGCCTCCGATTTTATATTATTGGGGGGAAAAACCTCAAACTCATTTTCACAATTAGGCTCCTGATAAAACCAATAGTAAACCCCCTAAATGTGACTGTAGGACCAAACCGAATTTTGGCAAACACTAAACCTATACCAAGAGGTCTTGCCCTGAAAAACCTATGCCAAAGTCTATTCTCAAACCAGTGTTTGTTGACCTCCCAGTCCTTCCCCAGCAGGCTCTGCGCCCCCGTAGATCTGATCTGGTCAAGGATGCTAAAAACCTTTCAGATTTTGACCAGTTCCCAACCAGAGCTAACCATCTTCTGCTGGCTTTGTTATTATGCCAGAAACCCTTTTTATGAAGATGTTGGTTTTATGTCTAAATATAATGAGTCCGAGAGAGACACTGCATGCATATGGTCCCAAGAGAAGAACCTTAACCATACAGACCATATCAGGACAGGGGACCTGCCTGGGAAAAGTTCCCTTGTCACATCAACATATTTGTAACCAAAATACCCTCATGGTGCATTCCAAATGGGTTATTTCCCCCTGAACAGGCATGGTGGGCCTGTTCAACAGGGTTGACTCTGTGTGTGCATGGAGAGGTTCTTAATTCCCCTACTGCAAAGGAGTTCTCTATTCTAGTCCAATTGGTGCCATCCATAACCTATTATTCAGAGGAAATAGTGCTGAAGAACCTAATAGGGCATGTTGGGGGAGACCTCAAAAGACAGAAGAGAGAAACTATTTCCCTAACGTTGGCTATAATTTTGGGAGCAGGGCTACCTAGTGCAGGCACTGGGATAGCAGCTCTAACATTTTAAGAGAATAACTATACAGCCTTATATTAGATACAGATCAAGACAGCCAATGCTTAGAAAAATCCATTGCACACCTAGAGTGAAATGTAGATTCCCTGGCTGAGATAGTTGAACAGAACATACAAGGGTTAGACTTTGTGTTCCTGCATCAGGGATCCACTTAGACTTGAACTACTTTTTCTTTCTTTTCTAGATATATTGGATTTTTTGCTAATATTCATTATAGAACAATATGTGAAATGTTCATAAAAAACATTCCTAAATGTTCCATATCCTTCCCAAACACTGTCTCTACCTGGAGACCAACTGTTTAAATATATTAGCCTACTCAAAATATTATATATTCAAATCATAATAAGACTGAAGCTATGGTGACAGCTAGAGGCGTAAATTGCTTCTGAGTAAAATTTTCACACTAAATGGACAACTGTGACCATAGAACAGGCACTGAGTTAACATGTCAGTGGTGGGCATAAATATACCACCTCCTGTTTAAACGTGTACACTGTGTTTAAACTGTAAGACAGAATTTGCAACACCTATTCCCTTGTTTGTCTTCCCAATATTTTATTATTGAATAAAGCTTACTTGTCTGAACTTTATTACTTGTCTATTTGGTTGTTTTATAGGAGATAGGTTGCCAGGCATATTACTTCTATGACTTCTACCTTTTTGATTGCTAGTCTTAGTTGTTAACTTTACTGAATATTGAATTAACTGAAAGTGAAAAGCACTGGATATAAGTGATTTTCGGCTCATTACCTCATTTGAGGTCTAAAAACCTATCCTAACTCTGGGACACATATTCTTGTGCTAGCCTATGTAAAGCACATAGAAGACCCCTTTGGTTTTTGCCTTTTTGTCTTCATTCTCACAGGTATGCTTGTTCTTTTGAAGGTTTTAGAGTATATTTCTTTGAGAGCCCAACATATACTGAAGAACATCTGGGAAACTCAGTCTTGTGGACAGAAGATCTATTGGATTCCTTTACTATCTGACCATAGACATCTATTTTTAAATACCTGGGCTGGACCACAGTGTATAAATCCCTCTACAAACACACACACACACACACACACACACACACACACACACACACACACACACATAATTATTCCAGTTTTTTCTTTAAAGAATTTTGACTACCATACCTAAAATCTCTAAAATTAAATTTATCTTCCTATATCCAATTACTTTCATGCTCCTGTTTTGAAGATATTCTAAACTATATCATACTATCAATTTTACTAATTATTTTATTTATTTATATTTCAAATGTGATCCCCTTCAGCATACTCCCTCCATGAGGCCCCTACCACACTTCCCTCCATTCTATAAAATGTTACTCTCCCACCCACCTCTCTAGAATTCAACTTTTCTGGGGACATAAAGCTTCCACAGGACAAGCACACACCCTCATCGCACTGAGGCCAGACAATGCAATCCTCTGCTACATATGTATAGTAGGGGTTATGTACTAGTACATGTATGCTTTTTGGTTGGTGGCTTAGTACCTGAGAATTCTGAGAAATCTAGTTTTTTCATGGTGTTGTTCTTCCAATAGGGTTGTAATTCCCTTCAGTTCCTTCAGTCTTTGATCAAACTCTTCCATAGGGGTTCCTGGGTTTAGACCAATGATTGGCTGTAAATATCTGCATCTGTCTCAGTCAGTTGATGGCATAGCCTCTATTAGGACAGTCATGCCATGTTCATGTCTGAAAGCATATCTTGGTCAATTAACAAATGGGACCTTCTGAAACTGAAAAGGTTCTGTAAGGCAAAGGACACTGTCAATAGGACAAAATGGCAACCTAGTAATGGAGAAAAGTTCTTTACTAACCCTACATCTGATCGAAGGCTAATATTCAAAATATACAAAGAATTCAAGAAGCTAGACTCCAAAAAAAAAAAAAAAACAAAAACAAAAAACAAAAAACAACCTAATGAAAAAATGAGCTCTAGAGCTAAACAAAATTCTCAATTTAGGAATCTCAAAAGCCTGAGAAGCACCTAAAGAAATGTTCAACATCCTCATTTATTGTGAAATAAAAATCAAAACCACGCTGAGATTCCATCCTAAACCAATCAGAATGGTTGAGACCAAAATGTCAGGTGAAAATAGCTGCTAGAGCAAATGTAGATAAAAAAGAACACTTTATCTTTGCTAGTGGGATTGCAAAGTGTTTTCCAGATTCCATAATCTGGAAAATATTCTGGCATTTCTTCACAAAATTGGAAATAAGTCTATCTGAATATTCATATATACAACTTATGGGCATATACCCCAAAATGCTCTACCATATCATGAGTAAACCTTCAGTGTTTACAGCAGCCTTAATTATAATAGCGGGGGTTCAGGGACTATGCCGAACTTAGGAAATTAATCTGAACAGGTAAGAGAGTGCACCACAGAACTGGACAGCTTCTGGGACAGGCGGAGCCACAGAACCACTGAGGCAGCACGCTTTTCAGGCAATAGAAAGCCAGCCACCCTCCCAACCAAAGTACAGGTATCTGCCTGGTTAGGAAGGCCTCAGCCTCAGGAGCAGCAGATGCCACTTTGGTTCTGGGACGCCACCGAACTTAGGAACTTAGCCTGCACAGGTGAGACTGTGCACTTCTGGGACCTGCCAAGCAACACAGCTTCTGGAAAAGGTCCTGTTTTTGGCCCACTTCTTCAGCCAGGAGGAGGTCCAAACACAAGATAATCTGTGCACCTTCTCTGTAAGAGGAGAGCTTGCCAGCAGAGAGAGCTCTGAGCACTGAAACTCAGAGGAGAGAGTCAGTCTCCCAGGTCTGCTGATAGACGGTAACAGAATCACCAGAAGAACAATCTCTAAACAGAGTCAACTATAACAACTAACTCCAGAGATTACCAAATGGTGAAAGGTAAATGTAGGAATCTTACTAACAGGAACCAAGACCACTCACCATCATCAGAACCCAGCACTCCCACTTCGCCTAGTCCAGGGCACCTCAACACACCCGAAAACCTAGACCCAGATTTAAAAGCATATCTCATAATGATGGTAGAGGACATCAAGAAGGACTTTAATAACTCACTTAAAGAAATACAGGAGAACACTGCTAAAGAGTTACAAGTCCTTAAAGAAAAACAGGAAAACACAATCAAACAGGTAGAAGTCCTTACAGAAAAAGAGGAAAACACATCGAAACAGGTGAAGGAAATGAACAAAACCATACTAGACCTAAAAAGAGAAGTTGACACAATATAGAAAACTCAAAGTGAGGCAACACTGGAGATAGAAATCCTAGGAAAGAAATCAGGAACCATAGATTTGAACATCAGCAACAGAATACAAGACATGGAAGAGAGAATCTCAGGTGCAGAAGATCCCATAGAGAACATCGGATCAACAATCAAAGAAAATGGAACATGCAAAAAGATCCTAACTCAAAATATCCAGGAAATCGAGGACACAATGAGAAGACCAAACCTACGGATAATAGGGGTGGATCAGAATGAAGATTTTCAACTCAAAGGACCAGCAAATATCTTAAACAAAATTATTGAAAAAAACTTCCCAAATCTAAAGAAAGAGATGCCCATGAACATACAAGAAGCCTACAGAACTCCCAATAGACTGGACCAGAAAAGAAATTCCTCCCGACACATAATAATCAGAACAACAAATGCACTAAATAAAGAGAGAATACTAAAAGCAGTAAGGGAAAAAGGTCAAGTAACTTATAAAGGCAAGTCAATCAGAATTACACCAACTTTTTCACCAGAGACTATGAAAGCCAGAAGAGCCTGGACAGATGTTATACAGACACTAAGAGAACACAAATTCCAGCCACGACTACCATACCCAGCTAAACTCTCCATTACCATAGATGGAGAAACAAAAGTATTCCACGACAAAAACAAATTCACATATTACCTTTCCACAAATCCAGGCCTTCAAAAGATAATAACAGAAAAAAAAAAAAAAAAAAAAAAAACTAGGAAGGGAACCTTGCCCTAGAAAAAACAAGAAGGCTATCCCTCAACAAACCTAAAATAAAACAGCCACAAAAACAGAATGCCTACTTTAACAACAAAAATAAGAGGAACCAACAATTACTTTTCCTTAATATCTCTTAATTTCAATGGTCTCAACTCCCCAATAAAAAGATATAGACTAACAAACTGGCTACACAAACAAGACCCAGCATTTTGCTGCTTACAGAAACTCATCTCAGAGAAAAAGATAGACACTACCTCAGAATGAAAGGCTGAAAAACAATTTCCCAAGCAAATGGTATGAAGAAACAAGCAGGAGTAGCCATCATAATATCTGATAAGATTGACTTACAACCCAAAGTCATCAAAAAAGACAAGGAGGGGCACTTCATTCTCATCAAAGGTAAAATCCTCCAAGAGGAACTATCAATTCTGAATATCTATGCTCCAAATACACGGGCAGCCACATTCATTAAAGAAACTTTAGTAAAGCTCAAAGCACACATTGCACCTCACACAATAATTGTGGGAGACTTCAACACACTACTTTCACCAATGGACAGATCAAGGAAACATAAAGTAAACAGGGACACAGTGAAACTAACAGAAGTTATGAAACAAATGGATCTGACAGATATCTACAGAACATTTTATCCTAAAACTAAAGGATATACCTTCTTCTCAGCACCTCATGGTACCTTCTCCAAAATTGACCACATAATAGATCACAAAACAGGCCTCAACAGATACAAACATATTGAAATTGTCCCATGTATCCTATCAGATCACCATGCACTAAGGCTGATCTTCAATAACAAAATAAATAATAGAAAGCCAACATTCACGTGGAAACTGAACAACACTCTTCTCAATGATATCTTGGTCAAGGAAGGAATAAAGAAAGAAATGAAGGACTTCTTAGAGTTGAATGAAAATGAAGCCACCTCATACCCAAACTTATGGGACACAATGAAAGCATTTCTAAGAGGAAAACTCATAGATCTGAGTGCCTCCAAAAGGAAACTAGAGAGAGCACACATTAGCAGCTTGACAACACACCTAAAAGCTCTAGAACAAAAGGAAGCAAATTCACCCAAGAGGAGTAGATGGCAGGAAATAATGAAACTCAGGGGCAAAATCAACCAAGTGGAAACAAGAAGAACTATTTAGAGAATCAACCAATCGAAGAGCTGGTTCTTTGAGAAAATCAACAAGATAGACAAACCCTTAGCCAGACTCACTAAAGGGCACAGGGAAAGCATTCTAATTAATAAAATCTGAAATGAAAAGGGAGACATAACAACAGATCCTGAAGAAATCCAAAAAACCCTCAGTTCCTTCTACAAAAGGCTATACTCAACAAAACTGGAGAACCTGGATGAAATGAAGAAGTGTCTAGACAGATACCAGGTACCAAAGTTGAATCAAGATCAGGTTAATGATCTAAACAGCCCGATATCCCCCAAAGAAATAAAAGCAAACCTTAATAATCTCCCAACCAAAAAAAAAGCCCAGGACGAGATGGGTTTCGTGCAGAGTTCTATTAGACCTTCAAAGAAGATCTACTCCTAGTTCTGCACAAACTGTTCCACAAAATAGAAACAGAAGGTACTCTACCCAACTCATTCTATGAAGCCACAATTACTCTGATACCTAAACCACAAAAAGACCCCACAAAGATAAAGAACTTCAGACCAATATCACATAAATATTGATGCAAAAATCCTCAATAAAGTTCTTGCTAACCAAATCCAAGAACACATCAAAACAATCATCCATCCTGACCAAGTAGGTTTCATCCCAGGGACGCAGGGATGGTTCAATATACGGAAATCCATCAATGTAATCCAGTATATAACAAACTCAAAAACAAAAACCACATGATCATCTCATTAGAAGCTGTGAACACATTTGACAAAATCCAACACCCATTCATGATAAAAGTCTTGGAAAGATCAGGAATTCAAGGCCCATACCTAAACATGATAAAAACAATCTACAGCAAACCAGTAGCCAGCATCAATGCAAATGGTGAAAAGCTTGAAGCAATCCCACTAAAATCAGGGACTAGACAAGGCTGTCCACTCTCTTCCTACCTATTCAACATTGTACTTGAAATCCTAGCCAGAGCATTTAGACAACAAAAGGAGATCAAGGTGATACAAATTGGAAAGGAAGAAGTCAAAATATCACTTTTTGCAGATGATATGATAATATGTATACGTGACCCAAAAATTCCACCAGAGAACTCCTAAGCCTGATAAACAGCTTCAGTGATGTAACTGGATATAAAATTAACTCAATCCAGTCAATGGCCTTTCTCTTCACAAAGGACAAACATGCTGAGGAAGAAATTAGGGAAACAACACCCTTCTCAATAGCCACAAATAATATAAAATACCTAGGCATGACTCTTAGGAAGTAAAAGATCTGTATGACAAGAACTTCATGCCTCTGAAGAAAGAAATTAAAGAAGATCTCAGAAGATGGAAAGATCTCCCATGCTCATGGATTGGCAGGATCAATATAGTAAAAATGGCTATCTTGCCAAAACAATCTACAGATTCAATGCAATCCCCATCAAAATTCCAACTCAATTCGTCAACAAATTAGAAAGAGCAATCAGCAGATTCATCTGGAATAACAAAAAACCTAGGATAGCAAAAACTCTTCTCAAGGATAAAAGAACATCTAGTAGAATCACCATGCCCAACCTAAAGCTGTACTACAGAGCAATTGTGATAAAAACTGCATGGAACTGGTATAGTGACAGACAAGTAGACCAATGGAACAGAATTGAAGACCCAAAGAAAAACCCACACACCTATGGTCACTTGATCTTTGACAAGCAATCTAAAACCATCCAGTGGAAAAAAGACAGCATTTTCAACAAATGGTACTGGCACAACTGGCTGTTATCATGTTGACGATTGCGAATTGATCCATTTCTATCTCCTTGTACTAAGGTCAAATCTAATTGGATTAAAGAACTCCACATAAAACCAGAGACATTGATACTAATAGAGGGGAAAGAAGGGAAAAGCCTCGAAGATATGGGTACAGGGGAAAAATTCCTGAATAGAACAGCAATGGCTTGTGCTGTAAGATGGAGAATCGATAAATGGGACCTCATAAAATTGCAAAGCTTCTGCAAGGCAAAAGATGCCTTCAATATGACAAAAAGACCACAAACAGATTGGGAAAGGATCTTTACCTATCCCAAATCGGTAAGGGGACTAATATCCAATACATATAAAGAACTCAAGAAGGTAGACTCCATATATTCAAATAACCCCACTAAAAATGGGGCTCAGAACTAAACAAAGAATATGCCCCAGTACAGGGGAACGCCAGGGCCAAAAAGGGGGAGTGGGTGGGTAGGGGAGTTGGGGTTGGTGGCTATGGGGGACTTTTGGTATAGCATTGGAAATGTAAATGAGCTAAATACCTAATAAAAAATGGAAAAGAAAAAAAAAAGAAAATATATATATCATAAAATTCTGAAATATATAACCTAAGGTTGCTCTTTAAGTCCTTGAAAAAAAATAAAACTTTAAAAATAAAAGTTATAGTAAGAAGTAATAAAATCAAAGGCAGACATGAATGTGAACTAGAGCACAGAATAAGGCAACTCAAACAAAAAATACATTCTTTTAAATGCTTAAAATAATAAAATCAAATAAAAAGTGTAAAATACAAAAGTGGGTGGTGAGTGGGAGATGCTAGATATACAAATGACATGAGAAAGAGAGACCAAGAGAGAGGAAAAAAGGATTTTGGAGCTCTCCCAGGAACAGAAGGAAATTTGGAGATGTACTGTTTCTCTTTGCCCCATACAGGAGACATCCATAATTCTGGTTACATCAAGTTCTCTACCCTCTCTGTATTGTCTGTGTTTAATGCACCAGTCTTTCCATGTGTCAATTCGTGTCTGTTTTTGTTTTGTTGTCTGAACAACTGTTGTTCTGTTTCATGTTGAATAAAAATAGTTAAAACTTAAAAAAAAAAAAAAAAAGTTCTCACCAGAGGAATACCGAATGGCAGAGAAGCACCTGAAAAAATGTTCAACATCCTTAATCATTAGGGAAATGCAAATCAAAACAACGCTGAGATTCCACCTTCACACCAGTCAGAATGGCTAAGATGAATAATTCAGGTGACAGCAGATGCTGGTGAGGATGTGGAGAAAGAGGAACATTCCTACATTGTTGGTGGGATTGCAAGCTTGTACAACCACTCTGGAAATCAGTCTGGCGGTTCCTCAGAAAATTAGACATATTACCACCAGAAGATCCAGCAATACCTCTTCTGGGCATATATCCAGAAGATGTCCCAACCGGTAAAAAGGACATATGCTCCACTATGTTCATAGCAGCCCTATTTATAATAGCCAGAAGCTGGAAAGAACCCAGATGCCCCTCAACAGAGGAATGGATACAGAAAATGTGTTACATTTACACAATGGAGTACTACACAACTATTAAAGAGAATGTGAGTTTCCTTCATTCGGATTCCAGATTTGGAGTATAGGGGATGTGATTACTTGGCATTATTCTATTTTAATTCATTCATTCATTCACTCAACCCTGTCCACCTTCTTATTATTACACATCCCATATCTACTGACCATCCACTGTATCCAAGAGCATGTCCCCAAGCCACCTGATCTCTAAACACCCAGGGGCCTCTAGCCTCTTGAGACCTCAGTGCATCATCTCTGATTGAACAGAGATCAAATTTTTTTTCAGTGTATATTTTGGGGATAATCTAATAGTTGGTATATGCTTCCTGTTTGGTGGTCTATCATTTGGGAGAATTCTGGTCCAGAATAATTGAGACAGCAGGTCCTCCTAAAGGGATACTCTCCTCTTCAGCCTCCTTCAGTCTTTCTCCAATTCCCCAATGGTTCAGCAGATTCTGTCCATTGGTTGGTTGCAGACATATGCATCTGATTGTTTCAACTGCTCATTAGGTCTTCAGAAGTGCATTCATGCTAGTATTCACATTACAATTATGTGAATTCAGAAGCCAGCAGAGTTCGTGGACTGCAAGCAGGTCTTCTGAAAAAGCAATGCATGATATAATTACCTGAATTTTCTGGCAGTGCTCTTCAATATTGTGTTCTACGTGATGCAATATTCCACTCTCTTTCTCTATCTCTGTCTCTGTCTCTGTCCATCTCTGTCTCTGTCTCTCTCTGTCTCTTTGTCTCTCTCTCTCTGTCTCTCTGTATCTGTCTCTGTCTCTGTCTCTGTCTCTGTCTGTCTCTCTCTCTCTCTCTCTTTCTCTCTCTCTCTCTGTCTGTCTCTCTCAATATCTATTCCTCTAACACTCAGTATGACTAATGATTCTCTTATCTTCTCTTCTACAAAGGGGATGATATTTTAATGTCATCTGCAAATTGTTATTCTGAATCGGAGTAGGGAAAGGACACTTTAAATCTGTTGTTACACCCAAGAGCATGGCTTTTAAAACCTGGTGAATCAGTAGAAGATGAGACAATGTATAGAAGAGGTTGCTTCTTTTGCTTTGGTTTGGTTTAGCTTTGTTTATTTCTGTTACACGCAATCATTAGAAGAAACTCTGTGAAATACTGCCTAATGCAAATTTCCTGAAGGAAAATAGGTACCTCAGAACCAAAATTATATTTCTCAGTTACAATATATAATATATATTATTAGAGATTTTTTTTCATTAAACCTTGAACAGAATTTTTCTCTGATCTTAACAAAACTGCAAAGTACATGGGGGATAAAGGTGCACACTCTCAGGTGTGCATGGAATGACAATATGTTGAAGACCTTATTAGCCTCCATGTCCTTACCCTATGTGCCATCTTGGAAAAAAAAATATGCTGAAAGTCAAGAAAATGGCTTACTTGAATATGCCAGGGAGATTTCTAACCAAAATGTCACTGTGTATATCTCTAACACAAGGTAGACCTGGTATTGCAAGAGACAGTAAATGGCAGTAACATTGGTGCACTCTAGGATATGGGCCTGTTCTAAGTGTACATCAATAACAACAAAGAGAACGAAAATTTGCAGCCTAATTGCATAAAGGATATAGATATATCTATCTATTTATCTATAGATTAGATAGATAGATAGATAGATAGATAGATAGATAGATAGATAGATAGATAGATAGATAGATAGTTATAATAAATACACAATGATACACACACATACATATATATTATATATAATATAACACTTATAAGCATATACATATAATACATATATACACATATCCATCTGTTAAACAAATATGATATATGATATTTGTGCACAGCAAGATTTCAGTTTCATAATGATGATCACCTTTACATATAATCAAATGAATCTGACTTTTTTGTCTACTTCAATCTAATTTATATCACTCTTCATATATTAGAAACTCTTGATACATTTTAATAAATATCAGTAATCCTATTGCTGAATATAGAAAGGTTTGTTCCATTTTCTCTTCATTTTTGTCTTGGTTATATTGTTTAATTTCATATCCCATGTTATCTCCTGTTTTAGATTTCCCCCTGGAAATCCCTCATCTGACCACCTCACCTGCCTCCGAACCTGTGCTGTCCCATCAATTCACCCACTCCATTTCTATACTAGTAAATCCTACCGCCTGATTTTACTGGACTTAGGATCAGTTATCTACTTTCTCATTCACAAATGCTATCTCTGTGAGATGTAAACTTTACTGTTGTATAGTAAATTTGATATTGGTAAATGATCATGTCAAGAAAAACTAACTACAATCAAGCAGGATTGGTCCAACAGATTGTATATGTTCAGCAAGTTTACCCCATTCACTAGGTATTATGCCCATTGCAACAAGTTTAAGAAATGTTCCTGACCCAACTAGCAGCTGAAAGAGTCAGATGCAAACACTTGCACCCAACCAATGTCTTGAAGCAGTTGAACACTATTGTTGAATTAACTAAGATTAAAAGATGGTGAAGAGGAGGGCAGCCCTGTAGAAGGACCAACAGTCTCAATTAACTTGCTCCCCCAAGATGTCTAAAACTCTGGACAACCAAGGAGACAAAATATGCCTGCTGATATGAGGCCTCAAGCACACATACAGAAGAGGATTGCTGGGTGTGTGTTCCATCTGAATAGATGCACCTAATTTTCAAGAGAATGGAAGTTCCAGGGGGTTTAGATTTCTGGTAGTTTAGAGGTGAGGTGTGGAGACATTTTTGTGGAGAGTATGAGGTGTGAAGGAGGTATGGGATGTGGAACAATTGGAGGGTAGATAGGGTGGGGAATAAAATCTGGACTGTAAATAGAAATAATTATAAAGAAAGAAAAAAAAAGACAAAAGTTATTGCAATTGCACTGAATTGTGGAATATTAGTGGAGAGTGGTGTGTTCAAGGGTTTTATTTCCTTTTTCTCTATAAAAATGCATTCATGGAAAGCAAGTATTAAGATTTTTAAGGATCCAGGACTATTTTGGAAACTGTTCAGAGAATGTTCTGCCAATGCTGAATATCTGAGTTCTGTTCCTCTATCGTCGTCTGCTATTTCATAACTGTTTTTGTGTCCCTTAAACTGCAGTTTGAGTATCAAGACGTTCTTTGCAAACATGACATCTTCAATCCAGTTTCAATGAGTAAAATGTGGATTTTAATGCAGGATGTATTCCTTAAAGGGATGTTTCTGTGGAGACTAACATGAAGAGACATTTTTTTTAAATGATGATGCATTTTAGACCAAATTCTCATGCTGTTGATGGATGAATGTGAAGGATTTAGTGTAGCTGCAAACATACACTTATCTTTTTGGAAATGTTATTTTCTAGGATGTAGTAAAATCAAAATGTTGCCTCCATTTTCATCTATTTAGAATTTTCGGAGTCCAGGACCTCAATCTGATCCGGAAAATGAGGCCAGATTATCATAAAAATTGAATACACGATAATATCAGTTTTAACATTTTCTTTCCTAACAAAATGATAATTGCTTGTTGACATATTTACAAACTTTCTTTATTTTATTCTGTTTTTGTTTACATTCCTTTATCATATTTTTACAGTGGAGTAGTTATCCCAGTCTCAGCCTGCACCCTGACTTCCTCATCACATACCTCTGCCCTCATCAGCAATAGGATATCCACACATCCCAACCCCCACATATTCCCAATGCCTAGGACCTCAACTTTCTCTGGTGTTTAGGTGTATCTTCTTCCATTGAGGCCAGGTCAGGCAATCCTTTCTGTATATGTGTCAGGGTCTCATATCCGCTGGTGTATGCTGCCTAGTTAGTGGCATATTATCTAAGAGATCTTAGTTGTCCAGAGTAGCTGACAGTGATGTTAGTCATTCTATTGGTCACACTCCTCAGCTTCTTCCAACTAGCTCCTTATTTCAAAAACAGGGTTCCCCAAATTCTGTCAATTGTTGGATAAGATATGTGTATATTTGAAAGCAGAAAAAAAAAAAGAATGATTTCACCTTAGAATACAGAGCCATATTTTGGAGAACACTGAAAAAAACAGAGAGTATTCTCTCATGAATATGTTCCTACTGGAAATAAGAAAAAGTGTTCTTATTTCATATTTGTTGATTCTTTAGGTTGATTTTTTTCTCTGATACTTTTATTTATAGCCCTATTTGACCTGGGACTTAATTTCTATGCAAGGTCATAGATTCAATTGCCAAATCCAATTTAATTGGAAAATAGCAGGACAGAAATCTTCATGAAAAAAAAATGATGAATAACATTGAAATAAAAATTTGAGAACTTTATTTCTTCCAAAGGAAAAACGAAAGTAAATGAGTAAATATTTTATGGAGAATGTACATTAGATTGGTGGATAAATATTTCTAGACATCACTGGATGAATAAATGTGAATTATTCCAAAACAAGATAAATGCAGTGTAAGTCAATAATTTAAAGAGATGTACCAAATTAATATTTGACAGTATTCCTGAGCTATGTGTTCAGATATCTGACTTCTATCTGACACCTTGGATAGAATTCAAGTCTGGTCTTATTTCAATGATGTAGATCTTGGGTGTAAAGATGCATCCAAGCATCACTGTACTGGATGCCAAGATTGAGAAGACCTCTACAGCAGCCATGACCATGCCCTTAGTCCTATGTGAGTCATGGAGGAAGGTGACATAAACACTGCAGAATTCTAGCACGACAAAGGTCAGGAACTTGGCTTCATTAAATGTTTCAGGAAAATTCTTTGCCACGAAATCCACAGTGAAGCTTCCAAGGGCAAGGCAGGTCAAGTATCCCAAAATTCAGTAGAATGCAGTAACTGAACCCTTGTTGCACAAAATGATTATCATTATCATCAATATCAACAAATATCAATATCAACAAAAGGAGGAGAAACTGAGAGCCAGATTACCCACAGAATACATTGATATGGAACATATCAGAAGGATGTATTTCATTGAACCTGATAAAAGGAGGTTCCTTAAACCTCTTCCAGGTTCTGTGATTATGAAAGCCAAACTACAATGATTGTTTTGGCAAGCAATGTGGAAACAGACACCATGAATACAATTCCAAAAGTGATTTGTTGTAAGGCTACATTTTTTTCTGTTAGGAAGACCAATGAAGAAAAAGGAGCATGAGAAAATGGAACATGAGTGACATGAGTAGCTGATGAGAAATGTGGAAAGACATAGAAGGAAGGACAGGAAGCAAGTTAGAGAGTAAGAAAGGTTAAAGCTTTGAGAAAGAGGTGAAAGCTTAGAGAGAGTAAGGATTGTAAAAGTTGAGAGAGAGAGAGAGAGAGAGAGACAGAGACAGAGACAGAGACAGAGGGAGGGAGGGAGGGAGGGAGGGAGGGAGGGAGAGAGAGAGAGAGAGAAAAGAGAGATAGAGAGAAAGAGAGAAAGAGAGAAAGAGGGAGACACTGAGGTAGGGCCAAGTAGCCTCTCATATATTGGGCTTGCTATCTTGCTGTTGCTAGGTAACTGGAAGGAATCTAACCTGAAGATCAGAAGCTTTGGTCATTTTGTATATAACTTCTAGCCATTACCCTATCCTGAGCAGGGGTGCCTGTGGGTTGGGTAAATTCACCAGGGGCCAGTGTTCCAGAAGTACTGAGGAAATGCCTTCCTTCCCATGTAGGTGAAAATTACGACCCATTAGGTTTCATCAGGTTTAAGGACTTCAGCATGACTGGAGACCAGGCATTTGGTACATAGCCCAATGCCCCAAGCTCAATGATCAAATTTAACTCTAGCATCCAGAGTTTGTGGTTTCTCAGCAAAACAACAGCACAGACGATGTGAGTTTGAAACTCTGGAGACTTCCACCATATGAAATCAAGGCATGGAGGTTGGGTTTGGTAAAATGATCTAGAAGAAATCTGTAAAACAGTGAAAGGACAATTGAAAAGACTCATATGGAAAAGATCAGCAACAGGGAATGCCTCAGGAGACCATCCTTGTATTCATAGCTTCTCAAGACAAAATTCAAATGACCAATAGTACTGGAGGAGAGTCTGTGAATGCATCAGGGAGGGGAGAGTAAGTGTTAGGAGGGAGGGTGAGATAGAGAAAAAAGTAGAAGGAGAAAAAGAAAGAGAATGAGAAGGGAAAGTAGAAGGAGAAGAATATGGAGAGGAAGAACAGAAGAAGGAAGGGAAGAGGAAGGGGTGGAGCAGGATGACAAGGAGAAAGAGATGGAAGAAGAACAAAAAAAAAAAGAAGAGGAAAATGAAAAAGAAGGAGCAGGACGGGAGGAGAAGGAGAAAAGGAGAAGGTGAAATAAGGAGGAGAGAAGGAGAGAAGAAGAAGGAGAGAGGAGGAAGAGATGGGGAAGGAGAAGAAGTAGAAGAAGATGTGGAAGAAGAACTAAAAGAAGAAAGAGGGAGAGGAGAAGAAGATTGAGAAGGAAGAAGAAAGAAGGAGAAGAAAGAAGAAAGAAGAAAGAAAAGTAGAAGAAAAAAAGAAGAAAGAGGAGGAGGAGGAGGAGGAAGAGGAGGAGATAAGAGAAGGAGAAGGCAAAGAAGGAGAAGAAGTAGAAGGAGGAGAAGGAGAACATGGAGAAGAAATGAGAAGAGATGAGAGGTATAGTTAGGCAGACACAGACAGAGAAACACAGACACACAGAGAGAGTTCGTGCACATAAACATTCACACAGAGACACACAAGTAGGCACAGAGACAGAGAAAAATATACATATAAAGAGAGACATGCACAGAGACATTCACAGAGATACACACATTTACACAACTTAATTAAGAAGTATTTACAAAAATATATCTATGAAATTACAAGGATATTAAGTACTAAATTATGTGAGCATTGAGGAGGAATGAGATCCAAACAAATTTTGCAAGTCCTGCAACATTCTGCATGCTTCCACACAGCTTTAGCTGTGGGAGTATCAGTTATAGGGCTGTAACTTTTGTTTTTTTCATTTATAATTTACTGTGAATCTCCTTTCTCCACCATTCAATATGGTCAGTAGTTTCCATGTCGAATGACTTTCCAATGCATGGCATCTAGTGAGAAAGAGAAAACAATTTAAAAAAAAAAAGAGTCTCTATGCTGGAGCCAACTGTACAAACAATTTGTAGTTATTCTCCAAATGCAGGGCTCAAAGAACTCAGAGGCTCCTCTAGCTTTTACACAGATCTTAAGTTTGGTCCCCCAGCATCACTGAGAACCTATTGACAATTCTCACTCAGGTCATAAAGCTATGGAGCATTCCAATGTATTGAGTTCCAGAGAAAAAGCCATTTGGAAGCTTATCTCTCTAAAAGTGAAGATTGCGCTGAAAATTATGAAAAGTGAGAATAATTTTAAATATGAAAAAACATTCCACACACACATTAAAATAATACATGTAGACAAAATTGACAGCAATCTATATGACACAATACCCACATACACGAGAGGGGAAGGGGCAGGGGGAGAGGTGGAGAGACATATGTATACTTACAATACTTTTTTTTTTTTAGTCAAGTTGTCAAAACTGACACAATCAATGTACAGGAAGAGATGTATATGGCAAACATGGGGACAGACTGTCATGATAAGGACAGCATAGGAGGAAACAACAAGTTGATCTGTGGCATTGAGAGCCTGAATGGGCCCTTCTACATTTGGTTGGATTTAGACTCCAAGATTTAGTTCAGAACCAGCCAGCTCCCTCCTTGTCCCAGTGATCTACTTTTGCTGGGGCACAGTCACAAAGGTTCCACAACATTTCTAGACAGTTTTCCCAGTTTTAGACAACTGGGACTGTGGGAGATATGACCCCCCCCCATCTTAATTAAACTAAGCCAAGCAAATGCAAAATATTTTTGAAAACAGTTTAATTTCAATTTTGGAAAGAGAACAGAGAGCTCTACAATGATATGGACTGAATTAGTCTTTAGGTTCCATTGTGCACCCTAAATTAAATATAGTGTAAAAGATTCTGTTTTCTATGTAGCAAGTGAGGGCTGAAAACAACACACTAATGGAGATAAAATGCAAAAAACTGGGATATACAGTAACAATTCAAAATGACACTGTAAAAAACGATGTATTTATACATGTTAACTGTCCTATTGACCACAGTGTCATTCATCATTGTGTTAGGGGATCCAATCTAGTGATTGATCATCAGAGTTTGACAGTAAAATCTTTAGGCTCAATACACCAGACATTAGCTGGAAAATGATTTACAAGAATGTAATGACCTTTGGTGTCTTCTCTGTGAATCTGTTGTATGGATGCCCTGTCGTTGGTTGTTTTAGTTGTTAGTGTTGTTTTAAAATAGAAATATTGAATGCAAAAGCAAGTTGCAGGAGCCCAAAATGTCTTTGCATCCTCTCTTTCTCCTTCCCATAACTTTCTAATTTTCCCAATCCCCACATTCATTCAAAATACAGAATTTCAAAAAATAAAGAAACCCATTCATCATCTTTACTTTGTGCTTGCATGCTGGTTGCAATTATCTTGTAAGCATTAAAAATCAGGCTAACATACTGCCTATGTTCAATAGGGTTTCATTGATGTGAAGCTACATCATGACTCAAGAAACACTTATAGGGAAAATTTAATTGATGTTGTCTTACAGTTTCAGAGGGTCAGTATATTATTATCTTGATAGGAAGAATGGCAGCATCCAGGAAGAGTCGGTGCTGGGGAAGGAACTAATTGGTCTATATCTTAGTCTGAAGGCAACCAGGAGGAAGTTTGTGGCCATAGGTAGCAAGGAAGAGGATCGATTTTCGTCACTGAGCAGAGATTGTGCACTACATAAAAGCAAGCCTACACAATGATACACTTCCTCAAACAAGCCAACACCTTGTAATAGTGCCACATCCCATGGGCAAAAGATATTCTAATCAACACACTGCATCATAGGAAAATGGTAGAGAGACATAAAGAAAGATACTGCATGATTGCATTCCTCTAGTCACAAGTGCTACATACCTACACGTTAATATGCACACACACACACACACACACACACACACACACACACACACACATAAACACACACACACACACACACACACACACATAAACACACACACACACACATGCCTATCTGATATGCATAATAATAATGTGCAGTCTCGGGTCCTGTGCGATTGGATTGGACCAGGTGCTGTGTTCCACTCACCAGAGGTCTTAGGATCCCGTGGTGGATCCTGTGTGTGTCCTTGGGGGTGTCCAGAGACACCCCTGGCAAGGGACCACGGTGTTCCCTTGATGTACTTCTGTTGTCCAATTGCTCTGGCTAGGATTTCAAGTGCTATATTGAACAGATAGGAAGAAAGTGGACAGTCTTGTCTAGTCCCTGATTTTAGTCGTATTGGTTTTAGTTTCTCTCCATTTAGTTTGATGTTGACTACTGGTTTGCTATATATTGCTTTTATTATGTTTAAGTATGGGCCTTGAATTCCTGATCTTTCCTTGATTTTTATCATGAATGGGTGTTGGATTTGTTTAAATGATTTCTCAGCATATAACGAGATGATTATGTGGTTTTTGTTTTTGAGTTTCTTATGTAGTGGATTTCGTTGATGTGTTTCCTTATATTAAACCATCCCTAAATCCCTAGGATGAAGCCTACTTGATCATTATTGATGATTTTTGTGATATGTTCTTGGATTCAGTTTGCATGGACTTTATTAAATATTTTTGCATCGATATTCATAAGGGAAATTGGTCTGAAGTCTTCTATTTTGTTGGGAATTTATGTGGTTTAGTTATCAAAGTAATTTTGGCTTCTATAGAATTAATTGAATAGAGTACCTTCAGTTTCTATTTTATGGAATAGTTTCGGGACAGTTGGAATTAGTTCTTTTTTGAAGGTCTGATAGAACTCTGCACTAAACCCATGTGGGCTGTCCTGGGCATTATTTGGTTGGGAGATTAATAGTGACTGCTTCTATTTCTATAGGGGGTATGGGGCTGTTTAGATCTTTATTCTGATCTGGATTTAACTTTGGTATCTGATTTCTATCTAGAAAATTGTCCATTTTGTTCAAGTTTTCCAGTTTTGTTTAGTATAGCCTTTTGTAGTAGTATCTGATGATGCCTAGGTTTTCCACAAGTTCTGGTCTTATGTCTCCCTTTTCATTTCTAATCTTGTTATTTAGGATACTATCCCTGTGCCCTGTAGTTCGTCTTGCTAAGAGTTTATCTATCTTGATACTATTTTCAAAGAATAGGCTCCTGGTTTGGTTGATACTTTGAATAGTTCTTTTTGTTCCCACTGGTTGATTCCAGCCCCGAGTTTGATTATTTTCTGCTATCTACTCCCCCTTGTAAATTTGCCTCCTTTTGTTCTAGAGCTTTTAGGTGTGCTTTCAAGCTCTTAGTGTGTGCTCTGTCTGGTTTTTTTGTGGTGGCATTCAGAGCTGTTGGTTTTCTTTGTGGGACTACATTCATTGTGTCCCATAAGTTTGTGTATATTGTCCCTTCATTTTCATTAAACTCTAAAAAGTGTTTAAGTTCTTCTTTATTTCTTCCTTGACCAAGTTATCATTGAGTAGAGTGTTGTTCAGTTTTCACGTGAATGTTGGCTTTCTATTATTTATGTGGTTATTGAAGATCAGCCTTCTTCCATGGTGATGTGATAGGGTGTATGGGATACTTTCAATATTTTTTTGAGTCCTGTTTTGTGACTGATTATATGTTCTATTGTGGAGAAGATACCATGGTGTTTTGAGAAGAAGTTATATCCTTTTGTTTTAGGGTAAATGTTCTGTAGATATCTATTAAATCCATTTGTTTCATAACTTCTATTATCTTCAATGTATCTCTGTTTAGAGTCTATTTCCAGGATCTTTCTATTGATAAGAGTGGGTTATTGAAGTTTCCCACTATTATGGTGGGCAGTGCAATGAGTGATTTGAGCTTTACTAAAGTTTCTTTAATGAATGTGGATGCCTTTGCATTTGGAGCATAGATATTCAGAATAGAGGGTTCATCTTGGAAGATTTTACCTTTCATGAGCATTAATTGTCCCTCTTGTCTTTTTTGATATCTTTGGGTTGGAAATTGATTTTATTCTATATTAGAATGGCTACTCCATCTTATTTCTTCAGTCCATTTGCTTGGAAAATTGTTTTCCAGCCTTTTACTATGAGGTAGAATCTGGTTTTTTACCTGAGGTGGGTTTCTTTTATGCAGCAAAATGTTGTGTATTGTTTATATAGCCAGTCTGTTTGTCTATTTGTTTTTATTGGTGAATTGATTCCACATTAAGGCAACTTCAGACCAACTTCTCTTATGTATATCAATGCAAAAATACTCAATAAAATTCTCCCCAAACTAAAAGGGCTATTAGGTTCTTTACTGAGAGTCAAAACTGCAATGAGAACTTCCAGTTTTCCAAATGTCTCTGACTAATTGCTCTTTGATAGTAACTAGGCTTTCTCCTACTTAGAGCACATTACAAGAGGTTGTATAACAATTAACCAAAGGTCATCAGAAAGGAACTAATGATTTATTATAGGTTCTAGGGTAAAAGATAAAATATTGATTGGGTTTACCTACACAAAACTTCACTAACATCTTAGTTATGGTTTGATACCTTCAGTGAACCTGTTGATCTGAGACAGTTGTTGAACTTTGTAGCATGTGGTCATGTATTCTGAAATATGTATAAGTGCTGAGGACAAAGAGACGAGGAACATCTCGAGAAAAGATTTTTTTTTTTGCCTTTCTCCACTTAGACTATTTTTTTTTTTCCTTTTGCCCACTTAGAAGAATTTTTCCCTTTCCCCATTTAGGATCTTTCTGCTTTTCCCCTTATATAACTTTCATAGGAAATTTTTTATAACTTAGTAATAACTTCTATAATCACTTCTCTAAATTCCTTCTCTTCCAGTGACATCTGGTTAGTAGGCTCAAAATTAGAGCCCAGCAATTCCTGCTGAGCTAGAAAAAAGGCTGCATTGCTTAATCCTCCTCTTAGGCTACAGGTGTTAATCACCTAAGCCAGCCTACCCTCAGAAAGACCCAGTACTTTTTAGAAGTTATCATCAGCATTTCAGTACAATGAGAGAGCTAGAAAGCCCTGGGACACTTAGATTTTAAAGGCATTGCCAGGGTCCTACTCTGTGACTCCACTGCTATCCTGGCTCAGAGCAATCCTGGACCTCAAACTCTACTATAGAGAAGAAGTGATTTAAAAAAAAAACTACATGGTATTGATACAGAGACTGATAGATGAATCAGTGGACTAGAACTGAAGATCCAGAAAGAAAACCAAATATTTATGGACCCTAGATTTTTGACAAAGAACCAAAAAAAAAAAAAAAAAAAAAAAAAAAAAAAAAAAAAAAAAAAAACGATGGAAAAAATAAAGGATTTTCAATAAATGGTGATGTTCTAATTTGCAGTCTGTATGTTGAAAAATAAAAATAAATCCATACTTATCACCTTGCACAAAGCTCAGTTTCAAATTGAACACGATTATCAACATAAAATATGATACACTGAATCTAATAGAAGATAAACTCATTGACACAGAGAGGGAAATGTCCTAAACACATATCCCATGGTTCATGCTCTAAGATCAACAATTCATAAATGTAAAATAATAAACTATTTTAGATCATCTCCCCATTAATGTAACAATCACTGTAGTCATCAAATGGTTTCCATGTAAGATTTGAGGCAATTACCATATTAACCATTTTTTTTTTTAATTTGGTTGGTTAATTGTTTGGGGGGTATTCAATTTGAAATGAACAGGAGATCATTTCCTGCCTGTGAACAACGTGGAGGGAGTCAGTTCAGGAAACAGATAGCTACTACAGATAATAAATAAATAAATACTCCAAATGAAGGCAATTTTTAAACATTTCATAGCATGGCAAAAAACACTTTAGTCATTTACAGACCAAAAGCTAGAACCTCTTTGTAGTGTGGGCATTGGGCTTAGCAGCCTAGTCTCAGTATACTAACATACTTGGAAATTATCATAAAAAAATACACTGAATAGTTTGTCTTTAGATCTTTAAAAACCTCAGAAATACTTATCAAAATAAAAGACTATAATAAATTCAACAGAATAAGTTTCATTTTCTTTCAACAAAAATTTAGGCTTTTTATAATAATAAATATTTGTTATGAGTAATTCTAGCTCATTTGGTCATAAATATATATGTTTTTAGGAAAATAATTCTAAAAACTTAAAATTTATGTTTTGTATTATTATGTATAACATTGGCAAATTAGATAAGACATGCTCATTCATGTTAAACTCATGAATCTACTCCTATTTATTGAATCTTTTAAAAACCAGAAACCTCCCTGGGCAAGATCTTAAACTAATGTTCCCACTTATGCCATGACATTTTTAGCAGATATTTAAATGTATTAACTGATCTACTAATGAGTAGAAATCTGAAAGACCAGAATCTCTGTTACCTTTCACATAATGATTCTATTCAATGTAAACTATGACTACAATTAGAAAAATACCCAATCCTAAAGTCAAATCCTCACCTCTTTTATCAGTCATAGAAAATATTTTAATAGCTATGGTACTGTAATCTGTAATCCCAGCACTTGGCAGTTGAATGAAGGAGGATCAAGGCCTTTGACTGTCCATAGCTACATAGCGAGTTTGAGGTCAGCATGAGTAATGTAGGACTGTCTCAAATAAACCTGTCCCCTACAAATCAAACAGAAATCTAATGTTAGTATAAAGATATAAAAAAGTAAATATTTCTGTCACTTCAGTAGGAAAATGTTGACCAGAAATACTAAAATAAATGTACAATTGCAATTTTTTTACTATATTTTTGAAGGGAAAACTATTGAAATCTGGATATCCATAGAGTTCCCTGTTTAGAACATTATCCTGACAGCATATAGCCCAGAACTGGTAAGAAGCAAGGCTTGGAGAATCACAGGAGTTGCCTTGCCCAGACTTTAGAGATGGCAGCAAATAACTGTAAGTATCACCTGTTTTTTTAGACTGAGGAAGTTCAATTGATGATGACATGTTCCAATATAATAATAGAAAAAACAAACAAACAAACAAATAAAAAACTATTATTTCTGCTTTAGATCTTGGCAGGGCCATTCTAGCCCCATCGTTTGACAAAAGCACAACACAGCTCAGAAAATTGTTTTGATGACATCAACAATTGTCAGACTTAAAATCTATCGATGTGCTTCAAACATCTCTCATCTTCTGGGGTTATACATGGTGGTATTTATGAGACCTCTAAATGATCCCTAGGAATAGGAGCATAGTGTGTAGAGTTGGGAGAGGATATATAGACTGGAGAGATAAAATGGGAAGCATGGTGATCCTTGGATTGCCTGTGCCACATACCTTTGCAGTTGTGCTAATAGATTCAGTGCAGATTGCCAATACCTTCTATGAGCACTACCCTAGCACACAGTACAGTGCTTTCTATTCTTTTTCCGGGCTTTTGCCTGTGAGAGGGAATGTAGCTTGGAAACTACTGGTTGGTGTGTGGAAGATAAAAATCATTGGATCGGTTCAAAGCTATGGGAGCTGCCAGTCAATAGGCTAAGCTTCAGACTACATCCTTCCAATGGATAACTAGGGTCCAGTCTAGATGAATTTCTGGATCCCCAGGATACATGAATAGCATGCAGTATTCTAGAGTAGTATCCAGCTTAATGATACTTCTGTTGCTCTTGTGTCTTTCCCTCTTCTGTATCCCACAAGTTCATTCCGCTTTCTTGGCATGACTCACAAATGAGCATTGTGTATTAACCTGTGATATATGAGAGGAGTTGTCTGAATAGAGATGAAATATTGAGTCATGGCAAACAAAACTGTGGAAATGGAAACCATCCAGAGGCAAATGTTGTAAAATTAACATAGTCTGTGAAAGAAAAATGCTTTTGCTTTCAGAAGGAGAGTGAATGGAGTTTTTCACTAAGCTGGAAGGGGGCTAATAAAGACCTTTTTTAACTGGAGAATTTAATAAGAATTAACCAAAACCCAGGTGCAATTATTCTTACAGGAGTGAACTGGATAGATGGGTAGAGTTTGGCTAGTATAAGATACTTGATTTAATGACTTTTGAGGTCCTTTTTCGAAATCATGATCAATAAATTCTGCCCTCTGTGACATTTCTACTATATTTGTTTGAAAGATGAATGAACTAGGATACATAGATATAACTTTATATTATAGTTCTTGAACTTTCATGATGTGACAATTAAATCTGTATGATCAGGACATATTGTAGAGCTCTGCATTAGGCACACATATTCTATAGCTCCTGGGGACATACACACAAATGAACAAACATGACTTTATAGTGTTTCTTGTTTTCAGAATGGAATACAATTTATAAATAATCTAAAAGCAATAGGTTCAGTTTCTATGTTCTTAGAGATAGAACATTAAAGACCCTAAAAACTCTAAAAAATAAAAAAGAAAAAAGAAGAGAAAAGAAAATAAACTTGAAGCTTTAAATAAACAACAAAAACCCTAAAAACAAACAAACAAACAAACAATAAAAAAAACATAATTTTTTTTGAAAAAATAAAACTAAAAGAACCTAAAACCCTAAACAAACAAACAAACAAACAAACAAAAAAATCTAGATCTCTACAAAGACCCAAAAAAACAAAAAATCATTACCACAAACAAACAAACAAACAAGGAAAGAACAATAACCACACTAAGCCTTAAAAAAAAAATCTCGCCAAATACACTGAGAACAACCCTAAAATCATTTAAAAAAACGTAAAAAAAAACCCTAAAACAATAAAGCAAAACCTAAAACCCTAAAAACGCTAAAATTATTAAACAAACACTAAATGACCGAAAAAAGCTATTTTTTTAATCTTAATAAACATTTTAAAAACCCTACAATTCTATAAATAAGAAAACACAAGAACTCTAAAAAGACCCTAAAAAAATTATAAAACCCTAAAAAAAAAATCCAAAACTCTACAAGTCTAGATCCCTAATGAGACAATAAAAAAAAAATTAAAAAAAAAAAAGATAATGAAAAGATACAAAACCACCACCCCAACAACTACAAATTCTTCTGCCTTAAAAAATCGCCAAAAACACTGGAAAAGAAAATCATTTTACAAACCTTATTTAAAAAAATGCTTAAAACAATTTTTAAAAATTCCTTAATTAAATTAAAAAACAAAACAAAACTAAAAAATAAAGAAAAACCCTAAAATTCTAAAACAATCTCAACAACAGTAAAAAGACCCAAAAGAACTGTAAAACCCTAAAAAAAGTTTTTTTAAAAAGTTCTAAAAACACATCAAAACTCTGAAACTCAAAAAAAAAAAAAACTTGAAAACCCGCTTAAAAAAGCAAAACAACAAAAACAAACAAATAAACAAACAAAAAACAACAACAACAAAACACCTACAATACCTTGAAACATTAACTAAAATCCTAAGATACAAAAATAATCGTAAACCCATAAAAAAAAGCAAACACACACACAAGAAAACAAAAAACCTTTACAAAATTCTAAAACCCTATAAAACACTAAAAGTATAAAAAGAAACAAAAACAAAACAAAACAAAACAACAAGAAGATCAAAAACACACAAAAAACTACAATTATCCTAAAATTATTGATAAACCCTAAAAAGCCCTAAAACCCTGAAATACCTTAAATTTCTAGGAGAAATCAAGATCTAAAATAAATAAATAAATAAATACATAAATAAACACATAAATAAATACATAAATAAACAAACAAACCTCAACCCTACCAAAAACAAACAAACAAACAAACAAACAAACAAACAAACAAAAAACTTGTAAGGACAAAACAACCTCCCAAATTTAAAACCATTAAAACCCTAAAACTCTAAATAACCCAAAGGGCTTTACCCTCCTGCACCCCCCCAAAAAAAAAACCCGAAAACTGTAAAATACTAAAAAGCCCGAAAAAAAAGCCTAAAACATTAGAAGAAGTAAATAGAAAAAAAAATCTAGAATCTTTAAACAAATACTGAAATAGTCCTAAAATCAAAAAAAAAAAAAAAGAAAAGAAAAGAAAAGAAAAAGAAAAGAAAAAGAAAAAGAAAATTCTGAAAACACACCTATCAGCTAAGCAGTCATTCAACTTACATATTTTAGCCTGCTTCTGAGTGCTGGTATTAAAGGGGAATAAAACTATACTTGACTCCTTTTTGTTTGTATAATTGTTTTCTAAAAGATTTTTTTTCTCTGTGGGTGAGTATATGTGTGTGTGTGTGTGTGTGTGTGTGTGTGTGTGTGTGTGTGTGTGTGTGTGTGTGTGCGTGTGTGTGTGTCTGTGTGTGTGTGTGTTGTCCAAAGAGGTCATCAGATCGTCTAGAACTAGAATTGCAGGTGGTTGTGAACAACCATGTGGGTGTTAGAAATTGAACCCTGGTCCTGTGCAAAAGCAATCAGTGGGCCTAAGCAGTGAGCTATCTCCTCAGTCCTTTCTGCTTGCTCTAATCTCTACTTCACTATTCATCTTTCCCAAATATGTCTTTAATTCTTACTTCTTCTGTCTTTTTTTCTGTGATAAATTCTTGTTTGCTTTTCTCTTGCTTCTCCAATTACAGCACCAAGATTCTGCATTTCCTTTTGTTTTGGAAGATTCTCAAGGAATCCTAAATCCAGATTTTAGGGCAGTTATTTAAAATTCTTGCTGGTGATTCTGACAATGGTTTCCTCATTTTTTTAAAAATTAGGTATTTTTTCATTTACATTTCCAATACTATCTCAAAAGTCCCCACATACCCACCTCAACCACACCCCCACCACCACCACCACATCTTGTCCCTGGCATACCCCTGAATTAAGGCATATAAAGTTTGCAAGACTGATGGGGCTCTCTTTCCAATGATAACCAACTAGTCCATCTTCTGATACAACTGCAGCTAGAAACATGAGCTCTGATATGCTGCTAGAAAAATGAGCTCTGGGGGGTTTCTTTAGTTCATATTGTTGTTCCACTTATGGGATTGCAGACCCCTTTAGCTCCTTGGGTACCTTCTCTACCTCCTCCATTTCGGTCCCTGTGATTCATCCAATAGCTGACTGTGAGCATCCACTTCTGTGTTTGCTAGGCCATAGCAAAGCCTCACAAGAGACAGCTAAATCTGGGTCCTTCCAGCAAAATCTTGCCAGTGTATGCAATGGTGTCAGTGTTTGGAGGCTGCTTATGGATGGATTAGTGGATTGAAAACCACTAATTTGGACACAATGGGGCTACTGCTGCCAATGTAGACTGTTTATCCAGTGTTGCTGGTCAGAAATCTCCGTTCTTTGAAGGCAATGGGTTTTCCCAGAACAGGCTTCTTCTGAGTCCCCAAACTTCTGTCAACACCTGTTCACCTTGATGATGATCACTGATGTATCAAATGACCATACTTAGTAAATTAGAGTAATACAGTTTTCTTTTCCACCCTAGAAAGTGGGGATTCTAAAAATATGTGTACTAGCTAAAAGCAGTGATGGTGCTCTTCCTAGGGTTCCTTACATAGTGTCCTCCTTGGATGTTCCTCTCTGATCTATACTCACCATCTATGCAGCTTCCTCTCATGAACAGCACACATGATAACACTCAACACATCTGATCTTCAGTCAGCAGACATATACTAATTATATTTCCCATATGGCCCAGTTGCTCATGATTCTGAGGCATAATCATACATGTTGTATTGCCAAACAAAATGACACTAATTGTCTAGTATATAATGAAGCATATTTTGTATGACTCTTTTCAGGAGTCTGTATATTCAATGATGAACACACCATCAGCAAATGAGTGAATTCTTGTGAGATGATGTCATCACAGAGGGAACCAATGGGCTAGAAAGAGAAAAGAGAGAGCCAAACTCCCTTTCATAATTAAATCTTTTCGATAACAGCATTATTAAATTATTTTTATATGTAAGTCATATCCCTCCTGACCCATTCAATTTCTTCCAAATATATTCACACCTGGGGATTAATCTTCAGAAAATTATTCTTGGGAAACACATGTGATTATTTCAACATCTATAGTAGTGTGGGGGCATTATTCTCCCTACGTCATGTACACTTAATATCTTTAGATACCTCCTTCCCTGTGATAGCCTTGCAGCTCACTGAGTGACATGTGCATTTGATGATAAATGATACACAAACATTGAAGCACCTTACCATATCCTGTCACCCATATCATGTACAACATAGCAAGAACCACACCTGAGTTGAAAAATACAAATATATTTTATAGTGTTTTGAAGCTAAAATCCCCAAATTAATCAAAATATTATTTGGACTCTGTTACTTTATACCAGTGTTTTTTAAGTGTACAAGTCGCAGGCCTTTTCTGTGACCCTTTGCACAGGTTTATAGTGTCCTTTTACCATCTTCATCCTCCCCACTATCCTCCATTGGTATCAAATCTCCCCCTGCTGCTGCGCTTACTCTTCCAAAATACCTCCTATTTTTTAATGCCTCTTATTAAATTTATATTTTCACAATTGTCATTTTGAGTTTTACTTGTCTAACCTAATATATAGTATTTTAACGTTCCATCCATTTTTTTGAAAACAAAGCCCTGCACTAATACACATAGATGAGAAATATATTTCTCTCTCTCTCTCTCTCTCTCTCTCTCTCTCTCTCTCTCTCTCTCTCTCTCTCTCTCTCTTTCTCTCTGTCTCTCCTTTTTAAGGCATTCATCCAGTAGTTGACATCTAAAATCACTCCATAGCATGTATGTTTCATACAGTGAGACAATCAATATTGATGATATGGATATGTAGTGGTCCTTCTTAGATTTTTTTTTTTGAACTTAAATCAACCTGGGAAGATAGAATCTCAGATAAAGATCCTCCATCACATTGGCCTGTGGCCACACCTTAAGGAATGATTTTTTTTTATGACTGTTGTTGAAGGATCTAGCTCTCTATAGATAGTGTCATATTCTATGAAGATGATGTACAGGATGTGGTGGGGACCGTGGAATGTACTGAAAACGATTTTTTTTGAAGAACTGAAGATCTATGTGGCATGAACAATTAAAGTGTCCTCTAATTTGTAAGTAAATTTTATACATACCTGTGTCCAGTATTCTGTCTACACATATTTCAAAACTAAAATTACCTCATCTATTTCATCCTGTTTTACTGCATTTAATCTCTGAAATTCCTTGTAATCAGAAGTGCTGGTAAATTTTAAAAACTTTTAAAATATGACTGGGAGATATCAGGTTTGTTTTAATTTTATCACAACTTTGTAAGCATGCCCAAGATCTATGTTTTCCTCTTACTTTCCAAAGAATCCATAATTCATGATTGCCATTGGTTTCAATATATGTCATTTAACCCTGTCAAATTCCAGGTTTTTTTGCATAAAAATAGTCCTCCTCTAACTGTGGGTTTTCATAAAGTGAAAATTGGTGTGCTATCCAGTGTGCTGCCTCAAAGAGTCTGGCAATATTTATGATAAGAAGCACAGCTTAAAGATAACCAAGGGAAAGGTTGGAACATGAAAAATAACCACCATGGATGTTGTCAAGTCAGAAACCGAAGACTTTCTCAGAACGAAAATAAAAACAAAAATGAAACAAAACAAAACACAAACCAAACAAATAAATAAAAATCCAACAACCAAACAATAAAAACAATGCAAGGGTGAAATTCTTTGGCAGAATATTACTCAGATCATCAGGCCTTTCAGTTGGGATTTCATTTATTATTTCTAGGAGGCCATATGAAAAGGTAAATTCGAGATGCTGAACGTTTCTGAGTGTAACTAGGGAAGGAACCAGCCTGAGAGGGGTTCTATGATGTAAGCTAAACTAGGGTGATGTCACAGATCACTGGCTGGAGGTTGCGCATCTATTCCACTTGGAGGCACTAGAATCCATTGAAGGTGAGTTCACTATCTTCACAGTGGTGTGTCAAAGCCAGGTCATTTTTTCCCACAGGCTTTTGGTGCCTGGTCTGTATCAGGAGACAGAATCTTGACAACTAGGATATTTTTCTATGGGTAAGTATATTTATGTAGTAATTAGGACCCTCATAGCTACAGAAAGCTAAAAATTTTCTCTCCTACAGAAAGTTACTGTACAATTTACTTTCTCCATGTTTATTAGCTAGGGAGATGAATGGTCTAGGTTAGTTTATCTCCTGAATTTATTATCCTTGCTAACAATATCTAGATCACAATTCCACTAAAATGCCAAATCTCCTCTTTGTCCAAGTGCATGTTAGAAGATATTAGTTCTAAATGGCTGATATTGCCTCAAATTGTTGAGTTGTTCTTGAGTTCACTGATGCAATGGCTTCATCAAATAATTTTGAAGCTGGGTCAGGAGAAACAATAAAGAAGGACAGTGGTGTGCTGTGTCCCTGGGAAGATATTTGTGAATGCAGGCACTTAGCTCAGTCCTTACACATACAAGAGAGTCATGGTGACCCTTCTGACCCTTTTATTTATTTTTTTTCTCTTCTTCTTGATCATTGGGTGTAATAGTCATAGCACAACCTAAATTGACATAGAATTTCAAGGAGATGATCCTCATCAGAGACAAATTAACTCAGGGCTGAAGAAATAAATGTTGATCTGAGTATATTCTTCTGAGCTCTAGAGAATTACTTGTTAATTACACTATTTTTATTTCCTTTTTTTTTTGTTTCTTTGTTTCTTTGTTTGTTTGTTTGCCTGCTTGGTTAATTTTATTTGAGTTTCTGTATGTTTAGATTTGGCTGTCAGGAAACTCACTGTGTAGACCAGACTAGCCTTTATCTCACTAAGGTCTGCCTCACTCTGCCTCTTGAGTACTATGATTAAAGTTATGGGTCACCACCACTTCCTATTAACTTCTCCATTTGATTGTTTGTTTTGTTATTTTTTGTTTGAATTTCTCTTTTGTTTGTTTTTCGTTTGATTTTCTTCTGTTTTCTTTTACTTGTTGTTGTTGTTGTTGTTGTTGAGACAGGGTTCCTCTCTATAGCACTGGCTTCCCTGGAACTCACTTTGTAGACCAGGCTGGTCTCTAATTTAGAAATCTGCCTGTCCTTGCCTTCTGAGTTCTGGGATTAAATGCGTGTACCACCATGGCTGACTTATTAACTTCTTATTTTTATAAAATTAATTTTAGGAGCTCAAATCTGTTTAGAATAGTCTTCTTCACATGCTCAGAAGTTCTCGTAGAGAAGAGTCTTGGTCCAGCATTCACTCCCAACCCATAACCATTGCCCATCAGGAATTCATATATATGACAGAGGCAACAGCATTGTGTCTGGCGTAAACGGGCAAGATCTTCAGTCCCAGGCAATGGGCAAGTATGATATTTGAAGAGAATGGAAGCCACTTAGACAGTGTGATCTAGCACAACAGGTCTACAGCCAGGTAGAAGACAATACCTCTGAAGAGTCTGAGCATGACATCACTCAAGAAGAAGAGTAGGAGGAAGCCTTCTTCCCAGGCCCTGGGGAATATTGTTGGCTGCAGAATTTCTCACGGGTGGAAGGAAGGTAATGAGCCTGTCACCCATAGGAAGGCCATCATTCTAGGTCAACTGCCAACAAGCCCTTCTCTTTATTTGGTGAAGTATGACGGAATTGACAGTGTCTACGGACAGGAGCTCCACAGCGATGAGAGGATTTTAAATCTTAAGGTCTTGCCTCACAAAGTAGTTTTTCTTCAGGTGAGGGATGTCCACCTCGCCAGCGCCCTGGTTTGCAGAGAGGTACAACACAAATTTGAGGGGAAAGATGGCTCTGAGGACAACTGGAGTGGGATGGTGCTAGCCCAGGTGCCATTCTTACAGGACTATTTTTACATTTCCTACAAGAAGGATCCGGTCCTCTACGTCTATCAGCTCCTGGATGACTACAAGGAAGGTAACCTCCACATCATTCCAGAGACCCCTCTGGCTGAGGCGAGATCAGGTGATGACAATGACTTCTTAATAGGTTCCTGGGTGCAGTACACCAGAGATGATGTATCCAAAAAGTTCGGAAAGGTTGTTTACAAAGTTCTAGCCAATTCTACTGTGTACTTTATCAAATTTCTTGGTGACCTCCATATCTATGTCTATACTCTGGTGTCAAATATCACTTAAATTAAAAAAAATCACAAAGTACAGAAAAGTAAACTTATAGGATTGAAAAAAATGTTTATTTTCCTATGTTGGGTACCTATGGGTCTTTGACAACCTCAGTATCTTTGTCAATAAAATTTGTTTTGTTCTAAAAATTAATACGTGTGACATGACATGCTTTTAGTGAACACATTGTTGGAAGAGATGGACTATGGTGGAAAGAACATCAAAGCAAGATGAAAGTTGCAACTCAGGCTGTGAACAGTGCATACATCTAATATTACACAGGCTAAAATGGACAGGACTTAGATTCTGTGGTCTGCATAGTGAGCAAGGAATTGGAGATATGACTTAGAGGAGCAGGGATGGCAGCAAAAGATGGATTTTTAGGAAGAAGGGGAGAAAGACAGGACATAGATAGAATCTCTGGAATGAAGTCTGAGGGAGAAACAACAAGTTGGGGGAAAGAGTGATAGATAAAAGGAATGTGGCCTTGTTACACAAAGTGCAACCCAGAAAACTGATCCAAAGAGACTCAGAAATCAGACAAAATCAGGTTTCATTTGAATAATGAAACCAAATGAAACTTGTCTCTCATTTTAAGATTTATTATCTTTATTTATATGGGTGGGTAGTAGCTTGAGAGTATAGGTGACCACAGAGACATGAGTTGTCAGATCCCATGGAGCTGGCATTAAAGCTGATTGTTAACCATTGGATATGAATTCAAGAAAACAAATCCAGTTTTTTTGCGGTACAAAAGTACTCTTGACAACATGGTCATCTCTCTATTCCCATTAAGATATCTTTTTAAGAAATCCAATATTAACATGCAGAAAAGAGACCAGGTAGAAGTTAAGAAAGATTAAATTGATGGTAACCTTTAAAAACAATAAAGGACACACAAAGGAGAAAAGGACACTGAGGAACAAAAATATTCTAAGATGAAGTTCTCAAAATGTGAAGCAGGAGACCCAGGAAGAATAGAAATTTTCTGCAAGTAGTTAAAATTGGACATATCCACATTAGGTTCTTTGGTTTCTTAACAAATAGCCAGCCGATCAGGTCAAATAGTAATTTAAAAGAGAAAATGAGTATACGGTGAGATAATATATGGTGGGGCATGGATCCTGAGTGCTTTCCCTGAGCACTCTTTGCCTGGGATGAATCCTGTGATCTTTTGGATGTCTCTGTGGAGTGCCCCAGATGACCATCAAAATGTTCCCCATGGCCTGTTCCCCTGGCTCTCCTCCAAACATCTGACTCCCAACATACCTATGTACCATTTCAGCCTGTCTATTCCCTGGAAATTCCAGTCTTAAATTTATGTGTGGCCTCATTCTCATAAAACAGTGAAGGTGTACTCAATGCATATGTGCTGACCTCTTTTCTATGCCAGTTCTCATGGGTTTCAAACTCTATGAGGTTGCCCAATATGTTGGTCACTACTCCTGAGTAGCCCCTGTGCTTCATGGGGGTCTTACTGGGTCCCATAAGCACTCTGAGTGTTTCTTTTGTTTGTTTGGTTTTATTTTTGTTGTAGTTTTGTTTTTGTTTTTGTTTTCTTTGTTTTTGTTTTTGTTTTTGTTTTTGTTTTTGTATTTTTTTTGTTTTTGTTTTGTTTTTAGTCAGGCTTGTCATGGACTCAATCATTTGTGTTTTTTCTCTAGAATAAGTTTAAATGCCAAATGACTTGAAAATACTCTCTATTGTTGATTAATTTTGGTATTTAAGAGAGTTTTTGTGCTAGCTGGATGTCTTAATTAGGTTTCCAATGCTATGAAAAATCACTATGACTAAGGCGGCAACTCATTAGAAACATTTCATTAGGGCTTTTCAACATTTCATTGCAGTTTCAAAGGTTCAGTCCACTATCATCAAGGAAGTAAACATGCAAGTGGCTGGGAATATGTGGTGGTGGAGAGGAAGCTTAGAGTCTTCTGCATGCAGGGATGGTGTCTTCCACACTGAGCAGAGCTTTAAAGCCTCACAGTTATATGCTTCCTCCAAAGAGGCTACACCCACTCCTATAAGGCCACACCTCCTCGTAGTCCAACTACATTCAGAGTGCCATACTGGTTTCATAGAAACTTGACAAGATCTAGAGTCTTGAAAGAGGAGGAGCCTCAGTTGAGAAAATGCCTCTTTAAGATCAAGCTGTAAGGAATTTTCTTAATTAGTGGGAGAGGACCCAGTTCATTGTGGGTGGTGACACCCTTGTGGTGGTAGTCTTGTGCTCCTCATGGAAGCCAGACTTAAGGAGCATGTCAATAAGCATCACCACTCCATGGCCTATGCATGAGCTTCTGGATCCAAGAACCTGTGTTGTTTCAGTTTCTTTCCCAACTACTTTGATGATGAACAGCAATGTGGAATATAAGCTGAATAAAACTTTTGCTATGGAAATAGCTCTTTGGACATGGTATGTCCTTACAACAATAGAAATTTTAAGTAAGACAATTTCTTAGAGAAACAAAATATCTAATAGTACCACTGTCACTTATCCTATAAGGACAAATAATGTGTAGGTGTTTTATTTTAATTTAAAGGTAAGATATTCTCATGTATATAATGACATGCAATTGTTCTAGTTTGCATCTTTCTCACACTGATGAATACTAACATCAAACATAACTTGGGAATATAAGGGTTATTAGCTTACATGTTACAGATTATTACCAAGGAAGGCAAAACAGGAACTTGAAGCATTACCAGGAAAGAGTGCTTATTTCTTGACCCTATCTTAGTCATTGTTCTATTGCTGTGAAGAGACATCATGGATAAAACAACTATTATGAAACAAAGCATTAACTGGGGGCTTGAATACACTTACAGAAGTTTAGTCCAACATCAAGTTAGTGACCACAGCACTGGAGCAATAGAACTATTGATCCTTAGACAGAGACAGATATTCTGCCATTTCCTTGGTTTCTTGAAAACTCAAAGACCACCCTTATTGACACTACCACTTCCTCCAATGAAGCCACATCTTCTCTCATTCCTTCTAATCCTTAAACACACTGCCAATCCCTGGTGACTAAATATCCATATATATGAATCTATAGGGGATATTCTTATTCAAACCACCAAAAATCATGTGGCTTGATCAAATATTTTATTTAAATACAGAGTAAAAGCCTCCCTTTTATAAATGACTACTGATGAGCTTACCCACAGTTGCCTACCCTCACACATCGACCATCAAGGAAGAAAATGTCCCATAGACTTACCCAAAAACCAAGTGAATAGAGACAATTCTTCAATTGTTCTCTCTCCTAAGGTGACGCTAGATTGTCAAGTTGGAGATAAAAAAAAATCCCAGCACATTAAGGTTTATCCTGCTCCATAACCCACACAAACATTATTCATCCCAATCTCCTCCTTCTGACTAGGTATAGACCCACTTCCCTCCATGGCAGAAGTGAAGGGTAAGTACCTCCAACAGCAAGAATACTCAATAATAGGTGACAAGTAGTGAATATGTCTTATAGCCTCACAACACCTACATTCTAATGTGTGTTACACTTTCTGGGAGACACTCCAATCTGTCCAACTTCCTGCCAAGTCAGCTTTAACCAGAAAAAATTCTCATCAATTAATCCAATGACTTTTAATTGATTTATTTCTCCTGAGGGAATGGAGTGTTACCCCTTCATGGATGTATTGGTGTCTGATTCATAAGTAATAAAACCCACTACTATTAACAGCTAAATCACAGGTGCTATGACAAATAACAACTCACATGAGAAGCATCACATTTAGTTAAGCCTTTTCAGAAGTTTTATTGGAGTTTTATTTATGTACTATATAAATCCATTGATTTATTTATTTTTTAAGTGTGTAATTTAATGATTCTAAACACATCTCACCACTGTCATTTTTTCACTCATTTTTCTGGTACTTCATATGATATTGAAATCTACTAAAATACAATAGTGAATTCAGAAAAAAGACCAGTGGTGTGGGTAGCAGCAAAGTTCTTGAGTCTCAAAGACAACAGATACCGTGGCTGAATATTCCAACTACAACAACTAGGTAACATTGGTTCTACACTTAGCATGCCGTTTCTAGAAAAAAAAAATTAAAGAATTAAGCCATGTTTCCTCTGAACCTGACATGTTACTATCACAAATGAAAGAAGGATCCATGATCACATGAATATGAAAGGGGCATGAAGCAGCAAAATTGTTCAACTTATTGGCAGCTAGTCAGCATTAACACAAGAAGGGACAAAGACAATAAACAGCTTTGAAGACATGTCCAAATGACCACGTTCATTTACAAGTTTTTTACCCATTCCATGCATATCCATTGATTGATTAACTCATTGATTAAAGCCCTCAGGTTCCAATCACTTTTCAGAGAGCATATTGTACTACCTATGAACATTGTACTGTGGACCAAAGCCTTCATCAAAGACCCATGACTGACATTTCAAAAAAATTTAACCACAGAATTCTTTATTTGAAACAAAGTGATAGGATCCATCTATCTCTTCAAGGATATCTCCGTTTTGTTCAAAAAGAACAAAAATGCAATGCAAGTTCAGGATATTGATCACCTATCCATGCATCTTAAACCCATAGGTTCTAGCCAGAATGTAAGGTCAGAAGTCTAAACTTCACCTATACTACAACTAACTCTGAAGATATCTAGCAATCTCCAGTTCCTTTCTGGTACTTACCCACACCAAGTCTGCATTAAGGAATATAGTCTAGTGTGAGATAGTGCCAGCAGTTAATTGCAAAATCCCACTCTGAGTTGAGTTGTATGTAAACTCAGACATCTGTAATATAGACACACATGCATATTCACAAATACTCACAGAAAGAGGCAAGAAGTAGAGGAGCTGAATCTTAGAAATCCTCAAGGAAGAGAATGAAAATCTTGTAAGGCACAGAGGTAAGAGAAAAACTGTGTCTTTCTGCACAAAATCAGGCCATTCTGTCTTCCATCACTGAACGGGAAGGCTCACTATCACTTATCACTATCTGATAAGGTATAGACAGTTGATGAAGGATGAATAGTCAGTTTTCATCAAAGGTATTGACTTTGAAGGTGATAGATTGTTCATTCTCTACTGGAAGCCAGATGTCCAAGAGTTTATGGGAAACACAAATGATTTGAATGGGTTGTAACAAAGGGGAGAAGACGAGATATGAAGTTGGCAGGAGGAGTTAGGTGGGAATGGGCCAGGTTTTGTTCTGGGAGGAGTTACTAAAAGAATTGGAAAGTAAATTCCATCAAAATATAGTGTATGAAATTCTCAAGGAATTAAGGAAAGTAGTTCTTAATATACCATGTCTGTACTGAACACACACAGACCACTTATATGTCCATCTTCTAAATAACAAATTCTTATACAGCAGTTTCATTACATTGAGGGCAAAAGTAATCCAGAGGTTATTTAAAATAAAGAAGAATCTGGGGAGATGTCCCAGGGGTAAAGCCAAGTGTTTGGTCAAACATTCACCTACAACACCAGTGCTTAGGAATTGGAGTGGCAGAGACAGAAGGATGACTGTGGCTTCCTGAATGTCAGCCTCACTCCTAGCTCAGCAAGAAACCCTGTCACAAGGGGAAAGTTAGGGAGTGAAGTAGCAGAAAACAGTATACCCTTCCCTATCCTCTGCACTTACCTGTATATTTCTGTATGCATACACACATCAATATGATTACTGTATAAAAGAGGTTACTTTCCATAAATTATAGGCAAAAGCAATGTTGTTTTAACCTAGAGACCTGAAGACTTTTATATCATTAGGGGCCTGGAGAAACTCTCCAGATATAGAGGATTGATATATCTTCTTCCTGTGCTAAGGAAACCTCAGTTAAGTGTGTGTGTCAGTGACTTTAAACACCTTTCTTCCTCTAGATTCCTATTTATACCACAGAATGGTCTGTAAATAATGAAAATATGAAAATAATACTTTTTCAGGGTGTTGCCTTCTTTTAAAATCATATTTATAATATTTTACTAAATCGATGGGAAATCTTCTGCTCCAAGGAACAATGGATTCAATCCTGTTGACTTCTGTTTTATCCCATTATGAATAGGAATTAATTATACATCAACATTTCTCACGATTTGAACTAAATCAGGAATAAGGGATATGTTTCCATGAAAATAAGTAATGCCAATATGGTTAATCAAGTAGAAATGTGTGTGTGGGTGTGGGGTGGGGTTAGGATGCCTTTGGATTATTTGAGAATGATGGCTGATCAGAAATATGTTATGCAAATAACCCTAAACTGTGAGAAATGAAAAGTAATGATATAAACTATACTACCAAGTGTCATGGCCACTTATTAGTTGAATTCATTTTCTTTTTCATTCCTTTATTCGTTTGAATAAATGTGTGCCACAGATGATCACACGTTCAAATGTGTTAGTTTTCCAGGTGATGGGCTGTTTAGAATGAATTAGAATTTGTTTTATTATTAAAGGAGACTTGTCACAGAGCCTTGAAATATCAAAAACCCATCAGGCTCTCTCTCTCTCTCTCTCTCTCTCTCTCTCTCTCTCTCTCTCTCTCTCTCTCTCTCCCTCTTTCATTACTCTCTGCCATCTCCATCATAAGTTGTTGGCTCTCAACTACTGCTCTACATGTTTTGCCTCTGTGTTGCCATGGTGTCTACCATGATATCCTGGACTTGCCCTCTGGAACTCTAAGACCACAATTAAATGTTTCCTCTTATAAGTTGGTTTGGTCATGATGTCTCTCACAGCAAGAGAACAGTAACCAAGACATACATACTCCTGTTTATTTTTTGAAACATTCTTTATTTCTTTCATTAAAGTTACCTTTAATGAAAGGTCCATTGAACAGTTTTAAGAATAATGTTAATGGTCCCATATAAATAGTGCCAATAGGTGTGGCACTCTCAGGAAGTGTGGAATAGTTTCATGAGGTGTGACATTGGTGGAGTAGTTGGGACACTGATGGAGATGTGTCTTTGTTGAGTTGGTGTGATCTTGTTGGAAGAAATGTAACAATTTGGTGGTAGGCTTGGATGTCTGCTGTCCTTAAGCAATCTCCAGTTTGACACAGTCTCCATCTGCTTCCTGTATATCAAGACCTAAAACTCATCTCCTTCTCCAACACTGTGTCTGTCTGAAGGCAACCATGTTTCCAGCCATGAAAATAATGGAGTAAACATCTGAAAAGAAGTTACAAAGTGTTCAAAATTTACTATGATCCTGGTGACACTTCATGTCAATAGAACCCATACTAATACTCACATAAACACTCAAAAACACATTTGATGTTGAGTAGGAACAGACTTTAATGCCCTCTGCCTACTGCCAGGAAGCTATTCATTTCCAAGCAGCTATCAGATGAAGATGTAGAACTCTCAGCTCCAAATGAACCATGCCTGCCTGGATCCTGACATATTCTTAACTTGATGATAATGGACTGAACTTCTGAACCTGTAAGCCAGCCCCAATTAAATGGTTTTCTAATAAAACATGCATTGATAAGTGTGTCTGTTTACAGCAATAAAATCCTAACACACACATGTACATATTCACCTAGATATACTGAGTCACAGACACACACACATGGAAATATTCACACACACACACACACACACACACACACAAACACATTCATTTACAGGGACTTTAGATTCAGCCAGTACCCATGCAATTTAATTGGGGTGTCGAATACAGGTGTTTGTGGAACATGACTATTGCTCTTTCTTTTAGGAATTATGTGGACAAAATCTGCACACTCACTTCATTCCTCTTCAACATCAGAAATCTCAATTTAAAGAAAGTGAGATAATGAGAAGTAGTTTTAGATACCTCTTTTTTTTTTTTCATTTGAGTAGCTTCGACTTCATATCACCAAGGAAAAATAAACATAACAGGAAAGAAATTCATATTAAAATGCCCTTGACAAGCTCATAATACATTCTCCATAATGAATATAAACTTTTATTTAGAATTCCCAAGGAAATGAGACTTTTGAAAAATCCTTAATTTCAGATAGGCTTTGGTATTTCATTTCCCTGCAAAGGAAAACCAATGTAAAAAGACAGAATCTAGATTGCATTGTGCACAAGTTGAATCAGAAACATTTGATATTGTGCATTCAGGGACTCACCACATTTTTACATATATATATATATATATATATATGTTTTACATATATATATATATATATATATATATATATATATATATATATATATATATTGGGGGGGTGAAAGGAGACATCTGGAGAACAATAAGACCCTCATTAGCATTTAACATTCCTGAAGTCAAGTAATAACCTCTAACAACATCAATAACAACAACAACAAAAACAACAACAAGAATAGATGTTCATTAGAAAGAATTTTTTTTAATAACCTTCCATTAGCCTCAGAAAGAGGGGGCATGATCCATCTGCAACACTTTATAGATACTTATTACAATTACCACTAAAGTTTTTAAAATAATATGGATTTTTAAAAATGAAATTGAATTAAAATAGATTTTTTTAGCTGTTAAAAGGGGGAAAATGTGTTCTAGAACGAAATAAAGAGTGTAAGAACTAATTGATTTTTTTAATAAAGAACATCCTTATAACTCATGTGTCAGTAAGTATCAGAATTATAATGCAGTTGATTTTCTCATTGTAGAATAATTTTAATGTGTTTGAATATTTCCAGTTGCAAGAATGGATCTCAGAATTTTCACAAGACAAGAAGAAGTCACCAAGTAGTTTCTTGCTTTTGTTTCAAAAGTCTTCGTTCCTTTTCTGCAGAGTCCCAGACATTCCAGGGAAGGGTTTGAAACATCCAACAACTTCTGAGACCATAACCTCAGAGGGAAGCTACCTTTCTCAGTAAATGGAACTAGGAAAGCTGAAAAGATTCATCCAATCGCTTTAGAACAAAAGTGGCAGCTGGTTCACAGAACAAGGTATCATTTAGCAACTCAGCCAAGAAATAAGAGGATTTGAAATGATAATAACACAGAGTAATAAAAACCACTATGCAATTGTAATTTAATCGCATATATATACTTTGGACAGAGAAAGCAATCAAATCTTGGGATCTCTCTGCTCAGCACAATGAAACTCTGGGTCATGCTGCAGATGTCCCAAGTTTATGGCTCAATACAGATACTGGAAGTCTCTGGGAAACTAGAACTACATCATGTAAGTGCTGTGAGTCCAAAGACATGACTTCATAAATTGTTCAAGTCCTCATCTTGCTTGGAAAAAAAAAATCACAAAGCACCAGAAGTAATAAGAAGTTCATGGTATCAATGTCAACAGGTAAGCACTACTAACAAATATCTGTTAAGCATTGGATTGTTACCAACACAAATGAGGAGATGATTTTTAAATTTAAATGCAGTTACATTTTAATAATTCGTAGTAATGTTAAGTGTCCAGTGTGAAACTGTGGGTTTAGGGGAAGTTGATGAAGTGAGAGAGAATATGGCCAGCAGAACGTTCTGTGCTCTGTGAAGGCTGACATGGGAGGAGTGAAGGATAATTACCATGCATCCCTGGTTGTGCATCTGGTTGTGTAAATCCACTGACACTACACGGATGGGGGTGAACTAGGGGAAGACAATGGTACCAGATTCTTAGTCTCTGGCATCCCATATAGGGCCTTAAAAAAACATAGACAGTCTAATGTTTTAGAGCTTTATTTTAGACAGCAGTGAGAAAAACAAAGGGTAAAAAGATTGTTAGACTTGCCATGGCCAAAAGGAGAGATGGGGAAAGACATAGAAGGAAGGACAGAAAGCAAGTTAGAGAGTAAGAAAGGTGAACACTTAGAGAAAGAGGTAAAAGTTTACAAAGAGTAAGGATTGTAAAAGTTAGAGAGAGAGAGACAGAGAGAGAGAGAGAGAGAGAGAGAGAGAGAGAGAGAGAGAGAGAGAGAGAGAGAGAGAGAGAGAGGGAGAGACTGATGTAGGGCTAAGTAGCCTCTCCTATATTGGGCTTGTTATCTTGCTGTTGCTAGGTAAATAGAAGTTATCTAACCCGAAGATCAGAACCTTTGGTCATTTTGTATGTGACTGCTAGCCATTAGCCACTGCTGGGCTGGAGTGCTTGTGGGTTTGGTAACTTTACCAGGAGCCAGGGTTCCAGAAACACTGAGTAAATGCCTTCCTTCCCATGTAAGTGAAAATTACGACCCATTAGGTTTCATCAGGTTTAAGGACTTCAGCATGACTGGAGACCAGGCATTTTGTACATAGCACAATGCCCCAAGCTCAATGATCAAATTTAACTCTAGCCCCTAGATTTTGTGGTTTCTCAGGCAGAACACCAGGAAAGAGGATGTGAGTTTGAAACTCTGGACACTCCCACCATAAGAAATCAAGGCATGGAGGTGGGGTGGGGTAAAATGATCTTAGAAGAAATCTGTAAAACAGTGAAAGGACAATTGAAAAGACATATGGAAAAGACCAGTAACAGGGGATGCCTCAGGAGACCATCCTTGTTTTCATAGCTTGGCAAGACAAAATTCAAATGACCAGTAGTACTGGAGGAGAGTCTGTGAATGCATCAGGGAGGGTTGGGTACGGGTAGGAGGGAGTCAGGGAGGGTGAGATAGAGAAAAATGTAGAAGAAGAAAAAGAAAGTGAAGGAGAAGAATATGGAGAGGAAGAGAGAAGAAGGAAAGGAAGAGGAATGGGTGGAGCAGAACGACAAGGAGAAGGAGAAGGAAGAAGAACAAAAGAAGAGGAAAACAAAAAGAAGGAGGAGGACTTGGAGAAGTAGAAAAGGAGAAGGTTAAATAAGGAGGAGAGAAAGAGAGAAGGAGAATAAGAGAAGGAGGAAGAGAAGGAGAAGTCAAAGGCATAGAAGAAGAAGAAGAAGAAGAAGAAGAAGAAGAAGAAGAAGAAGAAGAAGAAGAAGAAGAAGAAGAAGAAGAAGAAGAGGAAGAATGAGGAGGAGAAGGAGACCAAAGACAATATCAAGAAGAACAAGAAGAACAAGAACAAGAACAAAGAAGGAAGAAGAATAAGGAAGAAGAATAAGGAAGAAGAAGAAGAAGAAGAAGAAGAAGAAGAAGAAGAAGAAGAAGAAGAAGAAGAAGAAGAAGAAGAAGAAGAAGAAGAAGAAGAAGAAGAAGAAGAAGAAGAATGAGGAGGAGGAGAAGAAGAAGAAGAAGAAGAAGAAGAAGAAGAAGAAGAAGAAGAAGAAGAAGAAGAAGAAGAAGAAGAAGAAGAAGAAGAAGAAGAAGAAGAAGAACAAGAACAAGAACAAGAAGAAGAAGAAGAAGAAGAAGATGATGAAGAAGAAGAAGAAGAAACAGGAGTAGGAGGAGAAGGCGAAGGAAAAGGAGAAGCAGAAGGAGAGAAGAATAAGGAGGAGAAGGATAAGGCAAAGAAGGAGAAACAATAGAAGAAGAAGGTAAACAAGGAGAAGAAATGAGAAAAGATGAGAGGCATAGATAGACAGACAGAGACAGAAAGAGAGAGAAACTTAGACATACAGAGTGAGACATGCACATAAACATTCACACAGAGACACACAAGTAGGCACAGAGACAGAGAAAAATATACATAGAAAGAGAGACATGCACAGAGACATTCACAGAGTTACACACATTCACACAACTTAATTAAGAAGTATTTAGAAAAATATATCTATGAAATCACGAGGATATTAAGTACTAAATTATGTGAGCAATGAGGAGGAATGAGATCCAAAATAAATTTTGCAAGTCCTCCAACATTCTCCATGCTTCCACACAGCTTAAGCTGTGGGAGTATCAGTTATAGGGCATAACTTTTGTTTTCTTCATTTATAATTTACCGTGAATCTCCTTTCTCCACCATTCAATATGGTCAGTAGTTTCCATGTGGAAGGACTTTCCAAAGCATGGCATCTAGTGACAAAGAGAAAACAATTTAAAAAAAGAGTCTCTATGCTAGAGCCAACTGTACAAACAATTCGTAGTTATTCTCTAAATGCAGGGCTCAAAGAACACAGAGGCTCCTCTAGCTGCTACACAGATCTTAAGTATGGCCCCACAGCATCACTGGGAACCTATTGACAATTCTCACTCAGGTCATAAAACTATGGATCATTCCAATTTCTTGAGTTCCAGAAAAAAAGCCATTTGGAAGCTTATCTCCATAAAAGTAAAGATTGCACTGAAATTTATGAAATGTGAGAATAATTTTAAACGTGAAAAATCATTCCACACACACACATTAAAAAAATACATGTAGGCAAAATTGACAGCAATCTATTTGACACAACACCCACCCACACACCCACACACACACACACACAAACAGAGAGAGAGAGAGAGAGAGAGAGAGAGAGAGAGAGAGAGAGAGGAAGGGAAGGAGGGAAGGAAGGAAGGAAGGAAGGAAGGAAGGAAGGAGGGGAGAGGGGTATGGGTAGGGGAAGAGGTGGAGAGACAGATGTACACTTACAATAATTATTTTTAAGTTAAGTTGTCAAAACTCCTGACACAATGAATGTACAGGAAGAGATGTATATGGCAAAAAACTCACCAGGGAAAGACTGGCATGATAAGGACAGCATAGTAGGAAACAACAAGTTCAACAAGTGGCATTAAGAGCCTGAATGGGCCCTTCTCACATTTGGTTGGATTTAGAAGCCAAGATTTAGGTCAGAACTAGCCAGTTCCCTCCTTCTTGCGCCAGTGACCTCCTCTGCTAGGGCACAGTCACAAAGGTTCCACAACCTTTCTAGAGAGTTTTTCCAGTTTGAGACAACTGAGAATGTGGGAGAAATCCCTCCCACCCCACAATCTTAATTAAACTAAGCCAGGCAAGTGCAAAACATTTTGAAAACAGTTTAATTTCAATTTTGAAAAGAGAACAGAGAGCTCTACTTTGAAATGGACTAAATTAGTCTTTAGGTTTCATTGTGCACACTAAATGAAATACAATGTAAAAGATTCCGTTTTCTATGTAGCAAATGGGGCTGAAAAGAACACACTTATGGAGATAAAATGCAAAAAAAACTGGGATATATAGTAACAATTCAAACTGACAGTGTGAAAAACAATCTATTTACTTAACTGTCCTGTTGACCACAGTGTCATTCATCATTGTGTTAGGGGATACAATCGAGTGATTAATCATCAGGGTTTGACAGTAAAATCCTTAGGCTCAATACACCAGACATTAGCTGGAAAATGATTTACAAGAATGTAATGCCCTTTGGTGTCTTCTCTGTGAATCTGTTGTATGGATGCCCTGTTGTTGGTTGTTTTAGTTGTTGGTGTTGTATTAAAATAAAATATTGATTGCAAAAGCAAGTGACAGGTGCCCAATAGGTCTTTGCATCCTCTCTTTCTCCTTCCCATAACTTTTTAATTTTCCCAATCCCCATATTCATTCAAAAATTCAGAAGTTCAAAAAATACAGAAACGCATTTGTCATCTTTACTTTGTCTTTGCATGCTGGTTGCAATCATCTTGTAAGCATTAAAATCAGGCTAACATACTGCGTATGTTCTACAGGGTTTCATTGATGTGAAGAGACATCATGACTCAGGAAAGAAACTCTTATAGGGAAAATTTAATTGAGGTTGTCTTACAGTTTCAGAGGGTCAGTACATTTTGATCTTGGTAGGAAGCATGGCAGCATCCAGGTAGAGGAGGTGCTGGGGAAGGAACTGATTGGTCTATATCTTAGTCTGAAGGCAACCAGGTGGAATCTTGTGGCCATAGGTAGCAAAGAAGAGGATCGATTTTTGTCACGGGGTAGAGATTGTGCACTACATAAAAGCAAGCCTACACAATGATGCACTTCCTAAAACAAGCCAACACCTTGTAATAGTGCCACATCCCATGGGCAAAAGATATTCTAATCAACACACTGCATCATAGGAAAGTGGCAGAGAGACATAAAGAAAGATACTGCATGATTGCATTCCTCTAGTCACAGGTGCTACATATCTACATGCTTATATGCACACACATTTGCACACACACACACACACACACACACACACACACACACACATATCCTATCTGATATGTATGTCCATCCAAATTTATTTGTCTATTTATTTAATTACTTACTTATTTACTTTGTTTTAAATTTGTTTGTGAAGAACTTTCTACATACATGTAAATGAGTTTGAGCAAATCCATCACTATCTTCTCCTCCTTGAAATGTTCCCCACTTCTCCGGTATCACTCTTATCCTTAAGTCCATGTGCATTTTTATATACATAGCTGAGTCCATTTAGTCCTGACTACATATGTGTGGGTAGGGACAAATATATACTGGAACACGGGCAACCTTTCACTAGCCAAATCCATGAAGAAAACTGGCCCTCTCACCTGAAGCCATTAATTTCCAATAACTCCTTTGTTGGGGGTGAAAGTTTCTGAGTCTCCCCAATCTATTCTTGGATTTGTCTGTGAAAATTTTGTTGATGGAAACTTAGCAACGGTGAGTAACACACAAATACACACATACACACACACACACACACACACACACACATACACACCAAATTTTAAAACCAGAGGATTGTTTAAAAGTTTACACAACGTCCAAAATTCAATTCATTTTTGTTGAAACATTTGAATTCCATACGAGATCTTAATACTATCTGTATAAAATTAGATTATAACAATGAATATTTTAAAATTCAGTGGATCTTTATGTGTTAAATAGCACCTACTGAACAAAATCCGTTAGTGCCAAAACACTGATGGCTGCACAAAAAAAAAGTGTAAATCAGTGTCCAAAGGTAAGAATCCACAAGGTAAGGGGGTTGTCAGAGATTAAGGGCATGCAGGATAGTGTATGGAAGCTCTGTAGACCAAAACAGGTACACCGTTAGCAAATAGCCTGGAAAATCTGCCATTCATTCCTTCACAATCTTATACTAGGGAAAATTCAGGTGTAAGTACCCTCAAAAGTGGGAGTAAGAAAACGTTAATATACTCCAGGTCTCTTGACTACTAAAAGGAGTGTGGACTGATATCTACAGTGTGAAAGAATTTAGAAATGGCAATGTCCGTTTTTATCTTTTCTGTGACAAAACTTTGTTATTGAGGGGCTGGAGAGATGGCTCAGAACCCTTTGCACCCTCCCATCTGTCTCTAAGTCTGGGAGATCTGACTTCTTCTTCTGGCCATTCCAGGTACTGCAGCCATGTGGCATACACAAAACCTACTTTATATATTTTAAATGAGATATTTAGTTGTTATTAGTGCCCCAAATTTTGAGACTCTCTTATAAACATCATCTGTCAATTAAATAATGTGTATGACAAATGAGCTGAGGAAGAAAATATGAGGTGAGACTTTTCAAAAAGAGAGTATTCTATGAAATATTAGGAGAATAAACAGATTCAGGGACAGATGCTGGCACATATGCTAAGGGAGATATTTAGGAAGATGCTAAGTAAATAGATAAAGGGGTAACTAAAAATGTACAAAACATAAAATATTTTGAATGTGTTAAATACGTTATCTGGGAATAAGCCACAGTTTGTGGCCCAGGCATTTGTTAATAAGTAGTCTAAGACAAAACTGTCTTTTTTTTTTCCTTACAAATTTTATTTTCTCCTCATTATTGTCATACAAATTTGTAAGATGCTAACATATGGACATCATGAGTAGGGAATACAGGAAATTGCGAGTATCCTAGAGAATTCTAAAATAAATGTGTTTTTTTAATTTGAAGTTGGTAGAGGTTTTTGTTTTTTTTTTTTAATTTACATTTTTAAGTTTCAGTATATTCTAAAATATATGTGCTTATATGCACTGTAGAAAATATCTATGTGATGTAAGGAGACATTAATCAAATCTACTAAATTGCTTTCTGGAATTCAGTTAGCTTTAGACACTGACAGCTGTGATGATTTAAGATAGGCAGCAGAGTGCTCACAGTATCACTAAGAGATGAACATTAGCTTGTTGTCATATTCACCCACACTCACACATACATAAACACACACAAACACACACACACACACATAAACACACACAACACTCACACAAACACACACGCACTCACACACCCCCACACACACACACACAAACTCACACCAGCCATTGGAACACAAACCCCAGTAGTGACTTCCGTGACAGTTCTAAATATTTAGACACAGTCCCTAGTCAAAAAGTTCATGGAAACTAAGTCTTCAGGAACCATCCTGGAAAAAATGCATCAAACTTGTCCTTACATTAATAAGTGATTGAATCTTTGTGACTTCTTTCAATGTTGTTTTATTATAAGTGCCTCCAAGTAATGACTTGGCAAATATCTAAGCAATATCCAACTTTGTTCCCTGTCCTTCACCAATATTCTAGGTAGTCCTTGAGCGGATCCTGGGCTTGGAATTCAGTAAGAATGTTACCTGTAACAACCAGAGTTACCTCTAGTATTATAAGAGAGATTGTGACAGCCATTGCTATATACTACATAGAGTTAGAAATCTCAGGACAACTTTAGGAAAGTATGTTTAGAATATTTGTTATACTTATGCATGGCAGGCTACATTAGTTGTTAGTAGAAAGATTCCCCCATACAATCCCTCTCATATACAGGAATTTACAATGGTTTAGGAAATAAATTGTGCTGTGGTTTGAGGGGGAACAACAGTTTTGAATTATTCATGAGAAGATTAGCTAGAAAGAAACTCCCTAATTAGAACCATGGCTTGAGTGTGAAATCCATTTGCATGGTGTGATCATAAAGTGTTCAAACCTAGCTTCAAAGAATATAGCTGACTTTAGAGAAGAATTCATTTCAGTTATTTTATTGCTCAGTCCCTGCCAGTCATTATGTTTTTATTGCTCTATTTTGGACATGAGTCTTTAAGAATTCAGTAACCTCATTTACCTGGCTGATTTGAAAACCAACTTCCCTATTTGTTTCTATATTAATAATCTGATGATTTCTTTGAGAAATTACATTCAGATACAGCACCCCCTCTGTGTTTGTATCTGATTGACACTTAAATGTCAGCTTCCTGCCCACCTATACCAGGACAACGATTTCTCCCAGAGATTGAGGAGGGCTGATTGAGGCCAGTCTGCAGCAGGCCATCCATTAAAAGCAGTACCTAAGCTTTGGTTGTGGCTTCAAGAATCTGCAACAGTGGCATTGGCTTTTGTTATTTCTTATTTTAGCCATTCTGTCTAGTCTTCCCTATTCCAGAACTTTTTTCTTTTCTGCATGTGTTTATGTGTGTGTGTGTGTGTGTTTAAGAGATACCATGCGTGTTGGCAATTTTAAGAGAAAGAACAGTATATATGAAGGTTTTTCCTCTACATGTGCATGCAGACACTTGTTGAAGCCCAAAGTGGATTCAGGAAATGACCCTAATGTGTTGTCTATCTTTTCATGGAGGCAAGGTCTCTCAATTAGAGGAAAAGCTTCTTGGTATGGGTCATCTTTCTAGACAGGTTTCTCTGGGCATCCTTCCCCTGCATTCTGTGATCCTCTAATAGATGATTTCTACATCCACAGGGCATTTATGTTAGTTTTGTAGGGAGCAAGTGATTAACTGCTAGGCTTTCAGTCTAGCCCCTTCCAAAACTCTCTGTTGCAACTCTTTGTCACATTTTCTTTTTAGATGTATCAAGCGTGCTTCACAAACGGAAACTGTATGAATTTGGTGTATGAGGCATGGGGTTCTGAAGAAAAGAAATATTGTAAAAATGATTCTTTTTTTCTTTCTTTCAATATTACATTAGATATTTTCTTCATTTACGTTTTAAAATCAAGACCATCCATCATCTCATCACCCCATTCTATTTCTCTATGTCTCTGTCTCTGTCCATATCCACTCTGTCTCTGTCACTCTAAGATCTATTCCCTTGACATATTCCATATACAGAGAACACCACTGACAATTATTTTCAGTTCACTGTTGCCAGGCTCTAAGGTAAGTTCATTTTTTACCTGTACATTGTTGTACATTCTAGACAGTCTATTTCTCAAATAGAAAACTAAATACATTTGTTATCCTGTTAAAACCCTCTAAATGGATACTTATTGTCCTGAGGGTAAGTTGAAAAGTCTTTCTGATGATAGTTGGATGCTATTCCAGAAAGACAAAATGTTGTGTTCTACCATCCTGAATCTGAGAATACATTGGTTTAATTTCTGGAATATAAGAGAAAACAGGATTAACAAGACAATGAGAATATAAATCTTCCCATTTCATACTTAGAGACACATAGGTTATGGAACTGCTGAACTCAAGGTTTCATGTGTGGTATGCAAGAGGGTTTCCTGGCTTTATATGAGTGGAGTGTCTGTTCCCAATTGTGAGGTCACACCATGAACATACACATATGTTCAGATATGAGTAGAATGTCCTCACCGTTTGGTCTCTCAGAGTGTATTACACCCACCATTTTGACGAGTTTGAATAGCCAGTACACTATTGGGATATCTACCTGTTCCCACCCACAGTGTTGCAGACATGAATAGAAATGCCTGGAATTTTACAGAGGTGCCAAGAATATATTCTCTCCATGGAGCCTTCTTTCCAGTGCCCAGCAGGTTATTGTTCTTTTAAACCAATGCCCATATCAGTAGAGAAATGAAAAAGACATTACCCTGATATTCTACTTTACATCCATGTTACAACAAATAACTGAAATTTAAATATAAATTTAATGTATATCTAACTGAATCCAGATTATATTCTAATGAAAGGTATAATTGGTGTGGATCTAGATAAAATTATGTTGGGAGATTTTCCCAGATAAAAACTATGTTAGGAGATTTTGGCCTTTTATATGGAGAACAATCCATATTTTGGGTAGATTAGGAAAACAAATGTATGTAAATTAATGGAACAAAAGAAAAACTCTGTTCCACTGTATTTCTTTGTAAAATGAACTTCAAAATCATGGAATTTCAGTTATATGTGTGTGTGTATTTTTTAGTTATATTTTTGAGTGTGCTGTTATGTGAACATGTGAGTTTTCTTGGATTATGATTAAAGAATTAGAGTATATGGGGCGTGGTTACTTGGCAGTATTCTTTTTTATTTATTAATTAATTCATTCATTGAACCCTGTCCACCCTCCTACTGTTCCACATGCCATATCGACTGGCCATCCCCTGTCTCCAAGAGAATGTACCCATTCCATCTGATTTCTAAACACCCTGGGGTCTCTAGGTTCTTGAGAATCATTGCATCATTTCTGATTGAACAGAGACCAAGAATTTTTTTTTTCTGTGTATGTTTTGGGGACCTTCTAACTATAGTTGGTGTAAGCTGCCATTTTGGTTGTCTAGCATTTGGGAGAATTCTGGGTCCATATTAATGGAGACATCTAGTCCTCCTACAGGGTTGATCTCCTCCTCAGTCTCCTTCAGTTTTTCTCCAATTAAACCAATGGTTCAACATATTCTGTCCGTTGGTTGGTTGCATACAACTTCATCTGATTGTTTCACCTACTTGTTAGTTCTTAAGAAGTACAGTCATGGTAGTATTAATATTACAAATGTGTGAATTCAGAAAACTGCAGAGGTTGCTTACTGCAAGAAGGTATTCTGCAAAAGCAATAGATGATAAAAGTGCTGAAATATCTATCAGTGCTCTACAATATTATATTCTAGGTGATGAAATTTCTCTTTCTCTCTGTCTCTGTGTCTCTGTGTCTCTGTCTCTATCTCTATGTCTGTCTGTCTGTTTGTCTCTCTCTCTCTCTCTCAATTTCTACTTCTCTAATACTTATTATGAATTATGATTCTTTTATCTTATTCCCTCCAATGGGAATGATATTGGAATGGCATCTGTAACATTCATTCACATTCCTACACAATTTGTGCTTTCTATTAACAATCAACTAATATCAAAGTCACACATTCACTCAGATTACAAAATAAGATATCTGAGCTCATGTAAAGTGATATTCTGAATCAGAGTAGGGGAAGGGCACTTCCAATGTGTAGTTTCACTCAAGAGCATGGCTTTTAAGAACTGGTCAATTGGAAGAAGATGAGACAATGTATAGAAGAGGGTGTTTCTTTTGGTTTAGTTTGGTTTAGCTTTGTTTCTTTAGGTTACCCACAGTCATTTTAAGAAACATTGAGAAACACTGTTTATTACCTATATCTTGAACTGAATGTGAATAGGTCCCTTAGAACCAACGTTATATTTCTCAGTTACAATATGCAATATATTTTTGATATTATTTTGATTCATTATCTAGTACATACACTACAACAAGTTTAAGACATGTACCTCATTAGGAACTAGCAGGTGAAGGATTCAGCTGCAGATATTTGCAACCAACTAATGGACTGGAGCATCTGACGCTTGTTGTTGAATTAACAAAGTTTAAAAAATGTTAAAAACAAGGGTATCCCTCTAGGAAGACCCACAGTCTCATTTAAACTGTTCAACCATGAAGTCTGAAACTCTGACCCTTCAAAGATACAGAATTCACCTGCTCATATGAGGCCTCCAATACACATACAGAAGAGGACTGCTGGGAGAACTCTACAAGTCCCCTTTCCCAACTGGAGGGCATTTCATCTAAGGTCACTCCCTTTGAGTCCTGGGAGTCTCTCAGCTCCCAGGTCTCTGGTACATTCTAGAGGGTTTTCTCACCTCCTACCTCACAAAGTTGCCTGTTTCCATTCTTTTTGCTGATCTTCATCAATGCACTCCTGTTTCACAACCCCCCACAGTACTTGATCAAGTTCATCTCTTCCCCTCCGTGTGTGGTTTCTCACCCAGGTCTCTCCCTCCCCCTTCTTGTAGTAATTGTTTAACCTTCTTAACATTTCTAATTATTTTTATCATAAAGATAATTGAATTTTTTGATTCATTATCTTATAAACTTCCCAATGCACTAGATACAATTATCGAAGGTACATTTGTTTGATTTTATTTCACTTCATTTTAGTGTTGAGGTAGGCACTTAGTATGTTATGTATTCTCTAGGAAGTGATAGAGTGTTGCGGTTCAGCATTCCGTGTTGGTGCTAATACAGGTATGTTTAAACATACCTGGCTTTAATTGTTCTTCGGAAAATAGACCCAAAAAAACTCCTATAACCACAATAAAATTTCCACAGGCAGTTCTGAGAGATGGAAATATTTCCTGTTCACTTATAAAATTCATTGAAAGAAAGTATATTTGTTTCTTGAACCAAAATAAACTGCTACCTGAGAGGAAGGATAAAATGACTGATTGGCCCCTTTCTCTTTCCCAGGACCAGCCCCTACTCTCTGTTCCCATTGTACTTGATGCTCCAGTACAGTGGAATTCCAGGACAAAGAAATGGGAGTGAGTGGGTAGGGGATCAGGGCAGGGGGAAGGGAGGGGAAAGGCTAAAGGTGACTGTTATGATAGCATTTGAAATGTAAATGGAGAAAATAACTACTAAATTTAAAAAAAAAATTAAAAAAACATAAGTGTATTTACATATGTGCACAGGGATATGTGGCTAACAACCACATAATATAAAATTATCATTCCTTTCCAGGACTGTCTTTTTTGTTTGATTGTTTGTTTTTTGTTTTGTTTGTTTGTTTTGTATTGTTTGTTTTTTATTATAAGTATTTTTTTTTTTTTTGTATATCTATTAGTCCTGGAAATTACTTTGTAAACTAGACTGGTCTCAATTTGAGATCTGCCTACTTCTCCCTCCAAAAACTTCGAAATATGTGTGTGCCCCCACCACGTGGCTTCAAAATTATTTTAGACTTAGTGGAGAAGGTCCATTATTTTTTCTTGTTAGGATATTTTAAAATCATCAAGATGTCATTTTTCCTTAATATATTTATAAGATTAAATCCATTCCTATAAAAATATGTCAGATATTTTTGGAGACAGGCAAGTTTGCAAGAAGCATCATTTAAAAATACTTCTGGAGCCAGTGCCTTGAGCAGGCCATGCATGCAAACTCTGAAGGCAGCCCCACAACACCGAGAGGCTGCTTCAATCCAAGGTACTCCAACATTCTAAGGATCAGATAATCAGACAGGAGGAAGAACATCTGTCATCAACACATGGAGTAGCTGGAATCAGAAGGATCCAGGCATGCAGGAACTGTGCCGGACAAGTGGCATGGGTTATTTCTATTCTGTCTTGGCCAAGGCCCTGAACAGTCCTTGGAAGAAAACTCAGCAGCCAGCCCCATAACACCCAGAGTTCTAACATGGCCAGGTGCAGAGGATCTCAGGATCCCAGGATCTTGGTCCCACCAGGATTTCATGGTCCCAAAGGCAACTTGACTCCCAGAAGATCAGACAGACCAAGGATATCTACCTTTTCTATAAACTTCTTTATCACCTGTGAATACAGCCGCAAACCTAGTTACATTTTTTTCAAGGCTTCTATCTCGTCAATTTTCTCTTTCCTCAGCCTCTCTCTTTTTTATTTGTCTTTTTTCTTTTTCAGTCTCAATCTCTTTTTAATATATTTTATTAGGTATTTTTTTCATCTAAATTTCCAACACTATCCCAAAAGTCTCGCATACCCTCCCCCTCCCCCACTCCCTTACCCACTCACTACCACTTTTTGACACTGGTGTTCCCCTGTACTGGGGCATAATTAGTGTGCATGCCCAATCGGGCTCTCTTTCTAGGGATGGCCTACTAGGCAATCTTTTGATACATATGCAGCTACAGTCAAGAGCTTTGGGGTACTGGTTAGTTCATAATGTTTTTTTACCTAGAGGATTGCAGATCCCTTTAGCTGCTTGGATATTTTCTCTAGCTCCTCCATTGGGGCCATGTGATCCATCCAATAGATTACTGTGAGCATCCACTTCTTTGCTAGGCCCCGGTATAATCTCACAAGAGACAGCTATATCAGGGTCCACTCAGCAAAACCTTGCAAGTGTATGGAGTGGTGTCAGTGTTTGGAGACTGATTAGTGGGTGGATCCCTGCATATGGCAATCTCTAGAAGGTCCATCCTTTTGTCTATGCTCCAAACTTTGTCTCTGTAACTACTCCCATGGGTGTTTTGTTTCCAATTCTAAGAAGGGGCAAGTGTCCACACTTTGGTTTTCGTTTTTCTTGAGTTTCATGTATTTGGCAAATTGTGTCTTATACCTTGGGGTTATTCTAGGTTTCAGGGCTAATATCCACTTATTAGTGAGTACATATCATTAGCATTCTTTTGTGATTGAGTTACCTCACTCAGGATGATGCTCTCCAGGTCCAACCATTTGCCTATAAATTTCATAAACTCATTCTTTTCAATAGCTGTACTATTAGTAGTAGTACTCCATTGTGTAAATGTACCACAATTTTGTAAACATTTTCTGTTGACAGGCATCTGGATTCTTTCCAGCTTCTGGCTACTATAAATAAGGCTGCTCTGAACATAGTGGAGCATGTGTCTTACTAGTTGGAACAGCTTCTGGATATATGCCCAGGACAGGTATTGTGTGAGCCTATGGTAGTACAATTTCCAATTTTCTGATTTCCAGAGTTGATTTAAAACTTGCAATTCCAACAACAATGGAGGAGTTTTCTGCTTTCTCCACATCCTTGCCAGCATCTGCTGTCATCTGAATATTTGATCTTAGCCATTCTGTCTGGTGTGAGATGGAATCTCAGGGTTGTTTTGATTTACATTTCACTGCTGATTAAGGATGGTGAACATTGTTTCAGGTGCTTCTTAGCCATTTGGTATTCCTCAGGTGAGAATTCTTTCTTTAGCTCTGAGCCCCATTTTTAAATGGAGTTATTTGATTTTCTGGAGTCCACCTTCTGAGTTCTTTATATATATTTGATATTACTCCCCTATCTAATTTAGGATAGTGAAAGATCCTTTCACAATCTGTTGGTGACCTTTTTGTCTTATTGAAGGTGTCTTTTGCCTTACAAAAGATTTGCAGGTTTATGAGGTCCTATTTGTCAATTCTAAATCTTACAATACAAGCCATTTGTCTTTTATTCAGGAATTTTTCCCCTGTTCCCATATCTTTGAGGCTTTTCCTCATTTTCTCCTCTACAAGTTTCAGTATGATTTTATGTGGAGCTCCTTGATCCACTTACATTTGACCTTAGTACAAGGAGATAGGAATGGATTGATTCACATTCTTCTACATGATAACCACCAATTGTACCAGCACCATTTGTTGAAAATGCAGTCTTTTTTCCACTAGATGGTTTTAGCTCCCGTGTAGATGATCAATTGACAATAGGTGTGTTGGATCATTTCTGGGTTTTCAATCATATTTCATTGGTCTACTTGTCTGTCACTATATCAGTACCATGCAGTTTTTATCACAATTGCTTTGTAGTATAGGTTTGGGTCAGGTATGGTGATTGCACCAGAGGTTCTTTTATCCATGAGAAGAGTTTTTGCTATCCTAGGTTTTGTTTATTCCCAATGTATTTGCAGATTGCCCTTTCTAATTCATTGAAGAATTGAGTTGGAATTTTAATGGAGATTTTATTGAATCTGTAGATTTCTTTTCGCAAGATGGCCATTTTTACAATGTTGATACTGCCAATCCATGATAATGGACGATCTTTCCATCTTCTGAGATATTCTCTAATTTCTTTCTTTAGAGACTTGAAGTTCTTATCATAGAGATCTTTCCCTTCCTTAGTTAAAGTCACTCCAAAGTATTTTATATTATTTGTGACTATTGAGAAGTGTGATACTTCTCTTATTTCATTTTCAGCCTGTTTATTCTTTGTGAAGAGAAAGGTCATTGATATGTTTGATTAATTTTATATCCAGCTATTTCACTGACGTTGTTTTTCAAGTTTAGGAGTTCTGTGGTGGAATGTTTAGGTTCATTTATATATACTATCATATCATCTGCAAAAAAAGTGATATTTTGATTTCTTCTTTTCCAATTTGTATCCCCTTGGACTCCTTTCGTTGTCAAATTGCTCTGCCTAGGACTTCAAGAACAATGTTGAATAAGTAGGGAGAAAGTGGGCAGCCTTGTCTAGTCACTGATTTTAGTGGGATTGCTTCCAGCTTCATACCATTTCATTTGATATTGGGTACTGGTTTACTGTAAATTGCTTTTATCCTGTTTATGTATGGACCTTGTATTCCTGATCCTTCCAAGACTTTTATCATGAACGGGTTTTGGATATATTTAAATGATTTATTTGCATCTAATGAGATGTTCATGTGGTTTTGTCTTTGAGGTTGTTTATATAATGGATTATGTTGATGGATTGCCATATATTAAACCATCCCTGTATCCCTGGTATAAAACCTACTTTGTAAGGATGAATGAAATTTTTAATGTGTTCTTGGATATGATTAGGGAAAATTTTACTGAGTATTTTTGTTTCGATATTCATAAGGGCCATTGTTCTGAAGTTCTTTATCTTTGTTGGATCTTTCTGTGGTTTAGGTATCAGAGTAATGTGGTTTCATAGAATGAGTTGGGTAGTGCATCTTCTACTGCTATTTTGTGGAATTGTTCATGCAGAACTGGAATTAAATATTCTTTGAAGGTCTGACAGAACTCTGCATTAAACCCATCTGTTCCTGGGCTTTTTTTTTTTTTTTTGATTGGGAGACTATTAATTCCTCCTTCTATTTCTTTAGGGTATATGGGACTGTATATATCGTTAACTTGATCCTGTTTTAACTTTGTTACCTGGTATCTGTCTAGAAATTTGTCCATTTTGTCCATGTTATCCTGTTCTGTTGAGTATAGCCTGTGGTAGAAGGATCTGATGGTGTTTTGGATTTCATCAGGATCTGTTTTTATGTCTCTCTTTTCAATTCTGATTTTGTTAATTAGGATGCTGTCTCTGTGCCTTAAGGGATGCTAGCTAAGGGTTTATCTATCTTGTTGATTTTCTCAAAGAACCAGCTCCTATTTGGTTGATTCTTTAAGTAGTTCTTGTTTCCACTTGGTTAATTTCACCACTGAGTTTTATTATTTCCTTACATCTTCTCCTCTTGAGTGAATTTGCTTCCTTAATTCTGGAGATTTTTTATGTGTTTTCAAGCTGCTTGTATGTGCTCTCTCTGGTTTCTTTTTGAGGCACTCAAATCTGTGAGTTTCCCTTTTAGTAATGATTTCATTGAGTCTCATAAGTTAGGGAATGTTCTGGCTTTATTTTCATTAAACTCTAATATGTCTTTAATTTCCTTCTTTATTCCTCCTTGACCAAGGTATCACTGATAAGACTATTGTTCATTATCAACGTAAACATTGGCTTTCCATTATTTATGTTGTTATTGAAGATCAATCATCCTTAGTCTTTGGTGGTCTGATAGGATGTTTTGGACAATTGCAATATTTTTTATCAGTTGAGGTCTGTTTTATGATCAATTATATGGTCAATTTTGGAGAAGGTACCATGATGTGCTGAGAAAAAGTTATATCCTTTTGTTTCAGGATAAAACGTTCTGTAGATATCTATTAAGTCCATTTGTTTAATAACTTCTTTTAGTTTCACTGTGTCCCTGTTTAGTTTCTGTTTCCAAGGTATGTCCATTGATAAAAGTGGTTTTTTAAGTCTCCCACTATTATTGTGTGAGCTGCAATGTGTGCTTTGAGCTTTCTTTAATGAATGGGACTGCCTTTTCATTTGGAGCATAGATATTCAGAATTGAGAGTTCCTCTTGGAAGATTTTAACTTTGATGAGTATGTGTCCTTCTTTGTCTTTTTTGATAACTTTAGGTTGGAAATCAATTTTAATCGATATTTGAATGGTTACTCCAGCTGATTTCTTCAGACCATTTGCTTGGAAAATTATTTTCTAGCCTTTCACTCTGAGACAGTGTCTGTCTTTTTCCCTGAGATGGGTTTCCTGTAAGCAGCAGACTATTGGGTCCTGTTTTTATAGCCAGTCTATATCTTTTTATTGGGGAACTGAATCCATTGATATGAAGAGATATTAAGGAAATGTAATTGTTGCGTCGATTATTTTTGTTGTTAGAGTTTGCATTCTGTTCTTGTGGCTGTCTTCTTTTTGGTTTGTTGAGGGATTACTTTCTTGCTTTTTCTAGGGCGTTGTTCCTGTCCTTGTATTGTTTTTTTTTTTTTCTGTTATTATTCTTTGAAAGGCTGGATTCATGGAAAGTTAATGTGTGAATTTGTTTTTTATCGTGAAATACTTTGGTTTCTCCATCTGTGGTAATTGAGAGTTTGGCTGGGTTTAATAGCCTGGGCTGGCATTTGTGTTCTCTTAGTATCTGTATAACATCTGTCCAGGATATTCTGTCTTTCATAGTCTCTGGTGAAAAGTCTGGTGTAATTCTGATAGGCCTGCCTTTATATGTTACCTGACCTTTTTCCCTTACTACTTTTAACAGTATATCTCTATTTAGTGCATTTCTTCTTCTGATTATTATGTGTCAGGAGGAATTTCTTTTCTGGTCCAGTCTATATGGAATTCTGTAGGCTTTTTTTTATATTCATGGGCATGTGTTTCTTTAGGTTTGACAAGTTTTCTTCTATAATTTTTTTGAAGATATGTGCTGGCCCTTTAACTTGAAAATCTTCATTCTCATCTACTCCTATTACCAGTAGGTTTGGACTTCACATTGTGTCCTGGATTTCCTGGATATTTGAGATAACATCTTTTGCATTTTGTATTTTATTTGATTGTTGTTCCAATATTCTCTATGGAATCTTCTGCATCTGTCATTCTCTCTTCCATGTCTTGTATTCTGGTGCTGATGCTCGCATCTATGGTTCCAGATTTCTTGCCTAGGTATTCTATCTCCAGTGTTGCCTTACTTTGGGTTTTCTTTATTGTGTCTACTTCACTTTTTAGGTCTTGGATGGTTTTACTCAATTCCATCACCTGTTTGGTCGTGTTTTCCTTCAATTCTTTAAGGTTTTTTTTTTTTTTTTTTTTTTTTTTTTTTGCTTCCTCTTAAGGTTCTACCTATTTAGCAGTGTTCTCCTGTATTTCTTTAAGTGAGTTTTTAAAGTCCTTCTTGATGTCCTCTACCTTCAACCTGAGATATGCTTTTAAATATGGGACTACCTTTTCGGGTGTTTTTGCGTTTCCAGGACTGGATGAGGTGGGAGTGCTGTACTTCTTATGATGGTGAGTGGTCTTGGTTTCTGTTAGTAAGATTCTTATGTTTGCCTTTCATCATCTGGTAATCTCTGGAGTTAGTTGTTATAATTGTCTCTGGTTATATCTTGTTCCTCAGATGATTATGTAATCCTCTATCAGTAGACCTGGGAGACTAGTTTTCTCCTGAGTTTCAGTGTTCAGAGTACTCTATGCAGGCAAGATCTCCACTTGCAGAGAAGGGACCCAGATATCTGGTGTTCGAACCTTCCTCCTGGCAGATGTTGTGATCCACTCACTAGAGGTACTAAGTTCCCGTGGAGAGTCCTGTGGGGACCTTTGGGGTGTCCACAGACTCTGCCCACAAGGTGCCCGATGCTGTCATGGACTGGAAGGGACTTGTGACCCTGATCATACCGGTTTCTCTGCTTCCCTAATGAATGCAGTCACAAGTCCTGCATGATAGGATTGGAGCGGAAGTTGTTTTCCACTCACCAAAGGTCTTAAGATCTCATGGATGTTTCTGTGAGGACCTTGGGGCTGTCCTCAGACTCTGCCCAATATGTTGCCCAGGTGCTGGCACAGATCAGAGGGACTTGAGACCATTGTCAGGCCAGTTTTTCTGCTTCCCTAATTAATGCAGTCTCAGATCCTGTGAGATTGGATTGGAGCAGAGGTTGTGTTACATTCAACAGAGGTCTTATGATCCTATTGAGGGTCTTGTGGGGACCTTAGGGGTGTCTGCAGACTCCGAGCCCAATGTGCCCTTGTGCTGGCTTGTCAGTCTCTCTCTTATGGTACACTTTCTCTGCCTCCTTAAACAGATGTTGTAAAGATAATGTTTTCAGACTCTCTAGACCCAGTAACCTTTTCCTAATTTCAGAAGAGGACTGCCCTATAGAAGCCATGACACCTGTCACCTGCTGGCACACTGAAGTAGGGTCAAAGGTAGTGTAACACTTCTATACCTTTAAGAGGTACTCTAAAAACACTGCTGGGGGCTCCTTTTTCTCTTGTAGGATCTCTCTTACCTTGGTCAAATTGGTGGGGCACCTGCCAGCCCCTTTCAGTCCTATTATCAGAGCCCAGCAGAAAATTGTCAATTGCTCCATATGGTCAGTCCTATCAGGACATGTCAGAGGGAAGGCTGCATCTATTTCATTCAGAAGTTTTATTAGTAGTCAATTGGCCCCCAGTATGCTCTTTCTTTCCTCTCAGAATCCTCTCCTTCTCCTCTGTGGTGAAAGAACCTGTAAAAGCTGCTGACAGTCATCCCAAATAGGCTGAAGAGAGAATATGAGAGATTCCTTTAGATTAGCAAGGCTAGAGGGGTTTTCAACGAAGGGGATTGTGATTTGCCTTCCAGTTATAGAGATCAGAGGAGGAAAAAGGCCATTACTGAAGGGGCTGCAGTTGTCTGGGGTCCGCTGGATGAGGGTCATAAGTACACAAAGGCAGTGCGATGGTTGAGTCTGGTCCCTCTGGGCTTTGAGCTCGCTGGTCTTGGGCTTTAGCAACTGGTCCCTCCCCAAATATCTAGTGGCACCCTGTTGAGAGTTCTTGGGGGGACCAGTTGGGAATATGTGGGTGGGGTGCAGTGCCATTTTGGAGGTTCTTCTAACTCTGGATAGATCTTGGGAGAAACCGATGGCTGCAGTTTAACCGGTGCCAGATTTAACTTTTTATTTTCCCTCTCTGGATGGCAGAGGGCCAGGACTGGGGAGCCTGGACTATTCTTTTGAACCCAAGGCTTTAAACACGATAGGAGAGGGGGGATCCTGTGCTAATTTTTTCTAGATGAGAATGTAGGGCACTCAATCTGGCTGAGACCCTGGTCCCCTCTGTAAAACAACTTTAAGAGCTGAAAACAGAACCAAACCAAGGGTGCCCTCTAGTGGCCAACTAACATCAAAGCTGGCCATTCCGTAGAGCACAAAGTTCTCTAAAATCTATTTCAGACATCCACCGAGAAAATGTGAGTCTTAGTCTTAATTTCAGTACTGTGCACTAGGGTCAGTCCAAGGGGCATGCTAATAGTCGGTCCCATCATCAGAGTTACATACAGGGGAAAAACCAATATATACACACAAAAAGATTACAATAACCAAGAACAGGCCCCAATAAGATGGCCAAGAGAGCACACACTCACTTGGCACCCAGTAACAGAAACAGACAGCCGAGTGAGCACACTCTCACTTGGCACCCTGATAGGAGATCTCCAGGTATCCCTGGAACTTCCTCAGAAATGGGGAGTGACTTCTTTCTGAATTTTTATCTCCTTGTCCTTGGCAAAGGAAGGCAGGCATCTCTGGTTGTAAAGTATAAAAAAAAAATGCTTTATTGCTGGCTATAGAGAACAAAGAGCTTCTTCCTAGCTGTATTTAAATAGATCAGGGAAAACAAGCTTGGGGAATGTCTAGGGGCTTTACCTTACTAGGAGATATACTTTAAGTTAGAATCTCCCAGTAGGATATTTTTTCTACAACACACAAAACTTTACACAGAAAATTATTTCAATTATTTATAATAAATATATAATATTTGGTTTGAACCAAATGTTAAATCCATATAAAATACATGGTAGTATTCCAAAAAACTTGTAATATTTACTTTAAACAATTTATACATTTACACCCCACAGCACTTCTTCATAACTGTACTACCCTTGCTGAGATCCTTCTTCTTCCCAAATGGTCCCTCTCTTATTTTTATAATGGTTCTCCTTTTCTTTGTGTGTATATATGGAAACATCTCATGAAGGTGGTTGTATTGTACTCGTTGCTATTTTTTTGTGATCACAAGGTCTAAAGGACCACAATTTGGTCTTGAACTACACATATAAGAGCATCTGACCCTGAATTGCTCTTTTTCCTGAATCGACTTCTCCAGTCAAGGGATCACAAACACCACTTTTGAAGTACTCTATTGAAATGGGAAAAAATTGAAAATATTGTACTGTATCTTCATCTGTTTCTACCTGAGGTGATATATTCTCATCTTTGTCAAATGCTGGGCTCTGTACTATATGGACAACAGAAAATGGAAACATAATATGCTATATTAGTAAAAGGGAATAAAGTTTTAATGATTTGAATTTCTCAGGAAATACTGCCCATGTGAATTTTTTAAACAGCTTTGAGAAATGACATAATTACATACATGATATTCGGTATAGGTATAGATGAGAAGTAAGTTTTCCTAATTATAGGGCCATTGAATATCTTTACCAATATTATAGAAAAAAAAAAAAAACCTCCCTAACTTAAATAAAGATATGCTCATGAATATACAAGAAGCCTACAGAACGCCAAATTATTTGAACCAGAAAAAAAAAATCTTGCCATCATATAATAGTCAAAACACCAAATGCACAAAACAAAGAAAGAATATTAAAAGCAGTAAGGGAAAATGGTCAAGTAATATATAAAGCAAGATCTATCAGGATTACACATAACTTTTCCCTTAGACTAAGAAAGCCAGAAAATCTAGGGCAGATGTCATACAGAATGTAAGAGAGCAGAAATGCCAGCCAAGACTACTATATGAAGCAAAACTCTTTTAACATAGCTTGAGACAACAAGGTATTCTGTGACAAAACCATATTTACAAAATATCTTCCAATGCATCCAGCACTTCAAACGATAATAAAGAGACAATTCCAATATAACGAGGGAAATTACACTCAAGAAAAAGCAAGAAATTAAACTTGAAGGAAACCTAAAAGAATATAGCTACATGAACAAAATTCCAACTCTAATAACAAAAATAACAGGAAGCAACAAGAATTTTTCCTTAGTATCTCTTAATATCAGTGGACTCAGTTCACCAGTAAAAAGGCATAGAATAACAAAATGGATGTGTAAGCAATATTCAGCACACCAGAAACAAACACCAAGGACAAAGTCAGACATTACCTCAGAATAAAAGGCTGGAAAAGAACTTTCCAAGCAAATGATCCGAAGAAATAAGGTGGAGCAGCCATTCTAATATCAAATAAAATTGACTTTCAACCCAAAGTTATAAAAAAAAGTCAAGGAGGGAAACTTCATATTCATTAAAGTTAATATTTACCAAAATGGACTCCCAAATCTAAACATTTATACTCCAAATGCAATGACATCCACATTGATAAAAGAAACTTTAGTAAACTCAAAACACACATTGTACCACACACAATAATATTGGAAGACTTCAACTCCCCTCCTTCATTAATGGACAGATCCTGGAAACTAAAACTAAAAAGATACATGGTGAAACTCACAGAATTTATGAAACAAATACATTTAGTTCATATCTATAGAACATTTTATCCTAAAACAAACGAATGTCCCTTCTTCTCATCACCTCACAATGCCTTCTCCAAAATTGACCATACACTCAGTCAAAAAACATGCCTCAACAGATATAAAATTATTGAAATAATGTCATGCTTCCTAACAGATCACCACAGACTAAGGCTGATCTTCAACAATAATATGAATAATTGAAAACCCACATACACGTGGAATGTGTATAAAAATCTAGTCAGTGACAAAACAGTCAAGGAAGTAATCTAGAACAAAATTAAAGACTTTTTAGAGTTTAATGAAAATGTAGCTACAACATACTGCAAGTTATGGGACACAATGAAAATAGCCCTAAGATGGACTCTCATAGCTCTCTCTGAATGCCTCTAAAAAAGAAACTGGAGAGAGGATATAGGAGTAGGTTGATATCACACTTTAACACTATAAAACAAAAGGAAGCAAATTCACCCAAAAGGAGTTGAAATCAGGAAGTAATCAAATTCAGTGCTAAAATCAACCAAGTGGAAACAAAGGAACAATACAAAAATAATCAAACAAACTGGGAGCTTGTTCTTTGAGACAATCAACAAGATAGACAAACCATTAGACAGAATGAATACAGAACACAAGAACAGTATCCAATTTAGTAAAACCAGAAATCAAAAGGGAGAAATAACAACAGAAATTTAGTAAATTTGAAATATCATCAGATCCTACTATACAAGGCTGTACTCAACAAAACTGAAAATTCTGGATAAAATTGACACTTATCTAGACAGATATCAGGTACCAAATTCAAATCAGGATCAGATAAACCCTGTAATTACTTCTACCACTGTGAAAAGCCGCCCTCATGGTCGCCATTACAATATGGTGCTGACAACACCATTGTCACCATTGCTCATGGTGAGTGTGCGCGGGTGTCAGAATATCTTTCCATTACCTGAGCCCTGCCTCTCCCATGGCGTCATCAGGCTGATAGTGGGCAGCCAATCCCATGGTGCACATCCCCAACCTTACTTCTAACCATACTTCGCAGCCAATATAAGGGAGGAGTTTTCTGCTTTCTAAGTCTCCTGTCCTGAAGCTGTTCATCTATATCTCGAGATGTATTACAGCTTTACTACAGAAAGATCCGAGTGTCCTAGATGCGTTCTTGCTGGCAAGATGGTAGCGAGGGTCATCTGGTGCCAGAAACCCAGGATCAACATTGCTGGCATTGAGGGGAACCCCTGAAGAAGGGATGGATTCAGAACTGCATGGAAAAGGTAAGTTCGGAGAAGTATGTCTGATCATGAACCTCTTATCCCTTTTGATTTCGGTCTTAATCTAGATGCAACTTAGGAAGGGGCAGTAGAAGCTCTTGTTTTGGTTGCCCTGGCCCTCATTCTGTTTCTTATTCTGTCCATCGAGGCTGGTGCTGAAATTTGAGGTAAATCGCGGCTGGTGCTGAAAAATGAGGTGTTGTCAGTCCAATGTAGATAAGTGGCAGCACTGAGGTATCTTCTAAGCTTTCCATAGATAAGGGAGCAAAGTGCTGTGTTTACTTTCACTTTGCAAAAGGAATACTATAAGTCGGGTGTAGATCAGCCGCAGGCACTCACTCTATCATGGGCTCCTCACAGTCAGTGATCACCACATTACAGTCAGTGCTAAAGCAACGTGACCTGCAGGTTGCCTCCCGTATGCTGCAGAACTTTGTTAAGGAGGTGGATCACATTTCTCCCTGGTATGCCTATTCGGGGTCTCTAACTGTAGCCTTATAGAATAAGCTAGGAAGGGACCTTGACCATTAGCATGAAGAGGAAGACTTATGCCTGGGCACCAAGGCAATTTGGAAGCTGATAAAAAACTGTCTAGAGGATGAAACCTGCCGACCAGCCAATGTGGAGGGACAGGGAATACTAGAAGAGGTTCAGGACAGTATGTCAGAAACCTAACAGAATGAGAGAAAGGGAGCTGGAAAAAAGAAAGACACGTCACGAAAAAGGGCCCTCCCCAGGATTCAGAAAGAAGGGATGGAGAAAAGAGGGCAGTAAAACTGATCCCTCTACTAAGAAAAAGCCTCACATGTAATTCAACGTTACCTTGAAGCTTGGAGTGCTTGGGGACAACCCAAATTTCTTAGAACAGATAATGGACTGGCCTACACCTCTCAAAAATTTCAACAGTTCTGTCTCCAGATGAATGTATCTTATTTAACTGGTTTGCCATACAGGGACAAGGCATTGTGGAACATGCCCACCACACTCTTATAACCTACCTTATCAAACTAAAAGGGTGAGTCGATGAGGGCCTGCCCTTAACACTGAGAGTGGCCATCTCCATGATACTCTTTACTCTTAATTTTTTGAATATTGATGAACAAGGCCACACTGCGGCTGATCATCACTGTTCAGAACCAAACAGATCTAGAGAAATGATCAAATGGAAAGATATCTTAACCGGAAAATGGAGAGGCCCGGATCCTATTTTAATAAGATCCAGGGTAGTTATTTGTGTCTTTCCACAGGAAGAAGACAATCCTCTTTGCGTTCCGGGATGCCTCATCTAAAGGATCTCCCCTTCAGAAGATGTGGACAAAAGAGGGAATACTGAAACAAAGAAGGCTACTGACCCTTCTACTGGAGATCCTGGTTCCTAGTATATAGGGGAAATTGTGTTGGGGTATTATGTCCACCTTTCCTCTGCCCATGCCTGTCATGCACAGTGCACAAGTGTTTCCACATTTCTTTACTACTGATAGGGAGCTTCAACTTGCCTTTTTACCATTAGATGGGCAAATTCAGGCTCTGATGGAAAACAGAACTTTTCCCTCAAAAGTTGCATATGTAGCAGAGGATGGACTAGTAAGTCATCAATAGCAGGAGAGACACTTGTTCTTGTAAAGTTCCTATGACCAAGTTTTGGGAATGCCTGGGCCAGGAATTGGGAGTAGGTGTGTAGGAGAGCAGGGCGAGAGGGGAGAGGACTGGGATTTTTGGAGGGGAAAATAGTAAAGGGAATAACATTTGAAATGTAAAAAAAAAAAAAGAAAAAAGAAAATAAATAATAAAAAAAGAATGAAATAAATTATTCGTAGTATTCTTGAAATAAATTCAAGTTTTACAAACATATCATTGGAACAATGTTCAGGTATTTTCCATTGGCAAAATAATAACAAATTATTTTTTATCAACATATTGTGACTACAGTGCCAAGAATAGTTATATATTAGTTGCTAAAACTCTGGTATAGGAATATATAGATATAGGTAAAATTTCAAATGAATTATACAAAATCTCTTAGAAAAGACTTCTTCCAATTCAGCTGACTAGGTAAAAGTCTAGTGAACTGCAGGACACGCAATTAATACCCAACCCTGAATATGCAATAACCTTCAGAAAGAGACTCCTCCGAAATATTTATGTCATCTTCTTCATCATCAAAGTCCAAAAGTAATAAGTAATCTCCTTTGGAATCACCATCATTTTCTTAACAGCCATTCTTCTCTTAAAAACTGTAATGTCTTCTTAGTTAAAAAAAATGGAAAACAAGGAAAAAAAATCTTAGTAATCTGAATCCAAAGGTATCATTTAAGTAGTTAAAAATATCAAAAATGAAATAATTTTATGCACTTCCTCTTTCCAGTTCCTCCATGTGTCCCATTTATTATGTCCCTCTCCCTCACAACATTGTTTTAAAATCTTCTTTAACTTACTTCTATAAAAAACTCCTTTAGAACCAGAGTTAACAATATGTCAGATCCCAGTTTAAATAAGGGGAAAAAGGCCAGCCTTGAATATGTGAGACTTCTTAACTACCCAAAGACGATGAGGAAAATGTATTTGCATTTAATTTCTGAGTCATCTGATTCTTGTTCCTATTTCCCACAGATTCTTTTTAAACAAAACATTAGCAATTTTGTTTATCAGTGTGTCTCTGTCTTTAAATAAACTCACACTGCTATCAAGATAGATAATGAATATGGTAACTGTATATTCATTTGAGAAGACCCAAAGCTCCCTCTACAATAAACACCCAACAGCACCAGCACCCACACAGAAAGACCTTCTATTGGAGAAAGCAGGGATTTGGGGAAGACTTGGTTTTCAAATATCTGGATATTGTAAGTCCAAGGCCAGCCCAAACCAAGACAGCCTGAGCTACAAACGAAGAACCCATCCTACAGAAGGAAAACGGAGAGAAAAGGCTGATCTCCGTGGTGCAAGTCTTTAATAGAAATACTTGGGGAATGAGAGGGGAGGATCTGTGGTCAGAATCCATCTTAGAAGACTTATGAATCTTCTGCATTGTCTGCTCTTATTCTTTTCATTTATTCTTCCTATGCCACTCCCCTATCTGTAGTATCCATACAGTCTCTACCAAAGAAATACACACTAGAGAAGACAGTGAGGGTAGAGGAATGCTCAGTGTGTCTCTAATAGATTTTGGACTACACACAGGACAAGTGCCAATTTCAACCCTAAGGTCTCTTTCGGCACATAGGACAATCGCCAAGACTCCTCACCAATGGCACCCTGATCCCCTGACCCCCAGTCCTGCAGCCGGCTCTCTGATCCTCTCCCTAGGCCCCAAGCTTGTGTCCTCCAAGGGTTTTCAATCCTCTAAGCCCCTGTCCTGTTCAATCCTGTGCAATGAATATGATCCTCCTCCTTCATTTTACCCTCAGAAGCCATAGGAAATGCCGATCGGGAGGCTTTTCCTCACAGAGTGGCCTCCTGAGACTGAGATTTCCCACCAGTCACACATCTGTTAATAGTCCAATTACCCTGATCAGAGCTGGTTATCAATAGCAGGTCATTCAAAAGTGAACACCTTCACAACTGAACCCTTCCTTGCTTGGCTGCTCAATGAAAAAAAAAACAAAAACAAAAAACAAAAACAACAACAACAACAAAAAAAAACAAAGCAAAACAAAACAAACAAACAAACAAAAAACTAAGCAAAAAACAAAACAAAAACGAAAACAAAAAACAAAACAAAACAAAAAAAATCAAAATCAAAACAGATAAAAACAAAACAAAAACAAAAAGAAAAACAAAAACAAAACAAAAAGAAAAAGAAAAACAAAACAAAACAAAAAGAAACAAACAATCAAACAAACAAACAAACAAAACGTTATCAGGAGAGACCCAGATGGAGTACTCTGAGGAGCCTTTGTGATGCCAGATGGAGAAAACAGGTCTCATCCAGGGATTTCACTGTTTGGCTGAATATACCCTGTGTATGCTGTCATGGAGTACCAGGCACCATTGATTGGAAGGGAGTTCTCAGGAGGTGGAAAAGAGCTACCATCTTTAAGACAAATGATTTCGAATTTCTAGGTTGAAAAGCATTTGCAGACTTGAAAAACATGTACAAATGTGTAACATATGAAAGCACTGGAAATGGCACTACTAATTTCAACTGTAATATTTTTTGTTATTTATTTATGTGCATAAAAATTAAAATGTGTGCACTTTTTCTGTATGTACATTCCCACAACAGAAGAGTCCATGCTGTCCTAATAGATCAGAAGAGAACATCCAGATTCACTACAATCCCTGGTAAACTCCCACCTCCACCTTCCTAGTACTGAGCTTGTTTACAATAGTGTGCTAGGATGTGCAGGCCCTCTCTCCCTCAATTATGTGCTAGGCTGCCCAGCCCCTTTTTCTCCCTTATGTGCTAGAGTGCTCATGCCTATTCTCTCACTTATGCCTCTATGGCCTACAGAGGCTGAAAGAGAGCAGTGATTCTCTAAAACTTTGGCTGTGCATAAATTGTAAGCCACTATGTGGGAGCATTGTGCCCGGTCCTCTTCATAGAAAAGGTGCTTTTTGTTTGTTTGTTTGTTTGTTTGTTTGTTTGTTTGTTTTATTATTTTTTGAGAGAGGGTTACTCTGTGTAGACCTGGCTGTCCTGGAACTCACTCTGTATACCAAGCTGGTCTCGGACTCCCAAATTCTTGGCCTCTGCCACCCAAGTGATGGGATTAAAGGCATAAACCACCACTGCCCAAACAGCAGTTGCTCTTATCAGCTAATTTTTCCATTTTTCAACTAATCTAGTGTGTACTTCATGTATCTTTACTGCATTTCTCCCATTTACTTTCAAGGTGGAGGGTGTTTCCACCGGAACAGGGATCCAAAGTGGGATCCGTGCCACCATGGCATGGGTGTTCTTTGTTACATCCCAACATTGAGAAATCCAACAAGAATCATTGGAACAGACTTCAAATGAATCACTTGAAAGAATATAAACAAGAAAGGGGAGTAAACACAGACTGGGGGAGATGTATAATTAATCTGGTTTACCAAAGTTTTATTGAACCCAGTGATCTCTACACTGATATTAGTATGTCCATAAGAGTCCTGGGAGGCATCATATATTCCCCAATGCTGAGCAAATCTTGAGATGCCAGTAAAAGAAGCCTTTACAACTGTTCCTCCCTGGATAAAATTCAAAGGATTTAGTTCTGTACAACTGCCATTGACTCCACAAAGCAACCACTTGTGAAAGGGATGCATTCTAAAGTCCTGTATGACAAATCTCTTTTTCATAACAAATTCCTTCTCTGGGTCATCTGTCATGTTGGAAGAAAAGGAAAAAGTTTTACTCTGATCTGCCCAACAAATGATGGAGGATCGACAATCAGATCAAGACAGGATCAGCCTTTCATCTTCAAAGATACAATGAGGGGCTATTTTTGTTTGGTGGGGATGTTCTTTTTTCTGAAAAGTTAGGTTGTAGAATTGTACCATTAACCCAAATTGCCTCTTGCCAAAAGGTCCGATTTATAAAGGTTATATCTACATTGGAAGTATCTTGGGTTGTGCTCACCCAACCTCCTCGGTGCTCATTAAACTTCCCTAAAGCTCGGGCTGGGAGGTTGATACAATTTCTGGTCCATTAATTTGAAAACATAAAGACCCCTGTTCTAGTAAGGAGTGATTTTCTCCTAATGGTGCTCGAGTGGGATCATAGGTTAAATATGGCAAATCCACTGTTTTATTAGTAGTAAAGAATTTTGGAAAAAGTATAGCATCATGACGAACTGACATTGGTTTAGGGAAAGTCAAGAGAATAGCCCATCTCTGTTATACTAGAAAACTGAAACAAGTTCAGCATTGTCAGGATCAGGAACAGTCCTGGGGAGGTCAGCATCTTCTGCACCATCCTTGATGAATATCCTGCGGGTGAGTCGTTCCAGCAGCCAAAATGGGTTGTCTTCACTCTGTGGAAAAACACAAACAGCTCCCCAGGATCTGATTAAGATAGGATCTGGGCCTTTCCACAGACCAGTTAAAACATCCTTCTGTTTGACCATTTCTTTTGGTCTATCAGGGTCTGAGTTATGTCGCTCAGCTGCAGAACATCCCTGCTTGTCGTGATTCAAAAAATTAAGTGTAAAGAGTGACATAGATACCAATACTCTTGGCACTGAGGGCAGAGTCTCATCAACTCTCCCTTTTTGTTTTATAAGATAAGACTTGAGTGTGTGGTGGTCACATTCCACAATGCCTTGTCCTTGAGGTTTATAAGGAAGGCCAGTCAAGTGACTGACATCCATTTGATGACAAAATTGTTGAAATTTAGTAGAAGTATATGCTGCCCCGTTATCCGTTTTAAGAATTGTGGGCTTGCCCAAAGCACTCCACTCTTCTAGGCAGTGCTGTATAACATGAGAGGCTTTTTCCCCTGTTAAAGGTATGGCAAACATTACACCATTGCAGGTGTCAATGGAAATATGTAAATACTGATTTATAATGGCGATTGCACGTGGCACGCAAGCTCTTCTCAGCAATTGCTTGTGGCACGCACGCGATTGCTTGGGACATGGCACTACACAGCTGTCTATATAAAAATGAAAATGTAATTAAGGATAAAAGTGATACAGGAGAAATGGGGAACAATTCAAGGAGGAGAAGATAGGGATGGATTTGCTAAAACTCATTTATATGTATGCAGAATGTTTTTACCCAACAAATTTAAAACAAAGTAAGTAAGTAAGTATGTAAGCAAATAAATAAAAATAAATATATTTGTATGCACATGCATATCCGATAGGCGTGTGTGTGTGTGTGTGTGTGTGTGTGTGTGTGTGCATATAAGGGTGTAGGTATGTAGCACCTGTGACTAGAGGAATGCAATCATGCACTATCTTTCTTTATGTTCTATGATGCAGTGTGTTGATTAGAATATCTTTTGACCATGGGATGTGGCACTATTATGATCTTTAAGTGGCACTATTATTATCTTTAAGTGCTCCTTAGCCATTTTAGACTCTTTTGACTTGACATCTCTATTTAGATATATACCCCATATTTGATTGGTTTATTTCGTTTCTTGAGTTCTTTATATATTTTGGATATTAGCCGTTTATTGGATGTGAGGTTAGTTAAGATTTTTTTCTCCAGTCTGTAGGTTGATGATTAGTCTCATTGCCTATATGCTTTGCTTACAGAAGCTTTCCAGTTTCATGAGGTCACATTTATGAATTGTTGATCTTAGAGCATGAATCACGGGAGAGGTTTTTAGGACATTTCCCTCTCTGTGTCAATGAGTTCATCTTCTATTAGATTCAGTGTATCTTATTTTATGTTGATAATCGTGTTCAACTTGAAACTGAGCTTTGTGCAAGGTGATCAATATGGATTTTTTTTCAACATACAGACTGCAAATTAGAACCGCACAATTTATTGAAAATCCTTTCTTTATTCCATCGTATATATATACATATATATTTTGCTTCTTTGTCAAATATCAAGTATCCATAAATGTGTGGTTTTCTTTCTGGTTATTCTGTTCTAGTCCACTGATCCATCTGTCAGTCTCTGTATCAATACCATGTAGTTTTTTTTGTTTTGTTTTGTTTTGTTTTGTTTTGTTTTGTTTTAATCACTTTTGCTCTATAGTAGAGTTTGAGGGCCAGGATTGCTCTGAGGCAGGATAACAGTGGAGTCACAGAGTAGAGCCCTGGCAATGGCTTTAAAATCTAAGTGTCCCAGGGCTTTCTAGCTCTCTCATTGTACTGAAATGCTAATGATAACTTCTAAAAAGTACTTTGTCTTTCTGAGGGTAGGCTGGCTTAGGTGATTAACACCTGTAGCCTAACAGAGGAGGATTAAGGAAAGCAGACTTTTTTCAAGCTCAGCAGGAATTACTGGGCTCTAATTTTGAGCTTACTAGCCAGATGTCACTGGAAGAGAAGGAATTTAGAGAAGTCATTATAGAAGTTATTACTAAGTTATAAAAAATTTCCTATGAAAGTTATATAAGGGCAAAAGCAGAAAGATCCTAAGTGCGGAAAGGGAAAAATTCTTCTAAGTGGGGAAAAGGAAAAAAAAAAAATAAAAAAAAAGTCTAAGTGGAGAAAAGAAAAAACAAAAACTTCTCTCTTGATTTTCCTCGTCTCTTTGTCCTCAGCACTTATACATATTTCAGAATACATGACCACATGCTACAAAGTTCATCAACTGTCTCAGATCAACAAGTTCACTGAAGGTATCAAACAATAACTAAGATATTAGTGAAGTTTTGTATAGGTAAACCCAATCAATATTTTATCTTTTACCCTAGAACCTATAATAAATCTTTAGTTCCCTTCTGATGACCTTTGGTTAATTGTTATACAACCTCTTGGAATGTGCTCTGAGTAGGAGAAAGTCTGGTTACTATCTAAGAGCAATTATCCAGTGACACTTGGAAAACTGGCAGTTCTCATTGTAGTTTTGACTATCAGAAAATGACCTAATAGCCCTTTTAGTTTGGGGAGAATTTTATTGAGTATTTTTGCATTGATATACATAAGAGAAGTTGGTCTGAAGTTGCCTTAATCGGGAATCAATTCACCATTAAAAACAAATAGACTAACAGACTGACTATATAAACAATACACAATATTTTGCTGCATAAAAGAAACCCACCTCAGGGACAAAACCAGATACTACCTCATAGTATAAGGCTGGAAAAAAAATTTCCAAGCAAATGGTCTGAAGAAATAAGCTGGAGTAGCCATTCTAATATAGAATAAAATCAATTTCCAACCCAAAGTTATCAAAAAAGACAAGAAGGGACAGTTAAGGTTCATGAAAGGTAAACTCTTCCAAGATGAACCCTCAATTCTGAATATCTATGCTCCAAATGCAAAGGCATCCACATTCATTAAAGAAACTTTAGTAAAACTCAAATCACTCATTGCACTGCACACCATAATAGTGGGAGACTTCAACAACCCGCTCTTATCAATAGAAAGATCCTGGAAATAGAAACTAAACAGAGACACATTGAAGATAACAGAATTTATGAAACAAATGGATTTGATAGATATCTACAGAACATTTTACCCTAAAACAAAAGGTTATAACTTCCTCTTAGCACCTCATGGTCCCTTCTCCACAATAGACCACAATCAGTCATAAAACAGGACTCAACAAAAATATTGAAAGTATCCCATACACCCTATCACATCACCATGGACGAAGGCTGATCTTCAATAACAACATAAATAAGAGAAAGCCAACATTCACGTGAAAGCTGAACAACCCTCTACTCAATGATAACTTGGTCAAGGAAGAAATAAAGAAGAAATTAAACACTTTTTAGAGTTTAATGAAAAGGAAGGGACAATATACCCAAACTTATGGGACACAATGAATGTAGTCCCACAAAGAAAACCAAAAGCTCTGAGTGCGACCAAAAAGAAACCAGAGAGAGCACACACTAAGAGCTTGACAGCACACCTAAAAGCTCTAGAGCAAAAGGAGGCAAATTTACAAGGGTGAGTAGATAGCAGAAAATCATCAAACTCAGGGCTTGAATCAAACAAGTGGGCACAAAAAGAACTATTCAAAGTATCAAACAATCCAGGAGCCTGTTCTTTGAAAATAGTATCAAGATAGATAAACCCTTAGAATGATGAACTGGAGTGCACAGGGATAGTATGCTAATTAACAAAATCATAAATGAAAAGGGAGACATAAGACCAGAACCTGAGGAAATCCTAGGCATCATCACATCCTACTACAAAAGGCTATACTAAACAAAACTGGAAAACTTGGACAAAATGGACAATTTTCTAGACAGAAATCAAGTACCAAAGTTAAATACAGATCAGAATAAAGATCTAAACAGCCCCATATCCCCTAAAGAATTAGAAGCAGTCACTAATACTCTCCCAACCAAATAATGCCCAGGAACACCCACATGGGTTTAGTGTAGAGTTCTATCAGACCTTCAAAAAAGAACTAATTCCAACTGTTCTCAGACTATTTCACAAAATAGAAACAGAACGTACTCTATTCAATTCATTCTATAGAAGCCACAATTACTCTGATAACTAAACCATATAAAGTCCCAACAAAATAGAGGACTTCAGACCAATTTCCCTTCTGAATACCGATGCAAAAAATATTCAATAAAGTCCATGCAAACTGAATCCAAGAACATATCACAAAGATCATCAATAATGATCAAGTAGGCTTCATCCCAGGGATGCAGGGATGCTTTAATATAAGGAAACACATCAACATAATCCACTATATATAAGCAAACTCAAAAACAAAAACCACATGATCATCTCCTTAGATGCTGAGAAATCATTTAAGGAAATCCAACACCCATTCATGATAAAAGTCATGGAAAGACCAGGAATTCAAGGCCCATACTTAAACATAATAAAAGCAGTATATAGCAAAACAGTAGTCAACATCAAACTAAATGGAGAGAAACTAAAACCAATCCCACTAAAATCAGGGACTAGACAAGGCTGCCCACTTTCTTCCTATCTATTCAATATAGCACTTGAAATCCTAGCCAGAGCAATTGGACAACAGAAGTAGATCAAGGGACACCAAGGTCCCTGGCCCGGGGGATTCTTCGGACACCCGCAAGGACCCATACAGGATACTCCATGGGATCCTAAGCCCTCTGGTGAGTGGAACACAGCGCCTGGTCCAATCCAATCGCGCAGGACCCTAGACTGCACATTATTATTATGCATATCAGATAGGCATGTGTGTGTGTGTTTGTGTGTGTATGTGTGTGTTTGTGTGTGCATATAAGCATGTAGGTATGTAGCACTTGTGACCAGAGGAATGCAATCATGCAGTATCTTTCTTTATGTCTCTCTGCCATTTTCCTATGATGCAGTGTGTTTATTAGAATATCTTTTGCCCATGGGATGTGGCACTATTGCAAGGTGATGGCTTGTTTGAGGAAGTGTATCATTGTGTAGGCTTGCTTTTATGTAGTGCACAATGTCTGCCCAGTGACGAAAATCGATCCTCTTCCTTGCTACCTGTGGCCACAAGCTTCCTCCTGGTTGCCTTCAGTCTAAGATATAGACCAATTAGTTCCTTCCTCAGTACTTCCTCTACCTGGATGCTGCCATGCTTCCTACCAATATAATAATGTACTGACTCTATAAGAGTTTCCTGAGTCATGATATCTCTTCACATCAATGAAACCCTATTGAACATGGGCAGTATGTTAGCCTGAATTTTAATGCTTACAAGATAATTACAACCATCATGGAAGCACAAAGTAAAGATGATGAATGAGTCTCTGTATTTTTTGAACTTCTGAATTTTTGAATGAATGTGGGGATTGGGAAAATTAGAAAGTTATGGGAAGGAGAAAGAGAGGATGCAAAGACCTTTTGGGCTCCTGCCACTTGCTTTTGCATTCAATATTTCTATTTTAAAACAATACCAACAACTAAAACAACCAATGACAAGGCATCCATACAACAGATTCACAGAGAAGACACCAAAGGGCATTACATTCTTGTAAATCATTTTCCAGCTAATGTCTGGTGTATTGAGCCTAAAGATTTTACTGTCAAACCCTGATGATTAATCACTAGATTGAATCCCCTAACACAATGATGAATGACACTGTGGTCAAAAGGACAGTTAACATGTATAAATACATCGTTTTTCACACTGTCAGTTTGAATTGTTACTATATATCCCAGTTTGTTTTTTTTTTTTTTTTTGCATTTTATCTCCATTACTGTGTTGTTTTCAGCCCTCACTTGCTACATAGAAAATGGATTCTTTTACACTATATTTTATTTAGGGTGCACAATGGAACCTAAAGACTAATTCAGTCCATTTCAAGTAGAGCTCTCTGTTCTCTTTACAAAATTGCAATTAAATAGTTTTCAAAAATATTTTGCACTTGTGTGGCTTAGTTTAATTAAGATTGGGGGGGGTTATATCTCCCACATTCTCAGTTGTCTCAAACTGGGAAAACTGTCTAGAAATGTTGTGGAATCTTTGTGACTGTGCCCTAGCAGAAGTAGATCACTGGGACAAGATGGAGGGAGCTGGGTGGTTCTGAACTAAATCTTGGCTTCTAAATCCAACCAAATGTGAGAAGGGCCCATTCAGGCTCTCAATGCCACAGATCAACTTGTTGTTTCCTCCAATGCTGTCCTTATCATGACAGTCTGTCCCTGGTAACTGTTTGCCATATACATCTCTTCTTTTTTTTTTCTTTTTCATTTTTATTATAAATTTAGCTCATTTACATTTCCAATGCTATACCAAAAGTCCCCCATAGCCACCCACCCCCAATCCCTTATACACCCACTCCCCCTTTTTGGCCCTGGCGTTTCCCTGTACTGGGGCATATAAAGTTTGCATGTCCAATGAGCCTCTCTTTCCAGTGATGGCCGACTAGGCCATCTTTTGATACATATGCAGATAGAGTCAAGAGCTCCGGGGAACTGTTGAGTTCATAATGTTGTTCCACCTATAGGGTTGCAGATCCCTTTAGCTCCTTGGGTACTTTCTCTAGCTCCTACATTGGGAGCCCAGTGATCCATCCATTAGCTGACTGTGGGCATCCTCTTCAGTGTTTGCTAGGCCCCGGCATAGTCTCACAAGTCACAGGTACATCTGGGTCCTTTCAATAAAATCTTGCTAGTGTACGCAATGGTGTCAAAGTTTGGATGCTGATTATGGGGTGGATCCCTGGATATGGCAGTCTCTACATGGTCCATTTTTTTATCTCAGCTCTAAACTTTGTTTCTGTAACTCCTTCCAAGGGAGTTTTGTTCCCACTTCTAAGGAGGGGCATAGTGTCCACACTTCAGTCCTCATTTTTCTTGAGCTTCATGTGTTTAGAAAATTGTATCTTATATCTTAGGTATCCTAGGTTTTGGGTTAATATCCACTTATCAGTGAGTACATATTGTGTGAGTTATTTTGTGAATGTGTTACCTCACTCAGGATGATGCATTCCAGGTCCATCCATTTGGCTAGGAATTTCATAAATTCATTCTTTTTAATAGCTGAGTAGTACTCCATTGTGTAGATGTACCATATTTTCTGTATCCATTTCTCTGTTGAGGGGCATCTGGGTTCTTTCCAGCCCTGGCTATTATAAATAAGGATGCTATGAACATAGTGGAGCATGTGTCCTTCTTACCAGTTGGGGTAACTTCTGGATATATGCCCAGGAGATGTATTGCTGGATCCTCCGGTATTACTATGTACAATTTTCTGATGAACTGCCAGACTGATTTCCAGAGTGGTTGTATAAGCCTGCCATCCCACCAACAATGGAGGAGTGTTCCTCTTTCTCCACATCCACGCCAGCATCTGCTGTCACCTGAATTTTTGATCTTAGCCATTCTGACTGGTGTGAGGTGGAATCTCAGGGTTGTTTTGATTTGCAATTCTCTGATGATTAAGGATGTTGGACATTTTTTTTTTCAGGTGCTTCTCTGTCATTCGGTATTCCTCAGGTTAGAATTCTTTGTTCAGTTCTGAGCCACATTTTTGTATGGGGGTTATTTGATTTTCTGAAGTTCACCTTGAGTTCTTTATATATGTTGCATATTAGTACCCTATCTGATTTAGGATAGGTAAAGATCCTTTCCCAATCTGTTGGTGGTCTTTTTGTTTTATTGATGGTGTCTTTTGCCTTGCAGAAACTTTGGAGTTTCATTAGGTCCCATTTGTCAATTCTCGATCTTACAGCACAAGCCATTTCTGTTCTGTTCAGGAATTTTTCCCCTGTGCCCATATCTTCAAGGCTTTTCCCCCCTTTCTCCTCTATAAATTTCAGTGCCTCTGGTTTTATGTGAAGTTCCTTGATCCACTTAGATTTGACCATATTACAAGGAGATAAGCATGGATCGATTCGCATTCTTCTACATGATTACAACTAGTTGTGCCAGCACCAATTGTTGAAAATGCTGTCTTTCTTCCACTGCAACGTTTTAGCTCCCTTGTCGAATATCAAGTGACCATAGGTGTGTGGGTTCATTTCTGGGTCTTCAATTCTGTTCCATTGGTCTACGTGTCTGTCTCTATACCAGTACCATGCAGTTTTTATCACAATTGCTCTGTAGTAAAGCTTAGGTTAGGCATGGTGATTCCACCAGATGTTCTGTTATCCTTGAGAAGAGTTTTTACAATCCTAGGATTTTTTGTTATTCCAGATGAATTTGCAAATTTCTACTTCTAATCCGTTGAAGAATTGAGTTGGAATTTTGATGGGGATTGCATTGAATCTGTAGATTGCTTTTGGCAAGATAGCCATTTTTACAATGTTGATCCTGCCATTCCATGAGCATGGGAGATCTTTCCATCTTCTGAGATCTTCTTTTATTTCTTTCTTCAGAGACTTGAAGTTTTTATCATACAGATCATTCACTTTCTTAGTTAGAGTCACGCCGAGATATTTTATATTATTTGTGACTATAGAGAAGGGTGTTGTTTCCCTAACTTCTTTCTCAGCCTATTTATTCTTTGTGTAGAGAAAGGCCATTGACTGGATTGAGTTAATTTTATATCCAGCTACTTCACCGAAGCTGTTTATCAGGTTTAGGTGTTCTCTGGTGGAATTTTTAGTGTCACTTATATATACTATAATATCATCTGGAAAAAGTGATATTTTGACTTCCTCTTTTCCAATTTGTATCCCCTTGATCTCCTTTTGTTGTTGAATTGTTCTGCCTAATACTTCAAGTACTATGTTGAAAAGGTAGGGAGAAAGTGGGCAGCCTTGTCTAGTCCCTGATTTTAGTGGGATTGCTTCCAGCTTCTCTCCATTTACTTTGATGTTGGCTACTGGTTTGCTGTAGATTGCTTTTATCATGTTTAGGTATGGGCCTTGAATTCCTGATCTTTCCAAGACTTTTATCATGAATGGGTGTTGGATATTGCCAAATGCTTTTTCTGCATCTAATGAGATGATCATGTGGTTTTTGTCTTTGAGTTTGTTTATATAATGGATTACATTGATGGATTTTCGTATATTAAACCATCCGTGCATCCCTGGAATAAAACCTACTTGGTCAGGATGGATGAGTGCTTTAATGTGTTCTTGGATTCGGTTAGAGAGAATTTTATTGAGGATTTTTGCATCGATATTCATAAGAGAAATTGGTCTGAAGTTCTCTATCTTTGTTGGATCTTTCTGTGGTTTAGGTATCAGAGTAATAGTGGCTTCATAAAATGAGTTGGGTAGAGTAACTTCTACTTCTATTTTGTGAAATAGTATGTGCAGAACTGGAATTAGATCTTCTTTGAAGGTCTGATAGAACTCTGCACTAAACCCATCTGGTCCTAGCCTTTTTTTGGCTGGGAGACTATTAATAACTGCTTCTATTTCTTTAGGGGATATGGGACTGTTTAGATGGTCAACATGATCCTGATTCAACTTTGGTACCTTGTATCTGTCCAGAAATTTGTCCATTTCGTCCAGGTTTACCAGTTTTTTTGAGTATAGCCTTTTGTAGAAGGATCTGATGGTGTTTTGGATTTCTTCAGGATCTGTTGTTATGTCTCCCTTTTCATTTCTGATTTTGTTAATTAGGATTTTGTTCCTGTGCCCTCTAGTGAGTCTAGAAAAGGTTTATCTATCTTGTTGATTTTCTCAAAGAACCAACTCCTCGTTTGGTTAATTCTTTGAATAGTTCTTCTTGATTCCACTTGGTTGATTTCACCCCTGAGTTTGATTATTTCCTGCCATCTACTCCTCTTGGGTGAATTTGCTTCCTTTTTTTCTAGAGCTTTTAGATGTGTTGTCAACCTGCTCGTATGTGCTCTCTCCCGTTTCTTCTTGGAGGCACTCAGAGCTATGTGTTTCCCTCTTAGAAATGCTTTCATTTTGTCCCATAGGTTTGGGTACGTTGTGGCTTCATTTTCATTAAACTCTAAAAAGTCTTTAATTTCTTTCTTTATTCCTTCCTTGACCAAGATATCATTGAGAAGAATGTTGTTCAGTTTCCACGTGAATGTTGGCTTTCTATAATTTATTTTGTTATTGAAGATCAGCCTTAGTCCTTGGTAGTCTGATAGGATGCATGGGACAATTTCAATATTTTTGTATGTGTTGAGCCTTGTTTTGTGACTAATTATGTGGTCAAATTTGGAGAAGATACCATGAGGTGCTGAGAAGAAGGTATATCCTTTTGTTTTAGGATAAAATGTTCTGTAGATATCTGTCAGGTCTACTTGTTCCATAACTTCTGTTAGTTTCACTGTGTCCCTGTTTAGTTTCTGTTTCCACGATCTGTCCATTGATGAAAGTGGTGTGTTGAAGTCTCCCACTATTATTGTGTGAGGTGCAATGTGTGCTTTGAGCTTTACTAAAGTGTCTTTAATGAATGTGGCTGCCCTTGAATTTGGAGCGTAGATATTCAGAATTGAGAGTTCCTCTTGGAGGATTTTTACCTTTGATGAGTATGAAGTCTCCCTCCTTGTCTTTTTTGATAACTTTGGGTTGGAAGTCGATTTTATCTGATATTAGAATGGCTACTCCAGCTTGTTTCTTCAGACTATTTGCTTGGAAAATTGTTTTCCAAGCAAATTTGATTTTATAGGGTGTAGTTTATTTGACTAGTGGCTCTGAGTCAATAAGACAAAAAGACCACCAACAGATTGGGAAAGGACCTTTACCTATCCCAAATCAGACAGGGGACTAATATCCAATATATATAAAGAACTCAAGAAGGTAGACTCCATAAAATCAAATAACCCCATTAAAATATGAGCCTCAGAACTGAAAAAAGATTTCTCACCCGAGGAATACCGAATGGCAGAGAAGCACATGAAAAAACGTTCAACATCTTTAATCATCAGGGAAATGCAAATCAAAAGTCTTATTTTCATATTTTCATTATTTACAGACCATTGTGTGTTATAAATAGAAATCTAGAGGAGGAAAGATGTTTAGAGTCACTGACACACACACTTAACTGAGGTTTCCTTTGCACAGGAAGAAGATATACCCATCCTCTATATCTGGAGAGTTTCTCTAGGACCCTAATGATATAAAAGTCTTCAAGTATCTAGGCTAAAACAACATTGCTTTTGCCTATATTTATGCAAAGTAACCTCTTTTATACAGTAATCATATTGATGTGTGTATGCATACCGAAATATACAGGTAAGTGCAGAGGATTGGGAAGGGTATACTGTTTTCTGTTACTTCAGTCCCTAATTTTCCCCTCGTGATAGGGTTTCTTGCTGAACTAGGAGTGAGGCTGACATTCAGTCATCCTTCTGTCTCTTCCACTCCCATTCCTAAGCACCAGTGTTGCAGGTGAAAGTTTGACCAAACACTTGGCTTTAACCCTGGGCCATCTCCCCAGATTCTTCTTTATTTTAAATAACCTATGGATTACTTTTGCTCTCAATGTAATGAAACTGCTGTATAAGAAGTTGTTATTTAGAAGATGGCAATATAAGTGATCTGTATGTGTTCAGTACACACATGGTATATTAAGAACTACTTTCCTTAATACCTTGAGAATTGCATACAAATATTTTGATGTAATTTACTTTCCAATCCTTTTAGTAACTCCTCCCAGAACAAAATACGGCCCATTCCCACCTAACTCCTCCTGCCAACTTCATATCTTATCTTCTCTCTTTTGTTAAAACCCATTCAAAATCATTTGTGTTTCCCATAAACTCTTGGACATCTGGCTTCCACTAGAGCATGGCCAATCTATCACCTTCAAAGGCAATACCTTTGATGAAAACTGACTTTTCATCCCTCATCAACTGTCTATACCTTATTAGATAGTGATGAGGGATAGTGAGCCCTCCCCATTCAGTGATGGAAGACAGAATGGCCTGATTTTGTGCAGAAAGAAACAGTTTTATAATTTTTTAAGGTCTTTTTAGAGTTCTTGTGTTTTCTTATTTATAGAATTTTATGGTTTTAAAAATATTTATTAAGAATTAAAAAAATAGCTTTTTGGGTCATTTAGTGTTTGTTTAATAATTTTTTGGTTTTTTAGGGTTTTAGGTTTTGCTTTATTGTTTTAGTTTTTTTTTTATTAAGGTAAAGTGATTGTTACTTTCTATTAGTTTTATTCTTAGAGGTGGAAGCATGTGTTTGTGGATTTGTTGTAAGATTACTTTCTTGTTTCTTCTATGGTGTAGTTTCACTCCTTGTGTTGTTGTTTTTCACCTATTATTCTTTGTAGGGGTGGATTTAAGGAAAGATTATGTGTAAAATTGGCTTTGTCGTGGAATATATTGTTTTCTCCGTCTATGGTGATTGAGAGTTTTGTTAGGTATAGGAGCCTAGGCTAGCATTCATGTTCTCTAGAGGTGGAATAGATGCTGGTATTAATATCTTTTTATGAAAATACATCCATGAGTTGAGAGAGGAGGACTTCCACTGGCCTTTGTAACCTAGTGCCATGTTCTAGGTGCTGCTAGTGAATGGGGAACTAAGTGACACCCCAGTGACAACAGAAAACACCTCTTTCAGAATCATACCTAAGAATGTCAGGCAGAGTTTATTTTGGCTGACTCATGGTAACCAGATCTTATATAGAGAGGGTGGGACTCATGTATCACTTCAGAAAATGCTTTTAAGCTTAGTCTTATATATTTTACAGAGAAGGAAAAGAGAGAAATAACTTCATGAAGGATAACACCCAAGAAAGCAAATTATCAAGGCAGCTTTACAGCAACACACAAATCTGCCCAACACTAGTGTTTACTAGTGGTTTGTTGGTGTTAAATAGCCAAGGAGGCTACTGGACCATAGAGGGGCTGGAGAAAGTCAGATTGCTTTTTGTTATTGTTTTATTTTATTTTAACATTTCCCTTTTGAATTCAGCCAGTCTCATTTTAGATTTTTCCTGCTGCTAAGACCACTAGTGTTCTCTGGTACATTCAACCTTACTGATCTCCAGGCGACTAGACTTGTCAGGGTCAGAGTGGAAACTGGATATTTTACAACCAATTATCTGGGCCACTTGCCTACCGCTGGTCACCTCAGTTTCTCTACCTAAATTCCTTACTGATAATTTCCTCAGCATGCAGCCTGCCATGATTCACAGACAGGTACAACAACTGCTTCTGCCTCAGTATTAAATTCAAGTCCTTTCTCTTCTTCAGGAATGTTAATATTTGACGATATACAAATGCATTTATCTGAGAAAGAATGGGCTATGCTAACCCATCGAAGAAGACACTCTACAGTGTTGTAATGCTGGTCATCTACAAGCTAACCACCTGTCTAGGTTAACTGATTAACTATAACTCATTTCCTTTGTGTATACATTGTGTAACCTGGACTGTAATGGTGAAAAATACACCCTGGGAGATATTACCTTTTGGGTTATAATTGATTTAGATTGCTTCTTCACTGTTGAAGCAGGAACTGCTACAGAAAAAAAAAATTTCTATGTTATTTTTTTGGGTTATTTGTTTTCTTTGTTTTTTAAAGATACAATTTCTCTGCATAACCCTGGCTGTCTTCAAGATCAATCTGTACAGCAGGTTTACCACAAACTCACCTGCCTTTGTCTCCCAAGTTCTTGGTTTAAAACATCACCCACCACCATCATCCAGCTCAGTGTGAAAGTTCTTAATTTTAGTGAGGATCAATTATTTCTCTTAGAATGAATATTTCTTCCATGAAATCTAGAACTCTTAACTCTATTAATCATACATATACTCCAATTTTCCTAAATCTTTTATTTTGTTCTTACATTAAGTCCATGCCCTTGTGAATTATTTTACATACAGTATGAAGTTGAGATTGAGTGTGAGGCTTACTCTTTTACCTATTATGTGTCACTGCTCTCGGGTGAAACAAAACATACAGCACAAATTACATATATGCATAATGTTATAAAACTATGGTGTATATATTATATATAATTTATTTTATATGTAATATATTTTATCATTTATAATATTTTGTTATATAATATACTTTAAATGTAGTTTAAATAGACTTTAAAGTGAATTACAGGGTGTGATCCAACAATAGCTGTCTACCAACTGATATTCTAAGAACATAATAGTTATTCAGTCAATGAGGTGGATTGTCTCAGGTAGTCTCCAGTGTATTATGGAATACTGAAAATGGCCTGTATTGACAGTGAAGGAATGGGCTTCCCAATGAGGGCAAACAGGCAAAGAAAACAAACTTTCTTCTTCCACGTCTTTCATATAGGTTGCAGAACATTTATATAAGTGTGTGCCAGGTTTAAAGTGACTTTTCCCACTTGAAAGATTCAGATTCAAAATGGATCTTGCCATCTCAAATTACTAAGAAAAAAATCCATTAATGTCTTGCCCAGTCATTTGGATTTTAGTTAATTTTTGATGCAGTAAAGTTCAAACCCAAGAACACTCATCACATTGTCCAATTGGCTCCCCATCATTTATTGACATTTATAGCCTTCCTTCATTGAATTGCTTGTGTATTTTGTTGAAAGTTACTTTGCAATTTGTATACATATGTCCAGACTGAGCTGTTTGACTTTTTGTTGTTATTATTTAACTCTTAAACAATTATAGATAAGCCCTCATATCTATTACACAATATTTTTTCTACTTTATTCATTCTTGTTATTCTTTGCATTGTGAAGAAAGAGATGGCTCAATTCTTGAACAGTACATGTTAAACTTCCCGTTCTGTTTATAGCACCAAATATAGTTTAACAAAAAAACTGTCTAATGCCAGGCAGTGAGGGAACAGGTCTTCAATCTCAGCATTTGGGGGTTGGGGCATAGGCAGGCGAATTTCTGAGTTTGAGGCCACCTTGATCTACAGAGTGAGTTTTGGGAAAGCCAGGGGTAAACAAACAAACTTTGTCTAGAAAACAAAACAAAAAAAAAAAAAAAAAAAAAAAGATCAAAAAAACAAGAATAAAAACTTACTTGTATCTCTAGGTCTTCCGGTCTCTTTAGACCCTGAATACATATCACACACACACACACACACACACACACACACACACACACACACACACACACACACACACACACACACACACAACACATGCACCCTCACACGCAGAAAAACACCGTTCAGATTTTAAAATACATTATCTGACTCACTAAGAAATAAAACTACATCAGTGTTCCTGGTGCCAGAAACCTTTAATCATAATACAAATTTAGTTGAACATCAATGATTTTATACAGGAGAGAATCCTGTTTAACTGTATTGAATGTGGGAGGCCATTCCTTCAGAAATTTCACCTCATTAAGCACCAGCTGACCCACATTGCTGACCATCCCTATACATGTAACCTGTGTGAGAAAATGTTTAACAGACAATCAAGGCTTCTAAGACACCAGAACGTGTCAGAAAACAAGAATAAAAACTTACTTGTATCTCTAGGTCTTCTGGTCTCTTTGGACCCTGAATACATATCACACACACACACACACACACACACACACACACACACACACACACACACACACACACACACACATGCACCCTCACTTAGTCAAAAAACTCAGACAGAATTGCCAAGCTAAGGAAAATTAGCATATTGCAGGGACAGAATGTAAAGAATGTTTAAAATCTAGAAAATTTGGCAGAGTTATGTTTCATATTAAAAAAAAGATAAAATAGAATAATAAGTTGCTTCCCACTGTCTTTCATTATCTGTGTTATCCACACATTTTTTTTTGTATTAGGAATAAAAGAAATGAGTATTTGTTTGACATTTGTATCCAACCTATGTTTTTGTTTGACATCTGTGTCCATAGCAATGTTTTCTTAGACACTATCCTCTGGTTTCAGGTACCATGGACTATGATTTAATTCTTCACTTTTCTCAGAAGAGATGTAAAATGCTATTAGGGCCCTTGAAGTCAGAAAGAATTAATATTCATGGCATAGATTCAGTGGCTATAATGTTGACTGTCATACAATACCAAAACAAAGATTCAGGTAAATTTATGAACAAGATGATAAGACTGTGTCTTCCTTCAGTGTTACCATGGTAGTTGTCACTTCAGTCTCTCCCTTGACATTGTCTATTTTCATGGAAGCTTGGGGAACACAAGAAGACCTGAAAGCCAACACAAACCTAAGAAACTTGTAAGCATTTGAAGTCCACTTACAGATCTCACTGTCCATACTAGTTATTCATCTCTGTGGAAGTAAAAGAGAGCAGTAAAGTGACTTTGATTATTTTGGCTTTTATTACACACACTGGAATTTTTAAATGATTGCATACCACTCCTGTGCCTAAAGGGATGTACAATTTGTGATTTCTTAATTTTAAATGAGTATAGCAGTTTTCTCTATAGAAAAGTTTGAGCATTAATTTATTGATAAGGTCAGTGCATGGGAGCTTATGTACCCTCTCCAACATGGTATGCATCTGATACTCGAGGGTCTCATCCACTAGTAGTCTGGCAGAGAAACACATGTGGCTTATACATTTGGTCCCAATTAGAAGCAGGGTAGATTGAATCCCAGGTTTATGTAGAAATAACAACTGTTTGGTCAGGAGGATACTTCTTAAGATGGCCATGTAGTCAGAGAAGTGAATCCTGGCTTGTGAGTTCATGAAAGACAAATTATATTTTGCTAGCTACTTTAAGCAACATAGTAGGTTCACACACCAAGACACACAGACACAGACACAAACACCAATACAAATTCACTGTAGGATCTCAGATAATAAAATTCTCCTTAATAATAATTGTTGAGATGAGTTTTCTCTAACACCAGAAAATAAACTGTCCTGGAGCTGATTTTTTTAAATTAGTTAATCAATCAACATCCCAAACCTAGTATTCCTTCTCTTCTCTGTTCCCTGACTTCTCCTCCACTTCTGCTACCCCAATCCACTCTTCCTCAATTTTTCTTCAGAAAAGAGATCTTCCATGATAACTTCTAGTTTTGGCTATTGTAGTTGCACATCCACTCATATTGATGATAGACAAGGCCTGGCAGAATTTCATTCCATTGGCTATGGAAATAGAGCTAAGTGGAAGACAGGCTATGTGAACAAATCTTAACAAAAATTTACCCTCATTAACCATAAACTCTTTTTTATTTCTCTTTTAATTAATTAGGTATTTTCCTCGTTTACATTTCCAATGCTATCCCAAAAGTTGCCCATACCCATCCCCCCACTCCCCTAACCACCCACTCCCCCTTTTTGGCCCTGGCGTCCCCCTGTACTGGAGCATATAAAGTTTGCAAGTCCAAAGGGCCTCTCTTTCCTGTGATGGCTCACTAGGCCATCTTTTGATACATATGCAGCTAGAGACAAGAGCTCTGGGGTACTGATTAGTTCATATTGTTGTTCCACCTATAGGGTTGCAGTTCCCTTTAGCCCCTTGGGTACTTTCTCTAGCTCCTGCATTGGGGGCCGTTTGACCCATTCCAATAGGTAACTGTGAGCATCCACTTCTGTGTTTGCTAGGCCTCAGCATAGTCTCACAAGAGACAGCTATATCTGGATCCTTTCAGCAAAATCTTGCTAGTGTATGCAATGGTGTCAGCGTTTGGAAGCTGATTATGGGATGTATCCCTGGATATGGCAATCACTAGATGCTCCATCTTTTCGTTACAGCTCCAAATTTTGTCTCTGTAACTCCTTCCATGGGTGTTTTAACTATATTACAAGTACAGCTTTACATTTTTCTCTTTAATATTTTTACATTTTCAACATCTTCCAAGCCTGGTGGACAAAGTGCTCTTTTAGTCAAATTGTACTAATTCATACCAATATTGTCCAGGGAAGTTTCTTGGTAAGCCCTTTAGAGCATCAGTTTCTTGCTTTCAGCTCTTCCTTCATCATGAGGAATAAAGTATAAACACAGTACATAGCCACAGTTTCTGTCATCGATGAGGACTTGTTCTGTGAAAGATACTATGCAGATTCTTAGCCTCTGAACTTGGCAATGGTTTACAGATGCTGATGTGAGCAAAATGAGGAACTAAAGGACAACTTTGTTAGGTCTCAGGTCTTATTGTGCACACTGTTAACAGATAATAATATGGGGAATGAGATCTAGTTTTTTAGTGCAGAGTCATTTGTCCATGGTCAATATTAAAAGTTTTAAACATTTCTTGAATATCATCTACTGAAATTTAATAAGTTTTAAATTTAAATTATGTAATTATAACAAAAAGAAAAACAACAGCAATTAATAAATAATAATAATAATAATAATAATAACAATAATACAGTGAGACTGATGAGCCTGCAGTGACAGGACTTGAGCGTCTATGATAGAATTTGAGTCAGGCATTGTGTACTCACACATTAATTATGAGGATCTTGCTTAATTTTGTGTACATAGAACTGGATTATCACATGGATCTTTTCCCCCTCTTAAATTCTGAGCATGTGAAGAAAAGTGATGTTTCTCTTTCTTATACAATTAAACAGATTCCATAAAAGCTTATCTTCTCCCACTTCTAAATTAGCATTTTCGTTTAATTTATTGCCATGTTGTATGCTTTAACTGTTTGGTAGTTGTCTGTTAATTTTTGATTTATCTTACATATAAAGCAAGTTTGATAAAAATTTGGTACGGAATTTTATGCATTTTATAATTGTAAAAATATTATTTCCACTCAACTCAAAGTGCTCTGTGGTTATAAATTGGCCTCTCAGTTAGTAATACACAACACAAATTCAATTCCACTTAACCCTTCTGAAAATGAACTTGCATGGTATTGTCTGATTTGAAGCTAATAAATCTATTTAACTAAACCAGAGACATTTGTGTTAGGAAGGAAACTACTACTGTCTGTTGTTTAGAAAATGGAAAAGTTACTTCTACAGTAAAAGAAAGAAAGGAGGGCCTGCCTTCAGCAATTGTGGGAAGTCTGTGTTGCATGTGCATTTTTCAGTTCAGCAGCATCTAGGGCACTCAGAATACACAGAGATTTCTTCATATGTGGCGAGAAAAACCAAATCTACAGGAATCCCAGGCAAGTGCTTCAAGCGAAGTCTTAGTCGAGCGAAAGTAGATGTAAAACCTCCCTTCTGCATGGGAGGTTTGTAGGAAACAAACAAGCTCCAAATCCTATAAATGTAGTCTCTCTGAAACTTCCAGTAGAAGGTCTATTTGTTTTTATATGATTTTATACATTTTAATGTACTTACATTATGGGTACATGTGTTTGATTAAGTACATATGTGTGTAACTGTGCACAAACCACTGCACATGTGTAGAGATTGCAGGACATTGTGGAAGAGACAATCCTCTTCTTCTACCATGTATATTATTTCAGAGATGAAGTTCAGGTACGCGGTCTTGAGTGGCTAGTAACCTTACTTGAGTGGCTAGTGGGCCACCTCATACATTCCTTGAGCTTTAATTCTTTACATCCTCTGAAGATTGCCTGTTCATTCATCATGTCAAAACCCACAGAGACTATGAAGGTGGTCATGCTGCAAACCAGCATGAGTATAGAAAATGAAGCAACCAAGTTTAAATGAGCCATTGATATTTCTTATCATCCTATCACTCCCATAGGTCGAAGTGGTTAAAACTCTCACCCAAGGCCTTCTACTATCAGTTGCATTGAACTAAAAGTGTCTGTAGCAGTATCTGTATGCACAGCGCCTGCAAGGTCTGAGATAGAAAGAGCCCAAGCAATGAGAGGGAAGGGCGTGCATGCCACTATCTTTATCTCAGAAGTTATTTCTAGTTTGTAGCTTGGAAAGGAAAACATTCAAATTTCCACTAGGGTATTACTGGGTATGCAAACCATGCTTAAATCTAAGTCTCTAGTTCAGCATTGCCTGGCAAATGAAAATCAAACTGGATAATAATCTTGGAGGTCCTTTATATAATAAGGTATTGGCAGGGTTCTTTAAAGAATACCTTAAGGGTCCTTTGTTTATATATTATGGTTTGCAGTTTTTTTTTGTTTTTATGGGATTTCTGAGTGTTTGTGAACATATATGTCTCTGTGTCTACATGTATATTTCTTGTGCTTTTTCTTTGCCTCTTTTTTATTATGTTTGTTTTGTTCTGTTCTGGTTCATTTGTTTATTTTGTATCTTAATCTTCATTATTATTGTTATTAGTATCATTAATAGTATCATTATTATTTAGATGCCTGTTTGTATTTTAATAAAGGGAGAAAGAAAAAGTGTGAATTTGGGTGGGTCGAGAAGTGGAGAGGTTGTAGAAGGATTTGGGGGGACAGTAATCTGAATCTATTGAATGAAAAACTGTATTTTCAATGAAAAGTGTCTTCCCAGAAATTTTGATCTTACTATTAGTACAAAGGAATCAAAAACTTATTTTTTAAAGAATCATATTGTATACAGAGGAAAAAAATGAGAGCTTTTCCAACTGAGAAATATTTCATTTTGCAAGTATGGTAAGGACCCTAGAGTTAATAATCAAGAACACAGAGCACAACACAAAGCAGAAAAAAGTACAAAGCACACACAAATATACAGGCAGGAATCAAATTAGTCAATTTATTGACCTTTTTAATGGAGCACAAATCCTCATCCATTCTCCATTCGGACAAAACAGATTTGCTGTTGTCTCCAATGACTTTGAGTAGGAATTCATCCAATAACCTTTCTCATCAATTTCATTAGAGCTGACTCATCCCTGCTAAGATTCCAGGACAGGAAAAATAGACTCCATCATCCTCTTGGGTATGTGTGTTTCCAAGTTCCTTCATATATATTCTTCCTTATGCTTGGTGAACCCCTACATTAAATTATTTTTTCCTACTTCATAACTATAATTTCCTACTGTTATAAATCCTAACATACATACCTGACATAAAGATAGTCTTAGACAACTCCAGATGATCACATGATTAGACAACTAAAATAGATCACATCTATCTTAGTACAGTTCTGGAAGGCAGAAAGTGTAAAAATCAAGGAGCTGGCTAGTCTTACTAGTATTTCCTGGCACTGTGAATGGCAACCTATAAGTTCTAAGTCCTTGTGACACTTTCATGGGAGTTGTCTAGGACTATCTTTATGTCAGGTATTTATGTTAGGATTTATAACAGTAGTAAATTATAGTTATGAAGTAGGAAAAAAATAATTCTATGTAAGGGCTCACCAAGCATGAGGAAGAATATATATGAAGGAACTGTAGCATTAGAAAGGTTGAGAACCACTCTCTGGATGCTTGAAAACAGAAAGCATAATGGAGTCATAGGCTGGTCTTGGCATCAGTCTGATATCTGCTTCAGACTAATATCTTGCTTCCTTTTGTTTCTTGTCACCATGAGGGGAATAACCTAGATAGTATAGTCAAAGGACAAATCTGAGGACATGTTCAGAATCCATTTTGTGAAAACATGTGCTGTTGTATCATTTGGAAAGGGCTGTCTTTGGAACCAGTGCATGCACATGAGTGCTTTGGTGCTTTGCTCTTTCTTTCTTTCTTTCTTTCTTTCTTTCTTTCTTTCTTTCTTTCTTTCTTTCTTTCTTTCTTTCTTATTTTATTTTATTTTTTTTTTGAGGCAGGTTTTCTCTTTGTAGGCCTGGCTGTTGTAGAACTCATTCTGAAAACCTGGCTGGCCTTGAACTCATAAATTTGCCTGCCTCTTTCTACCAAGTCCAGGGAATAAAGGCCTGCAACACCACACCCAGCTTCTTTGATTTTTTTTTATTCTGCTATTAACTTATTGTTCCCAATGTTGTTTATTTTATTATTTTATTTTATTAGATATTTTCTATATTGACATTTTAAATGTTATCCCATTTCAAGTTTTCCCCTCTAAAAACCCAATAACATGTCCCTCCTCCTCCTACTGACCAACCTAAGCACTCCTGCTTCCCTGTCATGCCATTCCCTTACACTGAGGTATAGAGTCTCTCAGGACCAGGATCCCCTCCTCTCACTGTGTCCATCTAGTCCATCATTTGCTACATATTCGGTGACAGCGATGGGCCCCTCACTTTGCATTATTTGGTTGGTCTTTTTTTTTAATTACATATATTTTAACTTACATTTCAAATGTTGTATTCTTTCCCAGTTTCCCACTCATCCAGAAACCCCCTATCACATCCTCTGTCCCCCTGCTTCAATGAGGGTGTTCCTTCACCTGTGCACCCTCTCCCACCTCACAGTGTGGTGGCTAACAAGTTTATATCTCTGTATCCTTATCATTCAACACCATATTGGGGATCCTGCAGCTTATAGGGAAAAGATGTCCAGATTCTGAGAACTGCAGGGTACCATCCAATACATCAATCTCAAGCCACATGTGGGTACATCTTCCTAAAAAACGTGTCGTCCTGTTAATAGCTTTCAGTTGGATCTTTAAGTACCTCAGCCAAGATTGAGGTGACTGCTCCCTGCATAATCACTGCCCACTTCATTTTGGGGAGCATCTGTGCCAGGAAGTCAGGGTAGATATCCACATAGTTGATGTGGATTTCAGTGGCCTGCAGGCACAGATGGAAGTCATGCATGTCCAAGCCTTACACATTTGAGCTTAGGAGATAGTATGTGAGCAGTTTTATGTTGTCATTTTGGATTTCTGCATAGGACATATTGTCTTTCATTAATTTTGGGATTTATTTACATTTTAAATGATAGTTCCTTTCCCATTTTCCATTCAACAAATCTCCAACCCATCCACCATCTCCTCCCTTCCCTTTGAAAAAAGGCTTAGTTTGTATTATATTTCTATATTGCACTCCATCACTGAGTGAAATCAAGACAGGACACATGTAGGAGTATAGGCAGGGTACATGGAGAAAGGCTGCTTATTGGATTGATTTCTCAGCACAGTTTTCTCAGCTTTTTTTCTTACAAAATTTGAAAGCTTTTTTTTTAACTTTTATTTTAATAACATACCCACAAACACACACACACACACACACACACACACACACACACACACACACACACACACACACAAGACATAAGATCACTAAAGAACAAGCGAAATGATTGTAAAGCAATGTCCTTAATGTATTTCATTATCTCCAGTGCCACATTTATAAGTCAATTCTAGAGGCCTTATGTCTAATCATATTTGGCAAATGGATATAACCCATTATGCAGAATTTGGAAAACTAAAATATGAACATGTTTGTATCGATACTTGTTCAGGATTTCTTTTTGCTTTTTTCTGCTTCTCTCCATAAAGGAAAGGTTTCTAAAAACGTAATTGATCATTGCCCACAAGCATTTAATGCAATAGGATTGCCTAAACATATCAAAACAGATAATGGGCTATCCTATTCTAGGAAAAATTTTATTTCATTCTGTAAGGAATTTGGAATCAAACATAAAACTTGAATTCCTTATAAGCCCATGGAAACGGAATAGTTCAATGTGCTCATCAGACCTTAAAGAATTGGCCTTTTATGACAAAACAGTGGCAGTTATATCCCCCAAGGTCACCAAAGGCACATCTTGCCTTTACTTTATTTGATCTAAATTTTTTGCAAACTGATATTAAAGGTCAGTCTGCAGCAGATCACCACTGGCATCCAGTTACTTCTAATTCTTATGCATTGATAAAATGAAAGGACACACTAACTAAGGAATGTAAGGGTCCAGATCCGATTCGAATCTGGGGAAGGAGCTCGGTTTGCGTTTTTTCATGTGAAGATGGAGCACAGAGGCTGCCCAAGAGATTAATTTGTTAGCTGAACACAGATCCTGAATCTTCTTATAAGTATCACTCTGAGAACTAAAATTCCTCTTTTGCATAGAATTTAGTTGGGGACTCATCCTCCCAGAAAAGCTGTTTTCTTGCTACTCTCAGAGCTTTGCAATTTGCAACTGAATAAAGTATCTGGACTTCCCCAAAAGAAGCTTTGCATTGCTACTTTCTCATTGTCTGGGTCTCTTTTTCTTAAGCAGGTCAATCAACATCCTCCAATCAGACTGCAGGGGGAGTGCATCCCTGCAAACAAAGGCTTAAGGTGGCAACTGCTATTTTCATTCTAAAGACATTCTACCATGCATTTTGGCTTTAGGTCTGATTTGAAAAATAGGTTTATTAGAAGGGCTAGGAAGGCAGATATTTCAAATATTAGAAGAGATTGGTTTTTATTCTGATAGATGGTCTTAGTCCCTTTGCTGGTCTCTGGTTCTCCATCCTTGCTGTTATTGCAAGCTCCCCTAATTTCCTCAGGCTGTGGGAATAACAGAGATGAGGAGGATGACCTCCAGCTCCTAATATAGCCTAAAAGCCACAAATTGTGATGTTACCAGTGGTATAATTCTTGTTGAGGCCTTGCTAAATCTGCTGTTGGCAATACTCCTTTAGGAGATGCACAGTACTGAGAACTGTGCATACTGATTCGTGATGATATGAATACAGTATGGGTACAGCTTCGGTGCAGATATTTACTGTATAATATCATGGGTATTCCGTGTTCTTTGTCTAATATCCACGTAGCAGTGAGTGCATACCATGTGTGTTCTTGTCTTAGGGAGAGATGTTCCAAATGTATCTGTTAAATCCATTTGGTCCATGACTTCTATAAGTTTCACAGTGTCTCTGAGTTGAATGGTAGGGATATAAAGTAGGGAAAGAATTTGTTCAACCCATATTACATGAAAAAAATTAAATTAATATATACTTTTTTTAATCCAAAAAGCATGCCTATAGACCCATCTAATGTAGGGAGATCCTATTTGATGTTTCCTCTTCGTAGGTGACTCTAGATTTTCACAAGTTGGCATAAGATTACTAGCACACTCAGATTAACATAAACGCATTTTCAGTCATGTCTAAAACCATCATACCAATCGACCGAGATATTCTCTGTACATTCCATGGGCTAAATGTCAGAAACATGTGTGTTTTACAGTGTGTCTCAGCTTTAAAGTGTAAATCCTAAAAGGAGGGCCATGGTCAACCTTCCTACTTCCTGCTTCTAGGCCACTATTTGCTGCTCTGTGGCACTACAAAGGCTTCTTCGTTAATCAGGTACCACTGTGCCATAGATATCTTGAAGTGACAGAGTGTACAAGCATCCATGGGACCTAGATGCTGATGAGAACACTCTTACACCATCTCTTGCCTTCACAACATACTTATTAAGATGGTGAAATATTGGGAAAGTCATGGTAGAACAAATTCTTTAAAGCCCAGTGCTGTTCTCAACAGTCATCTCCTGATTTTCTATATGGACCTCATATGTTACACTTTGAAGTCAACCCACAATCTCATGTTTCTTGTGCAAGTCATTAGAGTGTCAATTAAATCTAGACTTTGGGAATATATCAATAAGTCTGCATTATCTTCATATTCCCTGCCCTTAATTATGGTAACCTTGCCAAGAATAGATGTCTCACCATTCTCACTGACAGTTTACCTGGTAAATAGATAGTTGAGAAAAAGACATTCTTCTAAGGCCCAAATAGCCTAGTTAATCAGTATATGAGAAGCAGGGCTGACATCACTCAGCACAAAAGCTAAAGAGAGTCTCTTGTTTTGTGGAGAACTGAGAGAACAGCAGGGACAGGGGCCTTAATGATAGTCAGTCCAGACCTAGAGGCTGGGTCTAACAGCATCCAAAGGAATACAGGCCAATTTCCTCCAGCTTCCTGGAGGAGCACTGTTTCTCTTCAAAATGTGACAGGGATGGCACCCACAAGGGGGAAGAATGCAGTGTGTTCTAGACTTATTTTGAGCCATCAGGGTAATGATCCTCCCACATTTCCCTTGCTATTACAAATGATCAACCTCAATAGGGGTCATGTAAGCTCTGCTGACACCAGAATCTCTAATTGCAAAACCCTTACAGGAAAGACCAGTTTTCCTCCACTCTAAGGATAAAAAGCAAGGATTGGGCTCATATCGCTAAGCATTTTCTGACTAGCTTTGAGAGAACAGCGTGGTCCAAGGCCCAGATTTCAGATTTGGTGATTACTGACAGTTTAAAAAGTAAGTACCTGTAACGTTTGCTCTGTGGTACTGAAAAATATTGTCCCCAAATGTATGAACACAAAACGGTGAGCATGTAGCCTAAGGAGCAACATTTCCCTGATTTAACACCAGGCACTTGGCATTCATTCTATACACAGAAATACCCCCCGAGTCTCCAGACCACCCTCCTCAACTGTACATTACAAGCATTACAAGTTTTTGTTATAGCCCATAAGATACAAGTCTTCAAGAAAACACAATCAGACACAAGGCAGAAACAAGAACTCATGTATTGATCAAATTGCATTATCAATAAAAAAATGTCAGCAATGGGTTGACATTGCTTAGTGTCTGCATAAAATTGGTATAAATGGACCTAAAAGTTCTGTAACAGTTCATGAGTACAAGAAAAACAAGATTATAATTTCTTAGTAATAAAGAGGGAAACACTTTCTGTTAAAGTATTCAAAACCCTGTCTAAGGTAGATTTGTCACTCAATGGTAGTATTTGATTTGTAACTTCAAAAGCTGACCCGTCCAGCAGGTCCAGTTATTCGAGGGTCTCGACAGGACTTTCTCCTAAGAAATAAATGGGGTGTAGAGAGAGATGAGGATATTGTGCGAACAAAGATATGGAAATGTTCTGAATTACATCAGGACCCCAATGTATTAGCCATGACCAAGGTTTAAATGCACAAGCAAAAGGGGAAGTGCCTTTCAGCAGGAGAAATGGGGCAGAAGCAATGCACCTCAGCAGGAGGGATGGGGCAGCAGGGTGGGGGGGAAGAGGAAGTACTTCTCAGCAGGAAGGAAGGGGCAGCGGAAATTTTTCTTTTGGCAACTACTGGTGGAAGCAGGAACTTGGCGTTATCAGGGTACATCTTTAGGTCAGGACATCCAGCACTGACTTAGGGTTGGAACAATCTGTAGTTGTTCTCAGAGCAGTGAGTCTGTGGCCTGCTTTTGACCCTCTTTTCTTATGGGGGCGGGGGAGGTGGAGAGACCCAATTCAGAGATCAGGACATTAGCATTGCAGTAATAGCTCCCAACAAAAAGCATAGATGCACTCCCCACCACCAGAAAATTAAAAAAAAAAAAAAACAATACAAAACAAAACAAAAACAAACAAACAAACAAACAAGCAAAAAAAGCAAAAGATACTCCAATGCACTGTATCTGCTTTGTTGTGAGTAAATCCACAAACATGAATGGATAGCAACACAGGAAGGAATTATGCACAGCAAGGCACACACACACACACACACACACACACACACACACACACACACACACACACACACACACACAAAAGTAAAAAGAAACAGTCCAGTCAAGAAGCTATTGAAGAGAGTCCTTTAAAATTTATGATAAAGAAGATGAAGTGTATTTCTTCACAGTTGATGATTTCTGGTGGAGGGCAAGGAAGATTCATTTTTAGAGCTTGTGTTTGATATTTTCTAGGTTCTTCTTTTTATACTCCAAAACACTAGATAGGACAGAAATAAAGGTAGAGAGAGGAATTAGAAAATCTCTGAATCTAATTTTTTTCCTAGTGCTTTTTCTTTAACTATGGATATGAAAAAACCACAAGCAACTTGCTTAACCAACCACCAAACACCAGACAAAATGTACTAGCTTTGACACTCAATCTTGTGCAAAGTAATGCAGCAGGAGTTTTTCACTAATGTATGTTGTATGTAAATATAGTATTCCACCAAACTTAGTAACTCTGTATTCCATACTTCCTGCATTCAGCTGTTCACTATTTTAATATTAGTCATACCTATTCCATGCTGTGCCATGTGTTTTGATGCAATTAAGTTTCATCTGGGGACCTCATATGAAATGCAAATATTGTGTGTAAATCTCCCTTAGTGTTACTTCATAAACATGTTTCATCTATGGAGTAACAGTATTAATGCTTTCTGTTTGAAGTACACTTTCAGTGTGCATAAGTAGATACTCCACATTAGTATTTTATGATACACTAAATATAACATATAGTGTATACTTAGAAGATGAATCCAGTAAAGGATTTTTAAAATGTTGTGTGAGGGCTTTGTGATTTAAAAAAAAAAAAGTGTTCTCAATAGTATTGGCTGAGATTCTGCAGTCTTGTGTGTGCTCTTTTCTAATGAATCATAATTAACGTTTATGCTGAGACTCGGGGAGGCAGGCTTATCAGTAGAAAGAAAGCCATTATCTTGGAATCTCTCCTTTTATAAGTACTCTTATAAGTATATAAATGTCTGGGTGGCCAATTAGACAGAAACCATGTCTTGGTATACTTGTTGCAATCTGATAGCTTTGTCGTAACCAATCACCCCACCTCTCAGGACTTGAATTAATGTAACTTCCTAAAATGTCCAAGAATTACAAAGGCACACACCAGGTACATGCACACCACAAATTCTCACTCATTCTCTGATTCTGAATCTTCCTATGACTGTCCTTGTGACTCTGCCTATCCTTCTTTTTCTGCCTCTACATTCTCTACCTCAGCCTGTATCTGAACCTCTGCCTCTGCACCTTCCTATGCCTTTGATTGTCCCACTGCTACTTATTAGTGCTGAGATAACATACAGGTTAGTTTAGTTTTAGAATTGATCTACTGTGGAATTGGTTTTCTATGAACATTAAGTTGCCTCTCTACCTTGTACTAAAACCATTTGATTGAATTTGAATCTTCAGTATAATGAGAGATGTAACCCAAATTCATAGGGCAACAATGTCTAGGTAACTGTCTGGCATTGAACAGTCACTCCACTGTTCTGAACAAACTGTTTGTAACCAGTAGTTTAAGCACAGGCAGATAGCATAAGTGTAAGTATGCAAGCCTGTCTTGATTTCAATGTGATAAAGATCGGGGCCCAAAACTACAAAAGGAGGTAATGGTTTCTTTCTGTTTACAAGTCTCAGCTTGTAAATTGCATGACCTAGGAAAGTCAGGACAGAACTTGATTCAGAGTGGTAAGTAGAGGCAGAAACTGAAGCAGAGACTATGGAAGAACTCTGTATTACTTTCCTCCAAGTCATAGGTATGCGAGGTCCTAGGGGATGCAAAACAGAAAAGAAAGAAAAAATAAGTACCAAACATATCACAATGGTTGACCTACATGCATACTTTAAAGTCTGCTCTTGATAATATTTGTGTTCATTTGGAAATCAAGTTCTACATGACAATTGGTAAACAGCATACTTTTCATTATTTCTATTGGATGGACATTTTTACCTGAAGGAGTGTATTTGTTGGATGTGAACATTCCTGGATTACATGGAGGTCCTAAGTTAGCTTGTATCAGGTCCCCTGGAACAGGACTTACATGTGGCTGTGACACTCAGGATGATCACTGGGAATTGAATCCCAGACCCTCTGCAAGAGCAGCCAATGATCTTATACTCTGAGTCATGTAAACTTCTCCACATTTCTGGAGAGAGAAGGAAGGTGTAGGAAGAGAACATTACTCAAAATGTCCAAATTCATCTAAGAATAAATTAATGCTTGCAAGGGTCTCTCAAGATACACAACAAAAACAAGAAAAAATTAGAAGGTGTGTAAAAATTTAAAAGAATGTTTGTTTCTGCTCTGTTGTGTGTTCTGACCAGGACTAAATGAACACACTAAATGAAGCTGCACTGAGAAGCATAAAGAAGGGAGGTACCACACTCTGACATGTACTAAGGTTGTTTCAACTGTATTTGTGTAATCCTTCAGGGGCTTCTTGTCAAAAATAAACCCCCTTTATCAAATCCCCAACAGTAAATTCTGTGTGTCTCAATTGGAGACTGGGCAGAAGATATGTGAGATGCACCAGGAATGATTAAACTTTATGTTCTCTTGCTCAGAAACCATTTTCAGGGATCCTATGAAATCCAAATGTCAGCTCCAGACTGCATAGTATCAGGTTTTTCTTGGCCAATTCAAAATTAGAGCCAATATCTAAAAAGATGACTTATCTGTTACACAAAGTTGCTGCTACCAAATAGGAGGTGGCTATGATTCCCAACACCAACACTGTGGATCTCTCTCTCTCTCTCTCTCTCTCTCTCTCTCTCTCTCTCTCTCTCTCTCTCTCTCTCTCTCTCTCTCTCTCTCTCTCTCTCTGTCTCACTCTCTGTTTCTGTCTGATTGTGTCTGTGTGTGTTTCTGTGTGTGTCTGTCTGTTTCTGTGAGTCTGAATGTGATTGAGTGTGTGTGTTATTATAATGTAGCCCATTCTTAAAATAAGAAAGGCACTTTCACTTTGTGTTTTTTTTTTCTTTCCATTTTGGCCAAAATGTATTGATTAGCACTGGCTGGCCTCAAATTGGCTATGTATGTATGGCTTTCTTAGAAGTCAAAAGAGATATGATTTCATAAGACCCATAGTCCTCTGGTTAAAAGCAGGAATCACTGTGATAGGCTTCCATTTTGTAATATTATAAGGTTTGAACTATATGAAGGTATGTAAGTAGTCTTCAAAATTAATTCCTAGGTGCCAGGGAATGGGGGCAAACACACATTTAATCCCAGGACTTATTATGCTGAGGCAGGAAAATCTCTAAATTCCTTGTCAGTCTCGTCTATAGAGCAAATTCCAGTTCAGCCAAAGATATTCCATGGAATGCAGCCTGGAAAAAAAACTTGAAATGAATAAACTTCATAGTTAAGTAATGAATAATTAAAAAAAAACGCTGCGAAAGACGAGTGAAATATGCAATTATCTAGACATATACCAAATCCATAAGATAAACCATCTAAACAGCACCTTAACACCTTAAGAAATAGAACCAATCATGATAATCTCCCACCAAAACAACCCTGGGACTAGATGGCTGTAGTGCAGAATTCTATCAGACCATCAAAGAAGAACTAATACCAATTCTCATGAAAGTGTTCCACAAATTAGAAACAGAAGTAACACTACCCAATTCATTCTATTAAGCCACAGTTACACTGCATATTCTCCTGTGGAGATGGAATGGTCACTGCCTAATGAGGAACTGGTCACTTCTTCCTTTCATACAGGACTTTGTTTGAGATTATTTTTTGCTTCTACCATGGTTAATATTACAAATAGATTTTAAATACAGTTTTAACATATATGAATTTTAGCTTTAGAAAATATCATGTATATTTAACAGGCTTTTAACAATCATAACTTATATTCACAACATAAAAGCAAAAGAAGTTACAACCTATTTAATTAATGAGAGAAAATTAGAGACTATTCTAACCAAATTGAACCAGGAGGAAAATAAGAACTGTACTGAAAAACTGGTTTTTAGTAATAAAAATAACAAAAATAATGATAATAATAATAATAATAATGAAATACATTAGAAATTAAAAAAATGAATACATATACTTTGCTAGTTTAAGTAAAAAATACTAATGAATAATAAGAAATATGTTCACCTGATTTCGAAATCCCAATCTTCTCATTCTATGAAAATTTTGGTTGGAATTTGAAAGATTAGCTTTGTGAATAGTTGTCCAGGAAATTGACAGATGCCCTTAGGTTATGTTGCTTTCAGTTGTTATGGAGACAATGCCTCAATTACACTCCTTTCTGTGGCTTGCAATTCTAGGTCCTCAGTCTGCCACTGTCTCCACCTCCACCTCCATTTCCGCCTCTGCTCTACCTCTGCCTCCTCCTTCTTCCCCCTTTCCTTGTCCATATCCCTGTCCCTGTCCTAGTCCCTGTCCCTGTCCCTGTCTCTCTCCCTGTCCCTGTCCCTGTCCCTGTCCCTGTCCCTGTCCCTGTCCCTGTCCCTGTCCCTGTCCCTCTCCCTCTCCATCTCCCTCTCCCTCTAGCCTCCCCACTAGCACACAGATAACCCTCAGATTATTTCAGTTTTAGTACTGATCTACTCTAGAATTTTTTTCCTTCATGTCTACTTCCTTCCTAGCTTGTTTAAAACTATTTAATTCAATTTGAATCTTCCACATAATAAGAAATTTATTCAAAATTCATAGGCCAACTATTGCTAAGTAAGTGTCTGGTGTTCATCAACCACTCCACTCTTCTAAAGGAAGTGTTTTGTAATCAGAATTTTAAGCACAGGCAGATATCTTTAGTGTTAGTGTAAAATTCTGTCTTGTGTTCAATGTGATAAAGATCAGGACCAAAACTGTTGGAAACCAGGCCTTACCTAACTTGAACTGTGTTTCACCTGGGAGGCAAACAGAGGCTGAAAAGAGAGGGGAACTATATAGGTGAGAGAAAAATGGAGCCAAGACAATTTTCTGATCTAGGCTCAAATATTTAATAAAAGTTTTCACTTATAAAGGGGGAAACCCATTCTCTGCCATGCCAAGTTTCTTGCTTTCCTGATACCAAGTTGTCAGCACAGCCTTTTAGCACTAAGTCACCAAATTCACAGATTGCAGTTAACTACAGAAAATCTTGGAGAACCAATTTGGCCTCATGGCAGATGGCAGGTAGTTTCACATCAAAGGAAACTAGCTGAGGAGCTGCACTGCAGGTGGCCCTGCCTCAATGGCATAAGGTCTGAACCTGCATAGGTTGGAGGAGGTTATACTCCCCCCCGTTAATAATATTTTAAAAAGTGCTAAACTGAGGCATAAAATGTATTTATGCTCTATAGTCTTGCCTGGGAGTTATGGTGACTGGAGGCCACACCTCCCTTAGGAAATCTTAGATCTTCCTGAAGCATCAAATTCCATTATGGATGCTACGTGCAACTAGTTTGTGTTATATATCACACAAAACATGGCTCTGTGTTTTGTTATCAACAGTCATTGATTTTGGCATGTACCTCTGTCTTAGATTGGTATGGTTCTGAGATCTGGATGTCTGTCATTGAATGTCCAGCCCTCATTATCACACCTTATTCCCAATTCAGACCAAAGTCATAATATGTACTAGAATGAAGATCAATAACTGCCACCTTCACTGTTGGAGGCAAGGCTGTACATCTGCTACAGTAAGGCAGAAGGACTTGGATGACCTGCTTGAGAAACAAAGGTGGGACAGTGATAAGCAACAGTATGAAAGTTTCTTTGGAGAAGTCCAGGTACCCCATTCAGTTACAAATTAGCAATGATCAAGCTTAGTCTTAGAGATTTTGGTGTGGGGAGGTGGCTTTGAGAATTGCAGAAAGGCTGCAGCCTCTCTGGGAGTGGAGGCTGTCCTCCAAATTAAATTTGCTAGCTAATTAAGATTTTAGCTATCTTCCCTAATTCTTCTAATACTGGAATTATTAATAGACCAGTCCAATATTGAATTAGGATACCTGTTCACAGTGAAGTTAGAAGATGAATCACTATAACTCTATCTTGAGACTAATCTTTCTAAATCAGATTACACAGTCTCTACTGTTCTATATCCCATAATTCTTAAAAACCTTGAAGTAAAGCATCTTAGCTTGTCCAAACAGGGAAAATGATAAACAAAGGTAGGTCAAAAACATATACCCAATTCAGCTTTCTTGTCACTACAGTCAGGGCACTAAGCAAACACACTTGTTAGTTTGTCACAAAAATTAGCCTTCATATAAATGCAGCATTCTGTGAAGAGAACCTATTCTTGTCCCTTTCCCTATAAAGTAGCTACTTAGGATCAAGCCATATACCAATAAGTAGATTTTTTTCATTTGACCTAGACATGATTATGTCTCCTATTTAAGATACTATCAGGCATTTTTAAGTTCTTTGATATCCAAATTTCAAAGTTCTTAAAGTGTGATTTAAATAATGTGCATGGGGATATAATTTATCTTGTCCTTTGTTTTTTTAAAAAGAAGAGTTTTTTAAAGTTCCACATTACCCTGTATTAGATAAATTAATAAATTGTTTACAAAACATTTCAAATGCTTTACTGTTATAGTCAGTATTAATATAACAAGGCCAGCGACTAATTACACTTTCAATTGTTTATCTTGAAGAGCGGATTTAACCAGAAAGCTTTAAAATGTATTAATAGTCCCCCTCTTCCTTTCTCTTTCTCACTTCCTCCATTTCCAGCAGCAGTCTTCTTGCCTCTGCAGGTATTTTACACATGAAGTATCCAAGCAAAATGACATGTACACAAACAACCATACCCACCATCAAAGTTTATAAAATAAAAGAAATGATGTGTAGACTATGATTCTAATTTTTCTGGGAATGGTAGTATAGGAGAGAGGAATCACTGTGTGTGGACTCACAAAGACACAAAGAACCCCCCAAATAGATCCAATTTACCACTCCTTAGAAACACAAACACCACAGGCAGGAGGAGGGATTTTGAATGAGGAACTCTTTCCTTGTCTTTCCAAGTGCTTTGGTGGATGAGCACAACTACAGGAAAAGGGTCTCACAGCAGGTAAACTCCCACCACCACCCCACACAAAGGCAAAGTCACCTTGGTCGAACCAGGAGCAGATCACCTGTCTCTGCAGGTTGTTTCTGTTTAGCTGCATTTGGAGAAAGCATTTGGAACAGTTGCTGCCTGCTCTTGAGAAGGGCTCTAAGGGTACAATGTATAGGTCTGTAGAATTGCAACAAGTTTGGACCCTAGAAAAGTAATGGGTTGCTGAAATGGTCCTGGACTGTAAATCTTAGGGTCTTGCTAGGGAATTTCTTAATCTACAGTGACATTTAGACATTGGAGCAAGCAGAGGTGCTTTGATCCTTATCTTAGGCACTCAAAGTTGTCCTGGAAGACAATCGTTGTGACTGTTTGTGAGGCTTTGCTGGAGGAGAGGGGATATTGACAGCCCTCTACACGATCTGCATGGCACACAACTAGAGCTTTCTTTCTTATGAAGCATAGAAGTGACTGAGGGCAAAACACCACAGGAGACAACTATATCAGCGTCCCTTAAGTAAAATCTTGCTAGTGTATGAAATAGTGTGCCTTGCAAATACTGAAGTGGGTGCTCACAGTCATCTATAGGATGGAATACAGGGCCCCCAATATAGGAGCTAAAGAAAGTACCCAAAAACTGAAGGGGTCTGCAACCCTATAGGTTGAACAACAATATGAACTAACCAGTACCCACAGAACTTGTTCCTCTAGCTGCATATGTAGCAGAAGATTACCTAGTCAGCTATCATTGGGAAGAGAGGCCCTTGGTCTAGCAAAATTTATATTCCACAGTTCAGGGGAATGCCAAGGCCAAGAAGTGGGAGTGAATGGGTAGGTGAGCAGGGGGCAGGAGATATAGGCGACTTTTGGGATAGAATTTGAAAGGTAAAAGAAGAACATATGTAATAAAAAATGTGGGGGAAAATAAAGAGACTAGGTCGTTTCTACAATTAGGGAAAGTCTCATTACTTTATCCCATTAAATGTGCACATTAAAAAAAAAGTGGCTAATGGCTTTGAACAGGATCCTTGCTGAGGACAGGATCTTATAAAGGGTTCCAGATAGACAACTCATTTACAGTTTTACAAGCTAGTACTTATAAACAATTGATCATTGGGAGCCTCAAGCTGAGACACCCGATCACTGGGCATAAGTGTTGAGATAATTTGAAGATATTTCCATTGTTTTGAATAATCTGTATGATATAGGATACATTTACTCTATGGAAGGAGTATGTGTGTGGAGTCCCTTGTGTCACTGAAGTAGGAGTTGTAAAACACCTGTGGCGATGATGCAAGTTCATATCTATGATGTGTTTGTGATGTCAGTATTTATAAAGGAGGAAGCATCTCTGAGATGCAATAACACATTTAAAAAAGAAAACCACAAGACAAAACGGAAAGGGAATATTGCCTTATGTTGTTGTATTTCTGTTTTGTGTGTGTTGTGTGTGTGTTTTGTTTTTTGTTTTTGTTTGTTTGTTTGTTTGTTTTCTTATTTGTGTGTATGGTCTGATTTTTGGATTTTTTCGAGACAGGAATTCTCTATATGCCCCTGGCTGTCCTGGAACCCACTCTGTAGACCATGCTGGCCTTGTACTCAGAAATCTGCCTACGTCTGCCTCCCACGTGCTGGGATTAAAGCTGTGCACCACCAACACCCTGCAAATATTGCCATTTTTAGTGAGATATTTTTAATGTTTTTTTTACTGATTTATGTAAGTTATTTTAAATGGTGTGTCCATTTTTTTTCACGTTGTTGCATTATTCCTTTCAAAGTTTGTTGATTATTGCTCACAAATACAGGATTTAACATCAGGACACTGACATTCTTCTTTTTCATTTCATTCCTCTCCTTTTTTCTGTTTAACTTATCTGGAAATGGATTTTTCTGTATAGTCCTAGCAATTCTGGGCCTTCTTGTGCAGTTCAGTCCTGAATTCAAATCTACTGGATTTTATCACCAAATCCTGAGATTAAACCCCTTTCTAAGCAGACATCAACATTTTTTTAAATTTTCTGTCTCACAATACTTCTTTAGAAGATGTCCTCATCACAGTTCCCAACTTCTAACTTTCTGTAGCAACCTTACCATATAGAGCCTATGTAAGGCATCCTGTTGGGTAGCATTCTGTCTTAAGCTGTCCACATCCAAAGTGTTTGTATTCTTCACAGTGGCCTGTGAGGTTAGTGTGATAAATCTGGGATGAGCTGTCAGGTGAAGAATTATTCACCACTGCAGCCACAAAGCTTGCAGTTTCCACTGCTCCTGATCATGATGCTGCAGAAGGTTTCTTTGATTTTCATAGACACTGGCTTCTTATTCCCAAATCTTGGTAGTGGTACTGTATTCTGCCTGTCTGTGTAAACAATTAGACATGAACCATGTCTTAGTATACTGGTTGAATCTTGAGAAGTTTGTTGTTCTTTTCTGCTGGATAGCCTGTTACTGGGGAAATCAGGCCATCAAGATTATTCTTAGCCTGGAAGGTACAGAGTCAGGGTCAGAGGAAGTGTGAAGTCTGGGTAAGGACTAGTTCTTAATCCAGATATTCCCTATGTATAAGAACCATAATTGTCAACATTTCTCATTTAAAAAAAAACACTTGAGGTTTATATGTGTTATTCTCAAATGACAGCTGTAAGTTTTTTCCACTTAAACACACCCCTCAATATACAAGAACAGATATCTACAGGGTCCTTTATAAACTATTCAGAGTTGTGCATCCCCATGGTCTCTGGTCTGTTTCCATTGTGAAAGGACATATGTTGAGAGAGATTTGTTTACCTTTGCTCTAATGATGTCCCTGGTCGTAATGTCTCAGTATTCATCCTGGTGTGAATACTGTGGAAATCGAAAATGTTAAAGGAACTGTGAAGCAAAAATGTTAATTGGTGTGAAAGAGTTAATGGGAATAGCCGTTAGTTTCCACTGACTGAAACTAAAATATTCATTACCTGTTATATTTCACAAAAACAGAATTATTGCTCATTTGTTCAAAGTGGACAGCCAGGTACAAATGAAATGACTTTTATCCACTGGGCTGTTTTTTTTTTCAAAGCCTTGGCATGGCTCAACAAAGGAGTGCCTGAGAGCACCTGAATGTTCAGATAAAGTTTACTGAGGTCTCCTTGGCCTGAGAGTGCCTGTCCAGCCGCACTTTTGAACAAGAGGAATGGGTGGGACATTCTTTGATAGAAACAGCAGGAGCTTGGTTGCCAGTCAGAAAATTGTTGAAGAACAGCAGCAGGCTGTAGTGTTTGAGATTGTCAGACACCCTGTGAAAATTGCAAAACCCAAATTAACTTGGAGCTAAAAAGTTAGAGATCTGATTAAGAGGTAAAATCTTGGATGTTGTAGTGAAGAGCAAAAACTTATAATTTTGGGTCTTATAGCATTGTGGTATGTAAGTTCAAGAAATACAGGGCTGAAGAATAGACCAAGGCGGGTCCAGGCACAGCCAAACCCACCCTGTAGCTAAGAATGTCCAGCCATAAAAGATAAAAAAGAGAATGCAGGAACTAGCCACTGCTATCAGGGCAGACCAAATGGCCATCTGGCAGGATGGCACCTCCCTATAGATCCCCATAAATCATACATTGACCAGGTGTCCTGCTGACCTCGAGAAGTCCCAAGCCCTTGTGCCTCCCTACACCTTAGCATGCACATATTACCCTGTTAATTTGTAATCATCCCGCCAACATTTAAATAAGCCTATCATGTGTAATGGCCCAAATTCTTTTGGCTCCCCTGTTTTTGGTTTGTGGTTTTTGCCTTTATATGCCTGTAAAAAGTTTGGGCCGGGGTTGAACTTCCCTGCCCCCTGCGCAGTGCATGAGATTCGACCCCAGATTGCTGGCTTGGGCGCTCCTTTTTTGTTTGTGTGTTTGTGTGAGATTAAAGCTTGTATAGTTACAGCGAGTTCCGCCTCAGTGTCCTACTGGGTGCGCACCTCCCTGAAGAGGGACTCACTGAAGGGGTCTTTCATGTGGTGCATTGGCTGGGAGATGCGTGACCACCCAGGGGTCCTAGACCCACTTGGAGGTAAGGCCCTCTATCTTGTCTTGGTTTTGTCTCTATATTCTGTCTGAAAATCTTGTGAGATCACAGTTTCAGTTTTGCAAACTCTCTTATGAGACAGTGCTTCGAAGGGAGAGCAAAGTGGATAAGGACAGATGTGTCTAGGTGTCCACCATTTGTTCGCCTTGGGAGACTTTCAGGGAAGTCAGGGGGAGGGCCAGGGTTGCCTAGTGAACCTCCTCGGGAAAAGTCAGGGATAAATTTTCTCCTTGACGATCAGTTTCTGAGAACTGTTACTAGGCCGTCTGATTCTTTTCAGGAACTCTGGTTGACACAGAGTAGGCAACCGGTTTTGCTTTTGAGTCTTGTAGCCTTTGTAATCGTTTTTAACATGTGTGTGACAGAGCTTAACATGGGAAAGACTGTGACGACCCCACTAACACTTACTCAGAACCATTGAACAGACGTTATGACTAGGGCCAACAATCTTCTTTGATGTCAAGAAGGGACCTTGGCAAACTTTTTGCTCCTCTAAATGGCCAGCTTTTGGTGTGGGCTGGCCTTCGTAGGGAAATTTTAGCCTGCCTGTTATTCTAGGTGTCAAGTTATTTTTCAGACTGCAGGAGGGCATCCTGATCCGGTACCTTATATAATTGTGTGGCAGGATCTGGTACAAAATCTGCCACCCTGACTGGGTTCCTGGACTTCCGGAGCTGAGGCAGCGATGGTGGCAGTAGCCATGAAACCGAAAATGATGCATGCGGGTCTGCCAGAGCACGTTCCATCGGCCCCCCTGAGGATCTATCCTGAAATTGATGATGCCTTTTTCATTGACTCCTTCCCACCCCCTTACCCCCAAAGAACTTCTAATCCTGATCCCTCACAACTGCCCACCCCAGCAGACCCCAGGGTGGCCTCTGTGACAGGACCGTTGGGAGGGACTCCTAGCTGCAAAGGCCATAGTTCAGAGGGAAGTGAATCTAAACCAGATCCACTGTTGCTTTGCCTTTAAGAGCTTATGTAGGAGGACCTTCCCATGCCCCAGGGCAGTTAGTCCCATTGCAGTACTGGTCATTTTCATTGATAGATATGTTGGCAGATATGTATAACAGATATGTATAACTAAACACTCCTCTTTCTCATAGAATCCCTCAGGCTTAACAGGACTCCTTGAGTTCCTAATGTTCTCCTACCAGCCCACTTGGGATGACGGCCAGCAACTTTTGCAGGTCCCCTTTAGAACTGAAGAGAGAGAGAGGATCCTGCTAGAAGCCAGATAAAAACGTCCCAGGACCATATGGGACCCCCACTAATCTCCCCAACCTTATAAATGCAGCTTTCCCCTTGGCCCGTTCTGCCTGAGAGTTCAATACTGTGAAAGATAGGGAGCGTCTCACAGTCTACTGATGGACTCTAGTGGCAGGGATAGAGCGGGCTGCAGGGTTACCCACCTTTTTGGCCAAGGTAAGAGAAGTCCTTCAGGGTTCAATGGAGCTGCCCTCCATTTTCTTAGCAGGACTAATGGAGTCTTATAGGAGATAGCCCCATTTGATCCCTCTTAGGAGGGACAGCAGGCAGCTGTAGCCATAGCTTTTATTGGTCAGTCTGCCTCTGATATTAAGAGAAAGTTACAGAGGTTAGAGGGTCTCCAAGATTATACTCTGCAAGATTTAGTAAAAGAAGCTGAGAAAGTATACCACAAGAGAGAGACTGAGGAAGAAAAGCAAGAGAGAGAAGAGAAAGAGGTAGAGGAAAGAGAAATCCGGCATGAACGCCAGCAGGATAGGAACTTGACTAAGATTTTGGCCGCAGTGGTAGGTGGAGAAAGTTCAGAGAAGGGTCAGTCAGGGAACCTGCGCAACAGGACAAGAAGACCCCCAGGAGAACAGAGACCTCCACTTGAGAAAGACCAATGCACATACTGCAAGAAAAAAGAATATTGGGCCAGAGACTGCCCAAAGAAGAAGCAGAGGGGCCCCAAAGTATCTGCCCTTGAAGAAGACAAGGGAAGTCGGGGCTCGGTCCCCCTCCCCAAGCCTAGGGTAACTCACTCTGTGGAGGGGACCCCCGTTAATTTTCTAATAGACACAGGAGCTGAATATTCAGTCTTGACTGAACCTTTAGGACAATTAGGATCAAAGAAGATTTTAGTTATGGGAGCCACTGGTAGCAAGCTTTATCCCTGGACAACCAAAAGGATTTTAGACATAGGAAAAAATAAAGTGACACATTCTTTTCTTGTGATACCTGAGTGCCCTGCACCCCTGCTAGGCTGGGAACTTTGGAAAAAATTGAAAGCACAAGTCCAGTTTACTTCTGACGGACCTGAGGTATCATGGAAGAAGAATCCAGTGGCATGCTTAGTTTTAAATTTAGAAGAAGAATATCACCTCCACGAACAGAAATCTGAGACTTTACCCTTAAAAGAATGATTGACAGGTTTTCCAGAGGTTTGGGCAGAGCAGGCTGGGATGGAATTAGCTAGGCAAGTGCCACCCAACATAGTCGAGCTAAAAATGGCTGCCAAACCCGTTTCAGTCAGGCAATACCCCATGAGTCAAGGGGCTAAAAACGGCATTCGACCACATATCCAGAGACTGCTATAACAGGGTATATTGGTCCCGTGCCAGTCCAATTGGAATACCCCCTTCCTGCCAGTGTGTAAACATGGGACAAATGACCATCTGCCTGTCCAGGACTTAAGAAAAGTCAATAAGCGGGTACAGGACATTCACTCAACTGTGCCCAACCCTCACAACTTGCTGAGTTCCTTACCACCTGAACGGTCCTGGTACACTGTCCAGGATTTGAAAGATGCCTTTTTCTGTCTCAGATTACACCTGAGCAGTCAACTTCTGTGTGCTTTTGAGTGGCGAGTCCCTGAAGGAGGATATACGGGTCAGCTAATCTTGACTAGGCTGCCACAGAGGTTCAAAAATTCACCCACTTTGTTTTGATGAAGTGGTCCACCACAACCTTATGCCCTTTAGGGAACAGAACCTCCAAATTTCTCTCCTATAGTATGGAGATGATTTAATCCTTTCAGCTTCAACCCAGGAACTGTGCCTTGACAGGATCAAGAAGCTTCTAAATGAAAAAAGTGAATTGGTGTACCACTAAGAAAGCTCAGCTATGCCATATGGACTTGACCTAACTAGGATACTCCCTCCGTGAAGGAAAGCAGTGGTTCACCGAAGCTCGAAAGAAGACTGTGATGCAGATCCCAACCCCCACCACTCTGTGACAAGCACGTGAGTTTCTGGGAATGGCAGGCTTTTGTAGACTCTGAATACCAGGGTCCACAATGTTGGCGGCACCTCTGTACCCACTCACTAAAGAAAAAGTCCCGTTCACCTGCACAGAGGAACACCAAAAAGCCTTTAACAGCATAAAGGCTGCTCTGCTTGCAGCCCAGGCTTTGGCCCTGCCAGATTTGACTAAGCCTTTCACCATATACGTTGATGAGCCAGCTGGAGTAGCCGGCAGAGTCCTGACTCAGACTCTGGGGCCGTGGAAGAGGCCAGTGGCCTACTGTCTAAAAAATTGGACCCAGTTGCCAGTGAATGGCCCTCCTGCCTAAAAGCCATCGCTGCAGTAGCCCTACTTGTTAAAGATACTGGCAAGCTTACTCTAGGTCAGCATGTGAGTGTAATCACTCCCCATGCGTTAAAGAGTATTGTATGACAGCCCCCTGACCATTGGATGACAAATGCCCGGATGACCCACTACCAGAGCCTGTTGCTAAATGACCGAGTGACTTTTGCCCTACCTGCCATCCACAATCCTACCACCCTTCTCCCCAAGACGGATGACTCTACCTGGGTACACCAATGTGCTGATATCCTGGATGAAGAAACTTGATCGAGAAAGGATCTGACTGACCAAACTTGGCCAGGTGTGCCTGACAGGTACACAGATGGTAGCAGCTTTGTGGTGGAGGGAAAATAAAGAGCAGGAGAGGCAGTGGTTGACAGAAAACATGTAATTGGGCAAGTTAACTTCCAGAAGGAACTTCGGCTCAGAAGGCTGAGCTCCTGACGCTTAACTAAAGCTCTGCGGCTGGCAGAAGGTAAGGCAATCAATATTTACACTGACAGCCACTATGCTTTTGCCACAGCTCACATTCATGGGGCCATCTATAGACAAAGGGGGCTACTTACTTCGGCAGGCAAGGAAATCAAAAATAAAGAAGAAATCTTGGCCCTTCTAGAGGCTATACACATGCCCAAGAAAGTGGCCATCATCCTCTGCCTTGGCCATCAAAAGGGGCAAGGTGCTGTAGCCCAGGGAAATCAGATGGCAGGTTGGGTGGCCAAACAGGTGGTACAAGGCATCCCTGCGCTGCCTGTAGAGAGTATAGAAGAACCAAAAGGGACCCCAGAGATCAGTTTTGAATACACCTCCAAAGATTATGAGGTGATTGAAGATCTTGAAGAACAAGGGAAGTCCAAAGGATTTAGCTACCATGGGATAGCAAGAACAAAAGAAGGAAAAATTATTTTGCCCTATAGAGAAGGAAAGGCATATGTAAAACGCATCCATCCCCTGACACATCAGGGAGCAAAGAAATTGTGTGATTTAATCCAGTCCTCAAACTATTATGTGCTCAGGCTACTAGACGAACAAGTAACTAAATCCTGCTAGTGTGTTGCCTAATTAATGCTGCAGGCCCCTTTAATGAACAAGGAAAACGACAACTGGGGGATAGACCTGGAGTTTACTGGGAAGTAGACTTCACTGAGATCAAACCAGGAAAATATGGTAATAAATAGTTACTAGTTTTCATAGACACTTTCTCAGGATGGGTAGAAGCCTTCCCCACCAAGTCTGAAACTGCTCAGGTGGTGATCAAGAAGATCGTTGAAGAGATCCTACCCTGGTATGGGATCCCCAGTGTAATATGCTTGGAAAATGGGCCTGCATTTGTTGCCCAGGTAAGTCAGGAATTAGCCACACATTTGGGGAACAATTGGAAGTTATATTGTGCTTATAAACCCCAGAGATTAGTAGAGGTAGAAGGAATGAACAGGACTCTAAAAGAAACCCTAACTAAATTAGCTTTTGAGACCAGTGGTAAAGACTGGGTGACCCTCCTTCCCTTTGTGCTCCTTAGGGCCCGAAACACACCTGGGTGTTTCGGCATTACTCCTTATGAAATTCTACATGGGGGACCAACCCCCTTGACCGAGTCTGATGGGATATTGAATTCCAGTGCTGACTCTTCCTCACCCTCTTCTCTGTTTACCCATTTAAAGGCCTTAGAAGTTGTCAGAACACAGATCTGGGACCAGATTAAAGAAGCATACACACCAGGGAGCAGTGCAGTGCCCCACAGGTTCCAGGTCGGGGACTCAGTTCTGGTCTGACAACATCGAGCTGGCATGCTTGAGCCACGGTGGAAGGGACCTTATCTAGTGCTGCTGACCAGCGCCAAGGTCGCAAAGGTAGACAGGATCGCTGCCTGGATCCACGCATCCCACATAAAAAAAAGGCACCCAACCAGGATGAAGAAGACCTCAGAGAAAATTGGACAGTGGCCGCTACTGATAATTCTCTTAAACTGTGCCTTCGCTGTACACCAACCTTGGGTAATAATCCTCACACTCTTATGACCCTGACATGGGAGGCCATCTCTCAAGCTGGAGATACTGTATGGAGTACTTCAAAGCCCCCCCCCCTTATACATGGTGTCCCCCTCTGTTTCCTGAAATCTGTGCCCTGATAGATGGATTAGATGCCTGGGATATCCCTGAAGAGTCACATGAAACGGTGCCCCAAGATGAGGTAATCTATCACAAGCAGCCATATCACCAGGGGTTAAGTTCCCAAGGAAAGTACATTGCAGATATACCAGGCTGTAGTAGCAGGTCTCAACAGAGGAGACTTTGTCAGGAGCCCTTTTATGTCTGTCCCAGGGATAGGGCAAATAAAAAAGAGGCTCGCTGGTGTGGGGGAATAGAGAGCATCTTCTGTAGTCAGTGGAGATGTGAAACCACTGGTACCACTCATTGGGACCCTTCCTCTAGCTTGATATTATTATAGTATCCAGATGAAATAAGGGCCATGATTCCTTAAACATCACTTTTACTCAAAAAGCAAAAGAGACAAAAAAGATTGGATAAGGGGAAGACTGTGGGGCCTAACATTTTATGTGACAGGGACAGGCCCTGGATTCACATTTAAGATTCGGCTAAAGATGAAGTGTCCCCCAACCCAGGCAGTAGGACCTACCCCCGTTCTTGTTAAAAAACCTCCAATGCCCCTTCCCAGACCTACTTTTCCCGGACATACCCTAGTTGGTCCAGCTATTCCAACAGAAGTCTATACCCCTTCCTCAGACCTGAAACTTACATTGCCCCTACTCCCCCAGATACTGAAAACCGTCTGTTTAGTATGGTACAGGGGGCTTTTTGGTACGCAATTGTACCAATCCCAACATCACTAAGTCTTGTTGGCTGTGTTATGCCTCCAATCCCCCATATTATGAGGGAGTTGCTCAAGTCAAGACATACAATAAGGCTGAGGACAATTCTCAGTGTCCTTGGGGAGAAAACAGAAAACTAACATTAGCAGCTGTCTCGGGAAATGGACTTTGCCTGGAACAAGTCCCACATGACAAACGGTAACTCTGTAATCAGACTCATCATCTCCAGTCTTCCAGTAATAGAGGTCAGTACTTAGTCCCTCCCTTAGTCACAGTATGGGCTTGCAACACTGGACTCACTCCCTGTGTATTTACTTCTGTTTTTAATACTTCTAAAGATTATTGTCCTTTAGTTCAGAGGGTTCCTAGGCTTCTGTATCATGATGACAGTTTTTTGTCAATGGATTCAACCACTGGACCCAGTATAAAAGGGAACCCATTACCATGACCTTAGCAGTGCTTTTGGGTCTAGGAACAGCAGCTGGGGTCGGCACAGGCACAAATGCCTTGATACAGACCCCCCACTATTTTCATGAATTGCACAACTGCTATGGATGCAGACCTAGGAGCACTAGAGCAGTCCATCACCAAACTTGAAGAATCTTTGACCTCGCTACAGAACAGAAGGGGGCTAGATCTACTTTTTCTCAAAGAAGGTGGACTCTGTGCCGCACTAAAAGAAGAGTGTTGTTTTTATGTAGACCATTCTGGTCTTATCAGGGACTCCATGGCTAAGCTCAGAGAAAGGTTAGAAAAATGAAGCAAAGAAAGAGAAGCGTATTAAGGATGGTATGAAAATTGGTTTAACAGGTCTCCCTGTTTTACGACACTGATTCCACCCTGGCAGGCCCTCTGATTATTTTTTCCTCCTGCTTTCTTTTGGGCCATGTATTTTAAATAAGCTGGTTGCTTTTGTTAAAATAAACACCATACAAGTCATGGTCCTCAGACAGCAATATCAACAAGAAGAAAGGTCGTTCTAAGATTAGAGCTATCCACTAAAAGAAGTGGGTAATGAACAGCAAAAACTTATAATTTTGGGTCTTATAGCATTGTGGTATGTAAGTTCAAGAAATTCAGGGCTGAAGAATAGACCCAGGCGGGTCCAGGCACAGCCATACTCACCCTGTAGCTAAGAATGTCCGGCCATAAAAGATTAAAAAGAGAATGCAGGAACTAGCCACTGCTAACAGGGCGGACCAAATGGCCATCTGGCAGGATGGCACCTCCCTATAGACCCCATAAATCATACATTGACCAGGTGTCCTGCTGACCTCGAGAAGTCCCAAGCCCTTGTGTCTTTCTCCATTTTAGCAGGTACATATTACCCTGCTAATTTGTAATCATCCTGCCGCCATTTAAATAAGCCAATTATGTGTAATGGCGCAAATTCTTTTGGCTCCCCTGTTTTTGGTTTGTGGTTTTTGCCTTTATAAGCCTGTAAAAAGTTTGGGCTGGGGTTGAACTCCCCTGCCCCCTGCGCGGTGCATGAGTTTCGTCCTCAGCATTCTGGCTTGAGCGAACCTTTGTTGTTTGTGTGTTTGTACGCCATTAAAGCCTTGTATAATTACAGTGAGTTCGGTCTCAGTGTCCTACTGGGTGCGCGCTTGCCCGAGAAGGGACTCCCCACGGGGGTCTTTCAGTAGGTTTTCTGAATAAGTTTGTATTACATGGCAAAAAAAAAAGATTTATTATATTCATTTCCTTCCTTCTCATGGTGTTTAAGGCATATATAATGCAATTGAATACTGCACATTCGGATTATTAACAGTTTTATACCAAGTTCCAAATTTAACATACCACGAAATGAGAAAGCGTACAATATATATTCCAATCATGAATAAGCAAATGAATGTAGGGAAATAGTTTTCAGGTACTAAGATACATAGCTATTAAGACATGATCAGAACAATTTAGATCAGAGGATATTAGCCTAAGCCCTATGACTTAAATTTCCCCTTGGCTGTATACTCAGAGCTCTGTGTCCTGTCTGTTGCTGATTGGAACAATGCTTTGTTTTTCAGTAGCTTCCTGCATGAATTTAACATGGTCATACACTATAGACCGTCTTAGCAGGAATCAACTTAATGTGGATCTAGGAATCTGTTACCTGTAGAGAAGGGCCTCTCTGTTAAGAATGATCAGTGACCATTGTACCTCATTGTTTCTACAGAGGATCCTAAAGGGTGCATAACCTGCTGTGAAAAAGATCTAGGCCCTCTAATCCATGACACAAGCCTAGTTTCCATTTGTTCAGTTATGTCAGATTTTGTACTAATATATTCAGGCAAAGTAATTACTGTTATATATCTGTTCTATCCAAGATTTTAATACTATTGGTTGCTATTTTGCATTGAATCCTAGAGCTGATGAACCAAGTAAAGAACACTGGGAAATCACCTAGATAAAAGAGATAAAGTGTGTGATGGTTACACCTTGTAATGGCAATGACTCTTTGAATTAAGAGGCCTTAAAAAGAAATGAAATAGAAACTTGAGTTTCTCAGTAATGTGAGTCACTCTGGTATCAGGTCTCTTTAGCCTGAGGATACAAGAGAAGACTCTAACCAACATCATTGACAGTCTTGGTCTTAGGTCATCTTGATATCCCTTTCTATGATCCCAAGTGTATTACAATATAATAAGTAGACCCACTAAAGGCAATAAAGTAAAGACAGCACTAATCACTGAGTCCTAGGCATGCTAAATGCTAGGCAGTCACTCTGTCAACTGAGCTATGTACAGACTCTGTTCCCAATATTCACAGATTTAAGTTTTTTCCAATGAAGCCTAGAAGCTGCTTTCGAAGGAAGATGTGTTCTATGACTATGTCCTAGCACAGTCTGCTGGAAATGGCACCTCAGTTTCTGGTCAGTACTAGGAGAGCAACAGCAGGGAGGTAAAAGCTATTCACTATTGCGTCCCGCTCGACCGGCAAGAAAGATACAACAAACTAGAATCTTCCACAGCAAGAGCTTTATTGCTTGCTTATCAGGAAGATCCCGAACCGGGAAAATGGCGCTGCTTTTATAACCTGCAGCGTGACATTTCAGCACCTGATATGGCATGACAGCTCCTGATTCATTGCTTGCCCATCACCTGAATATTTCACCCCGAGAATGGGAGTTACTAGGAGTGAATTCACTCGCACCTTCGTACAAGGCTTCTTTACTAGTTAGCCACAGTGGAGGCCCGCACCATCTTATAATGGCGATTGCTCGCGTCACATGCGGCTCTCCTCAGAGATTACTGGTGGCATGCACGAGATTGCTCGCAGTACGTATCTGCTCTCCACATCTTCCCCTTTTTATTTTATTAAATAAAATCTCTCTTTTTTCAAAACATAGATAAGATGGAGGGTGTATCCACCAGAACAGGGATCCAACGTGGGATCCGTGCCACCATGGCACGGGTGTTCTTTGTTACATCCCAACATTGAGAAATCCAACAATTATCATTGGAACAGATTTCAAATGAATCATTTGAAAGAATAAACAAGAAAGCGGGGTAAACACAGACTGTGGTAGATGGATAATTAATCTGGTTTACCAAAGTTTTATTAAACCCAGTGATCTCTGCACTGGTATTACTATATCCATAAGAGTCCAGGGAGGCATCATGTATTCCCCAATACTGAGCAAATCTTGAGATGCCAGTAAAAGAAGCCTTTCCAACTGCTCCTCCCTGGATAAAGATCAAAGGATTGAGTTCTGTACAAATGCCATTGACTCCACAAAGCACCCACTTGTGAAAGGGATGCATTCTAATGTCCTGTATGAAAAGTCCCTTTTTCATAACAAATTCCTTCTCTGGGTTATCTATCATGTTGGCAGAAAAGGAAAAGGTTTTACTCTGATCTGCCCAATGAGTGATGGAGGATTGACAATCAGACCAAGGCAGGATCAGCCCTTCATCTTCCAAACTACAATGAGGGGCTATTTTTGGTTGGTGTGGACGTTTTTTGTCTGAAAAGTTAGGTGGTAGAAATGTACCATTAACCCAATTTACCTCGTGCCAAAAGGTCCGATTTGTAAAGGTTATCTCTATATTGGAAGTATCTTGGGTTGTGCTCACGCAACCTCCTCTATGCTCATTAAACTTCCCCAAAGCTCGGGCTGTGAGGTTGATACAATTTCCTGGTCCATTAATTCGAAAACATAAAGAACCCTGTTCTAGTAAAGTGTGATTTTCTCCTAATGGTGCTCGGGTTGGGATCATAGGGTAAATATGGCAAATCCACTGTTTTATCAGTAGTAAAGAATTTTGGAAGAACTATAGTATCATAGCGAACTGGCATTGGTTTAGGGAAAGTTGAGAGAATAGCCCATCTCTGCTGGCCCATTATACTAGGAACCTGAGACAAGTTCAGCATTGTCAGGATCAGGAACAGTCCTCGGGAGGTCAGCATCTTCCACACCATCCTTGATGAATATCCTGGGGATGAGTCATTCCGGCAGCCAAAATGGGTTGTCTTCACTCTGTGAAAAAACACAAACAGCTCCCCAGGATCTGATTAAGATAGGATCCGGGCCTTTCCACTGACCAGTTAAAACATCCTTCCCTTTGACCATTTATTTTGGTCTATCAGGGTCTGAGCTATGTCGCTCAGCTGCAGAGTGTCCCTGCTCGTCGAGATTCAAAAAATTAAGTGTAAAGAGTGCCATAGATACTGCTATTCTTGGCACTGAGGTCAGAGTCTCATCAACTCCCCCTTTCTGTTTTATAAGATTTGAGTTTGGGGTGGGCACGTTCCACAATGCCTTGTCCTTGAGTATTATAAGGAAGGCCAGTCAAATGAGTGACATCCATTTGATGACAAAATTGTTGAAATTAAGTAGAATTATATGCTGGCCCATTATCCGTTTTTAGAATTGTGGGCTTGCCCCACACACTCCACGCTTCTAGGCAGTGCTGTATAACATGAGAGGCTTTTTCACCTGTTAAAGGTGTGGCAAATATTACACCAGAGCAGGTGTCAATAGAAACATGTAAATATTGATTTCTCCCAAAGGAGGAAATATGACTGACATCCATTTGCCAGACCTGTAATGTCCTGACGCCACGAGGATTTACCCCTACATGAGGAGTAGGTAAAAATTGACAACAGTTTTGACATTGGGTGACAATGTCACGAGATTCTTTCCTGGTTAAAGTAAAACGGTGGTGTAATGTCTCAGGTGTCACATGAAAGCATTCATGAAATTCTCTTGCAGCCTCTGCCTGTGAGGACAAAGCAGCAGCCACGATTCTAGTGGCTTTGTCTGCTAAGTCATTTCCATGAGACATGAGGCCAGGAAGGCCAGAATGAGCTCAAACATGAGTAATATAGACAAGATGTCTTCTGTATAACAAGGCTGACTGAATCTTTTGAAAAATGTGAGCAAGCTTACTAGTTGGTTTAATTAAGCCTGCAACTTCAAGCATATTAACTGCATTGAACACATATAAGGAATCAGATACAATATTGAGCGGTCCCAGGAAAGTTTCAAGGACTTCTAGAACTACCAAACACTCTACAACATGGGGTGATGAATCATTATATTGTTTAGATGTTACTTGGCCCTTTACTACATATGCACCTATACCAGATTTGGATCCATCTGTATACACTACTACCCCATCCGGAAGTGGGTGTTTGACTGTTATTATTGGAAACACTATAGCTTGGCTTAAGGCAAATTGTAAGATTGTATGTTTTGGATAATGGTTATCAATTTGTCCTGAATAGGAGGCAACCAAGACTGCCCAATCGTTGGTTGTTGCTGCCAGGGTTTGAACTTGAGCAGAAGTATAAGGTACACTTACTATATAAGGTTCTTACCCGAAATAAGTAATGGCTGCTTTTATCCCCCTAAGTGCAAGTTGAGCAACTGCATTAGGATACCACTCAATGATTTTTGCAGGGGAAGCATTAGGATGGACCCACAACAAGGGCCAATTTTGCCATAAGACCACTGTTGGTAACTGTGCAGTTTTTAATATGCACAATTCAAATGACTTTGACTCGTCAATGCGTTGTAATTGAGCATCTTGTAGGGCCTTTTCTACAATTTGTAAAGCTTGACATGCAGCTGGGGTAAGTGCTCTGTGGGAGGAGATATGGGTATCTCCCTCTAATATGTCAAATAAGGGCTTTAATTCTGCTGATGGAATTTTCAAAAAGGGTCTCAGCCAATTAATATCTCCTAACAATTTTTGAAAATCATTCAAGGTATGTAGTTGATCTTTGCGAATCTCTAATTTTTGAGGAACAATTTTGTCAGGATAAATAAGTGACCCTAGGAAGGCTCCCATTCGAGCAACTTGCACCTTTTCGGTGGCCACCTGCAATCCCCATTGCCCTAACGTTTTTATTAATATAAGGTATGCATCTTGCAATAACTCTGAATTTTTATGTCAAATCAAAATGTCATCCATATAAATTATCACCTGTAATGATGGAAAATGTTCTCTAACTGACTTAAGTGCCAATTGTACATACAGATGACACATGGTGGGGCTATTCGCCATCCCCTGAGGTAGGACCTTCCATTGGTATCTTTGATCTGGCTCTAAGTAATTAATGGCTGGGATCGTAAATGCAAATCTTTGCTTATCTTGAGGGCATAAAGATATAGAGAAAAAGCAATTTTTAATGTCTAGGATTATAATTTCCCAATTTTTGGGTAAGGCAGAAAGTAATGGTAGCCCTTGCTGAACTGGTCCAAACAGATGCATTTGCGCATTAATTGCTCTAAGATCATGTAATAAGCGCCATTTGCCAGATTTTTTCTTAATTACGAAAATAGGTGTATTCCAGGGTGAGGTAGAAGGCTCTAAATGACCCAAGTGTAGCTGTTCAGAAATTAGTTTTGTGGCTGCTTCTAATTTTTCAGAGGAGAGAGGCCATTGGGGAACCCATACAACTTCCTCTGTAAGCCATGGTATGGGCATGGAACCCTCAACAGCTGTCTCTAGAAAAAATCCAAACCTTGTCTCCCATTATTACCTTTTTGAGGGATAGGTTCAAGTTTACCCTGCTCTCCTTTTCCTAATCCCCTTCCTTCTTTATAGCATATTTTCTCAATCATTCGAACAGCTTGTGGCGAGCATGCATTAGTTAAGGTCAGTCCTAGTGCCTGTAAGATGTCTTTCCCCCAGAGATTTACTGGGAGTGGTAAGACATAAGGAGTGAATCGTCCCATTTGACCTTCAGGCGCTGTCCAGCTCAAAGAACGGGAACTAATAGTGGGACAGGACTGATAACCGAAACCTTGCAAAGAATGTGATGACTGAATAACTGGCCAAGTTTTCGGCCACCAGTGAGAAGAAATAATACTTTTGTCTGCTGCTGTGTCTAAAATCCCCTTAAATTGTTTCCCTTCTATAACTAACTCTAAAGAAGGCCTGGAATCTAAAGGCATTATTAAATAAGCCGAATCATTTCCAATAGAACCAATCCCTCTGGTAGCTTGAGGGACACCAGAAGAGGGAAAACAGCCATGTAGGCTTGGCTGAATTACTAACTGAGCTATTCTATCTCCTTGTGAAATAGAAACGACACCCTGAGGACAGGAACAGAGAACTTGAAGTCCCCCTTCATAATCTTGATCTACATCTCCAGGGTGAACAATAAGACCTTGTAGTGTAAGGGAAGCCCTGCCCAATATTAGGCCGACACTCCCAGATGGCAGAGGTCCTTTATAGTTAGTAGGAATAGGCTGCACTCCCATTTGAGGGATCAGCATGAATTGGGTGTTGCCCTGCGGACTGTGGGGTCCACCTTTCGCCTGTCGAGGTCCCATATGTTTTCGGGCCCTGAGACCTGAGGGCCCTGTACTGGTTTTTTGAAATGGTGTCATTATCTACTGCTTGAGGGAATCCTGACTGCAGGAGCCTGCCTCGAATGTCCCTGATTGAACGACAAGCGCTAGTCCAATGATATCATTTTCCACACTTAGTGCACAATCCTGGTGCTCTCCTTTTAACAAGGGCTCTACAGTCCTTTTTTAAGTGTCCCGGTTTGCCACGATTATAGCAGAGTTTGAGCTCAGCCATGTCAGGGCATTTTTGCACTTGTAGAATGGCAGCTGCTAAACCTGCATTAGTGAGTGGCCCACCAAGTTCACGGCAAACCTTCGACCAGTCCTGCAGTCCCTTGCCTTTTCCAGGTGTAATAGCTGCCCTGCATTCCTGGGTAGCCTGTTCATATATCAACTGTTCAATTAAAGGCATAGCTGCTTTTGTATCTCAAAATATTCTCCCTGCTGCCTCTGTCATTCTAGCCACAAAAATTGAGTATGACTCCTGGTAGACCTGAGTGATCTTGGTCAAATGCCCACTTGCCTCTCCCTTCTTAGAGAGTGCCTTCCATGCCTTAACAGTGGCAGCTGAGATCTGGGCGTATGCTCCCCAATGATAATCTGTTTGGTTAGCAGCATGCTGTCCCTGACCTGTAAGCAATTCAAATGTCCATGTCCTTTGGTTTCCTTCCATGGTGGCATTGGCCCTTGCCTGCGTCTGACAGGAGTCCTGCCACAAAGCTTTCCATTCAAGATACATCCCCATACTGGGGGCTGCAGCTTTTACTACAGTCTGGCAATCACCAGGAGTCATAGTGTGAGTTGCAAGCCTTTCAACTTGTGCTACAGTGAAATTAGCTCTGACTCCATAACACGGACTGTTTCTGCAAGCTCCTTAATCTGTATATATTCTACTGGAGCGTGAACACGCCCTCCCTCAGCTCTTTCAAAAACTGGAAATGCCTGTTGTATCTTCCTCTGTTCCTCTTTTGGTATAAATGAGTCTGAATGATACCTCTGCACATAAGGCTCAGAATGGTGCCTCTGCACATAAGGTGGAGGTGCACTAGAACCCTGAATTTGCATATCCGAAGACTGCGCAATGATTTGACATTTGTCTCTAGCTGCTTTCATATTATTCTGTAACTGATTAACTCGTCTTTCATCTGACTGGTATCTTTCTCCCTCACAAACTGTCGCTTTCTTCTCTAAGTCTGTTTCCTCATAGGAGCTAAGTTCCTTATCTGATTCTGAGCTACTGACAGCTAGCTGCTTAAACTCATCTAGTGGTGGGTAGAGGCTTCTTTCCTTATGTGCCTCTCCAGCTCGATCTCCCTTCTTCTCTCCCTTTCCATCCCTTTTTCTAATCTCTCCCCAGGTATTTTCCCTGACATTCTCTTTTCCTCTGTCTCAAGGCTCATGGAAAGGCCTAAATTCTTCAGTGCACTTTGTTTCCTCTCTATTTTTACTCTCTCTCCCTGATCTACCTCTGATAGACTTTCTTGAATTTCGTCCAGAACTTTCTGCCCTGCTTCTACCATTTGCTGACAATCCTCATCTGTTAAACATTATTTCACCAATTTCATAGCAGCATAATCCCTGCTTTAAGTTTGCCTTTCTGCTGTTCCCTAACTAGATCTCCTTTCAGTTTGTCCCAAGAGGCGACAGTTAATGACAATGAGCAAGCATACCATGTTGCAACACGGTCTATCTCTCTGACAAATCCCTCTTAGGTCTTAGAGGCTCTTTTTAGGCCACACTGCTTCAGGACTGAGCGTAAGCCCACTACTATAGAATGGGAGATTCCCATACTGCCGCTGTCCAGTCCTGACCGGGCCTGAAATTGGTTGCTGTCCAGGCACTGTCCATGCCTGACTGCGACTAAGAACCAGTCAACAGTTCCAGTGGTGGAAACAAAACGAAACCAAAAGGAAAAGTGTAATCGCCATGCAAACAATCAAAAGGGCTTCTAACTCTGGAGAAATTTCAAGATTGTACGTATCTTGTAGAGCCTTTTGTCCCACAGTTCTGATTCTGCCCTGTGAATGAGGGATCTTCCTTGCGCCGGTGTGATGACAGTTCCCGGGTTTTGGCACCACTTATTGCGTCCAGCTCGACCAGCAAGAAAGATGCAACAAACCAGAATCTTCCTCAGCAAGAGCTTTATTGCTTGCTTCTCAGGAAGATCCCGATCCGGGAAAATGGCACTGCTTTTATAACCAGCAGTGTGACGTTTCAGCACCTGATATGTCATGACAGCTCCTGATTCATTGCTTGCCCATCACCCCACTATTACACCCCGAGAATGGGAGTGACTAGGAGTGAATTCACTCTCGCACCTGCGTACAAGGCTTGTTTACTAGTTAGGCACAGTGGAGGCCCGCACCATCTTATAATGGTGATTGCTCACGGCACACATGGCTCTTCTCAGAGATTACTGGCGGCACGCACGTAATTGCTTTCTGCACGTACCGGCTCTCCACAATTCACCACGATATCTGCAGTCCCTTCTATGAATAGTCTGTTGTAACCTGGAGAATTCTGGTCATCCACTCTGATACCACTACTGTTGTAGCAATTTGAACTTCTCTTAAACCAATCAGTCCCTTTCTATAGAGATGATTCATCCCTGAAGCATCTACATGGGAGAGAGAATGGGGAGCATAGAAATCAGAGAGAGGCAGAAGTAATCTAGACTTCAAGCTGAGAAAAGAAAAAGTGGTCCTGGGGAAAATACAGTGATTTCTGGGTAGAGAATATGGAGCATCCCAGTAAAGGTAGTTGTGAACTGGCTTGTTTATCTTGAAGGCAGACTTGGGCATTGTATAAAGCTCTCTTGTAAGATCTCATACACAAAATTTTGCTCAATGTCTGACTCAGAAGTAATATTTCAGCAGTATCTAGAATTCATGCTGGAAAAAACTGGAGAAAAGAAATCAGGATTTTTGTGGGCCAAGGTCCATGACATAAGGCTTCAGATATCTAAATTGGCAAAGCTCATGCAGCCAAGAGAAACCTTTACACAGACACCTAGAGTCTTGTGGCAATGAGCCAGGATCAAATTCACCATAACTATCCATATTTTAGCATTCCTTGTGCTATGATAATAAAGGACACAGCCTGAGTTCATATAAATCATTAGGTCTGCTTTTATTGGGTTCTAACTTCCTGGGGCGGGGCTCTAAAGCAGGACAAATCTTTCCTCTGATCAGCAGAAGATATAACATGACCTAGTCATGTCGGGCATGCATGCAGAGCTTAGAGAATGAGAACCCTGAAGGGGCATAGAACCTCAAGAGATCAAGAAATAAATTGACTTCTGTTTGGCATTTGCCTGTCAGAGAGAGAAGCACTTAAGGCAGGGTCATCTCTGCCTTTCATTGTTTCAGGACTCAACACTCTGCAACTTTGTTTCAATACCTTCTTTCTGTTAGCCATTAGCTTGCCTTTAGCCTCCTAGACTCAGTGTTGCTGAGTGTGAAACAGAGTATACTCCTGACAGCCTCAGGAGCTTGTAGATGTGTAAGTCACAAACAAGTACCAATTCAAATGTGTTGTGTCTGGCCAGCGGCTCACATGTCTGGGTTCTAATCTGGAAAGGAATCTTGGAAACCTGGAAGAGAACAGGGAGCTAGGCAGAGAAGAGAAAGATGTAGCTAAGGCAAAATTCTGAACAAAGCTCAATTTTACTATTTCTGAAACTCATTTATGAAGCAGGGGTAGGGACCTGATTCCCGCCAAATCATCTTGGAGTAAAGTTACAGGTGAACACGTGATGGGTCCAGAAATGCTAGTTGGAAAGCAGCAGCAGTGGGAGTGGCAGGGTTATAGAGCTGCAAGCTCTGCTGAGATGCTCTCTAATACTGAAACCTGAGCAGATCAGCTGAAAATGAAAGGAAGCTTGTTCAGGTATAAGACTAAAAATAAGGGTTCTGGGCATGGAGGAACAACACTTGTGAAATATCAATCTGATATATAAGGAAAAACAGAAATAGACTAGCAACAACCAGTCCCAGAGAATAGAGGGAGATAGCTTACGAGGTTAGTCAAGCACCATTTGCTCTTTGGAATGCCTAACTGCTCATCAATCCAATTTTGCTTTTAACCATCTCCTTTCTAATCTACCAGCCAGATAATATGCAAAGCCTGAGGGACCTTCTAACATTCAGTCCTAAAAGGGAGGTCACCATCAAATCTCCACCTCAGTGTTCAGGAAACACTGTAATAAAAGACAGAAACAGTGTAGGATCATAAAAACTATCTTGATTGTAACTACTAGAATTTAGTCCTAGCTACACACTTTTATTAAAAAAACTGACATCAATGAAATTTATATTTTACAGTTGTTTATACAACAGAACAAACGATCGACATTTGGGGTTGGTCTTCCTATTTCACATAATCAAATCAGGAAAAAAAATTCCTCACAGGTGCCCCAAATTCCCAGAGTTTTAGTGAATTCCTAATATTATCAGGGTTACAACCAAGACTAGCCTTCATAAGTATACCTCTTGTCAATAAGACATACAATCATATCTCCTTATATTATATTAATTTCCAAAGGAAAGCAATAGTTATGCCTAGCACAGTATCCTATATCCAATATACAACTGCAAATAAAGTATATGAATTTCCAGGGCAGAATCATGCTTAACATGAGATAAAATTCCATATACAACTACAATCATATTTAATCTTTTAGAACAGATTACAATTTCTTAATTGTAACACCATATAAAATCAAATTCAAAGCATTGTTTACTTTCAAAGTACACTGACATGATTATACATTCTCCTTCAAAATAAGAGGAAAAGAAACATAAACAGGAAATATTGGGAAAATCAAGATCAAATCTAGCTAGACAAACCCCAAATCCTAAATTTATGTACATTGTGGCTTAAAAAGCTCTTCCTATCTAGTTTCATGACTACAATATATTTCTCTGTCTTGGGCTGGTTCCATTCTTTGTGTGTAGCTTTCTTTGAGAGATATCGCACAGCTGTGGACCTTCTTACATCCTGATTGCTATATCACAATATAGGCTTCCCTTTCATACCTTCACAAAAAGCCTCTCTAGACATCTATTCAGGGACTTCGCTGCAACCTGGATGCCCTCAGTGGCTTTCCATAACCACGTAGGAAGACTCCATGGCTCTTTTCCTTCTGTATCCTTCATTAATCTGATGAAAGAACTACATGGTGGATGTTGCCAAGTTCTTTTGCCTGCTTTAGATAGAACCTGCCTGCTTCCTTGAATATTTTTTCATAAATTTGATATGTTGTTTTTTCTGCTATAAACAGATCAATCCTTGGGACATTTCTTTGCACAAGTTGCAGGATTAGCTTGGTGGATACTCACCTCGAGGAAACAATTCCCTTTATTACATTACTCCTTATATCTTTCAACACTAGCTATGGCTCCCACAAAAAAAATTTTCTGGTGCTCTTTTTTTCTCCAAACTTAAATTCTAGCTCATCCCTTAAAGAATGAGTACAATCAGGAAAACAAAAGTCAAGAAGCATTAGCGATGTGGGAATAAAGTACAGCTGTTCTGCTGGTGGGTGCTTAAGTTTGTACATCCAGGATAAAATCAGTGTGGAATTTGCTAAAAATATCTAAAAATAGAACTAACTGGTGACTCACCTATATCACACTTGAGTGTAGAAAAGATAGCATGGTTATCTATTGATACTTGCTCAGTCATTTTTGTTGATTTTGTTTTCAAAAAAGGAGATGCAATCAGCTGTAACTAAATTTGCTAGAGAGTATATGGAATTTGAAAATACTATATAGTAAATGCGTTAAGTCAGGCCTATAAAGAGAAATGCTACGTGTCTGTAATCACATTTGGTCTAGCTTCAACTATTAGATTTTATGTTTAACTTGGAGTATCTGTGGAGATAAGGAACCCCAAAGTGGCACATGGCATGGAAGAAAGGATGAAGCCTTTATGGAAGGAGGGAATGACAGAACACATGCAACATAGTAGGAGGAGGAAACATTAGAGATTACAAGTTTAGGTAAGCATGAGTATAGGATTATGTCTGTTATTCCCATACGGAATGCCACATTGTAGGAATTTTATTTAAAATATTACATTTAAGTGGCATTACTCTTGGTTACAGTCCAAAACTTGATACTACAACACTTTCTGAAGAAACCACATACTCGAGTAATAGAACATGAATAAATAAAGTTATAAACAATCTTGAAATTTAATTCTTAGGGCTTGCTGTTATATAGTGGCAGAATGTTCTGTTTATGCTACTAGCAGAAAAATTAATCAAGAATATTACACATCTGTGATCCCTGACAACAAGATTAGTGACTCATTTGAAATATACTGTGTACATATATATATCATCTAGGTTTAAAGTAATATATTCCTGTTGTCTATTTTTCTGTGTTTACTTCTAGATCATAGGAACTATTTTACTGTTACCTAGAACTGATTTTAGAACGAGGACAGAATACTTTGTCTTAATAATTTCATGCCTACCTAAACATAAATACACAATATTGTTTAAAAAATAATAATTATGAATATTTTCTACCTGCATTGGGTAGTGCTATAATAAGTTCATATTTCAAACTACTGATTAATAATATGAAACAAAAAAATGTTAAATTTTAGGATAGATAGTTATAATACTTCAGAAAGTTGTCAACAAATTGCACAGGGAAGGAGAAATAGAATACATCGTTTTCTCCACCTATGGTTATTGAGATTTTGGCCAGGTATAGTAGCCTGGGTTGGCATTTGAGTTCTCTTAGTGTCTGTATAACATCTGTTCAGGCTCTTCTGGCTTACCTAGTCTCTGTTGAAAAGTCTGGTGTAATTCTGATAGGCCTGCCTTTATATGTTACTTGACCATTCTCCCTTACTGCTTATAATGTTCTATCTTTTTTTAGTGAATGTGTTTTTCTGATTATTATGTGTTGGGAGGAATTTCTTTTCTGGTCAAGTCTATTTGGAGTTCTGTAGGCTTTTTTTTATGTTCATGGGCATCTCTTTCTTTAGGTTTGAAAAGTTTTCTTCTATAATTATTTTGAAGATATTTGCTGCCCCTTTAAGTTGAAAATCTTCATTCTCATCAACTCCTATTATCTGTAGGTTTGGTCTTCTCATTGTGTCCTGTATTTCCTGGATGTTTTGAGTTAGGATCCTTTTGCATTTTGCATTTTCTTTGATTGTTGTGCTGATGTTCTCTATGGAATCTTCTACACCTGACATTCTCTCTTCCATCACTTGTATTCTGTTGCTGATGCTTGCATCTATGGTTCCAGATATCTTTCCTAGGGTTTCTATCTCCAGCGTTGCCTCACTTTGGGTTTTCTTTATTGTGTCTACTTCCATTTTTAGGTCTAGTATGGTTTTGTTCATTTCCATCACCTGTTTGGATGTGTTTTCCTGTTTTTCTTTAAGGAATTCTACCTGTTTGGTTGTGTTTTCCTGTTTTTCTTTAAGGACTTGTAACACTTTAGCAGTGTTCTCCTGTATTTCTTTAAGTGAATTATTAAAGTTCTTCTTGATGTCTTCTACCATCTTCATGAGATATGCTTTTAAATCCGGGTCTAGCTTTTCGGTTTTGTTGGGGTGCACATGACTAGGTGGAGTGGGAGTGCTGTGTTCTTGATTTCTGTTAGTACAATTCTTACATTTGCCTTTGGCCATCTGGTAATCTCTGGAGCTAGTTGTTATAGTTGTCTCTGGTTAGAGCTTGTTCCTCAGGTGATTCTGTTAGCCTCTATCAGCAGACCTGGTAGACTACATCTCTGCTCTGAGTTTCAGTTGTCAGAGGACTCTCTGCAGGCGAGCTCTCCTCTCACGGGAAAGGTGCACAGATATATGGCCTTAAGACCCCCCTCCTGGCCGAAGAAGAAGGCCCAAAACAGGACCTGTCCTGAAGCTGAGTTGCTTTGGCCTGTCCCAGAAGGTGTTAGCTTCTGTATTCTACACTCTCACACGTCCAGAATACTCTCTGTGGAGTCCTGGAACCAAGATGTCTGCAACTGATGCTCAGGCAAAGCACTCCTGCAATGGGCAGACCTCTTTCCTCTGGCTGGGAAAGTGGCCAGATGTCTGAAGCCTGTGCAGAATACTCTCGGCTGGATCCCGGAACCAAGATATCTGCTGCCGATGCTCACTCAAAGCAGTCCCGCACTGGTCAGACCCCTTTCCTCTGGCCTGGACATTTGCCAGTTGTCTGGGCCCGAAAAGTGGGCTTCCTTAGAAGCTCTGTGGCTCCCACCTCTCCCAGAAGCTTTTGGCTTCTGTATTCCGTACTCTCACCTGTGCAGAATACACCCGGTGGGGTCCTAGAACCAAGATGTCTGTTGCCAATGCTCAGGCAAAGCACTTCTGCACCCGGCAGACCCCCTTTACTCTGGTTCGGAAAGTGGCCGGATGTCTGGGGCCTTTGCAGAATACACTTGGCAGGGACCTGGACCAGTCTTGTGCTTCTTCAGAAAATTGACATAGTACTACCAGAAGATCCAGCAACACTTCTCCTGGGCAAATACTCAGAAGATGTTCCGATGTGTAATAAGGATTCATTCTCTATGATGTTCATACCAGCCTTATTTATTTATTTTGTTAATATTTTTTATTATTACGTATTTTCCTCAATTACATTTAGAATGTACATTTAGAAAGTCCCCCATACCGTACCCCCCACTTCCCTAACCACGCATTTCCATTTTTTGTCTCTGGCATTCCCCTGTACTGTGGCATATAAAGTTTGCATGTCCAACGGGCCTCTCTTTCCAGTGATGGCCTACTAGGCCATCTTTTGATACATATGCAGTCAAGAGCTCCGGGGTACTGGTTAGTTCATAATGTTATTGGACCTACAACGTTGCAGATCTCTTTAGCTCCTTGGATACTTTCTCTAGCTCTTCCATTGAGAATCCTGTGCTCCATCCAATAGCTGACTTTGAGCATCTACTTAAGTATTTGCTATGCCCCAGCCTTGTCTCACAAGAGACAGCTATATCTGGGTCTTTTCAGCAAAATCTTGCTAGTTTATGCAACGGTTTCATCGTTTGGAGGCTAATTATGGGATGGATCTCTGGACATGTCAGTCTCTAGATGGTCGATCCTTTTGTCTCAGCTCCAAACTTTGTCTCTGTAACAGTCTGGCGGTTCCTCAGAAAATTGGACATGGTACTGCTAGAGGATCCCACAATACCTCTCCTGGGCATATATCCAGAAGATGTCCCAACCAGCAAGAAGGAAACCTGCTCCACTATGTTCATAACAGCCTTATTTATAATAGCCAGAGGCTGGAAAGAACTCAGATGTCCCTCAACATTGGAATGGATACAAAAAATGTGGTACATTTACACAGTGGAGTACTACTTAGCTATTAAAAAATGAATTTATGAAATTCCTAGGCAAATGGATGGATGTGGAGGGCATCATCCTGAGTGAGGTAACACAATCACAAAAGAACTCAAATGATATTTACACACTGATAAGTGGATATTAGCCCGGAAACTTAGCATACCCGAGATATAAGATACAATTTGCAAAACACATGAAATTGAAGAATGAAGACCAAATTGTGGACACTTTGCCCCTTCTTAGAATTGGAAGCAGTCACCAGCATTATTTATAATAGCCATTTGCTCGAAAGAACTCAGATGTTGCTCAACAGAAGAATATATGATACAGAATGGATACAGAAATTCTGGTACATTTAAACAATGGAGTACTATTCAGCAGTTAAAAACAATGAACTTATGAATTTCTTAGGCAAAAGCATGTATCTGGAGGATATCATCCTGAGTATGGTAATCCAATCACAAAAGAACACATATGATATGTACTAACTTATAAGCCAATATTAGCCCCCAAACAGACTACTCAAGATACAATTTCCAAAACGCATGAAACTCGAGATGAAGGAAGACCAAAGTGTGGATACTTCATTGGTTCTTATAATGGGAACAAAATACCCATGGAAGGAGTTACAGAGACATTTTGGAGGTGAGAAAAAAGAAACGACCATCCAGAGACTGCTCCACCTGGTGATTCATCCCATAGACAACCACCAAACCCAGACAATATTGCATATGCCAGCAAAATTTTTTGACAGGACATTGGAATAGCTATCTCCTGTGAGGCTATGCCAGTTCCTGGCAAATACAGAATTGGATACTCACAGTCATCTATTGGATGGTACACAAGGCCCTTAATGTGGAATCTAGAGAAAGTACCCAAGGAGCTAAATGGTCTGCAACCTTAAAGGAGGATCAACAATATGAACTAACCAGTAACCCCCTGAACTATGTATCTAGTTGCATATGTGGCAGAGGATGGCCTAGTCAGCCATCAAAGAGAGGAGAGTCACTTGGTCTTGTGAAGATTATATACCCAAGTACAGGGGAATGCCAGGGCCAGGAAGCAGGAGTGGGTGAGTTGGCAAGCAGGGTAGGGGAAGGTATAGGAAACGTTCAGGATAGCATTTGAAATGTAAATGAAGAAAAATATCTAATAAAAAATGAGTTAAAATTATTAGCAAAACCTTATATTAGCACGTTAACAGCACATCCTAAAGATCTCAAACACAAAGAAGAAATGACACCCAAAAGATGTGGTGGCAGGAAATAGTAAAACTCAGGGTGGAAAAAAAATAGAAAGAAAAATACAAATAAATTTTTGGAACAAATATTGGTTCTTTGACAAGATCACTAAGATAAACAAACTATTATTCAAGTTAACTAAAATAAAAAAGATAATATCCAAATTAGCAAAATCAGATATTAAATGGGGGGACATAACAACAGACACCTGATAGGTCAGAATGTTTCGCAAAGTGCTTCTTCCTCCTAGAAGCACACTTGCTCAACCATATTAATTGCTGCTGTATTCATAATTATCTGCAACTGGAAACAACCTACATGTCCATAAACTGAAGAATGTATAACATATATGTTATATTTATACAATGGAACATTACTCAGCTGTTATGAAATGGATGGAAACAGAAAAAAATAAAAAAAAAAAAAAAACTAAAAACAAAAACATAACCTGAATAACGTATCCCAGTCCCAGGAAGATAAATATGCTATGTGTTGATTTATATGTTGATATTGACTGGGCTGGATAGTTTTTTGTCAACTTGTCACAAAGTAAAGTCCCCTGAGAGTAGGGAATCTCAATTGAGAAAATGTCTCCATAAGATTGGTCTGTGCAGGCAGGACTGCAGGGCAGTTTCTTAATTAATGATTGATGGGTAGGATTTCTGCCAATTGTTGATACTGCCATCCATGTGCTTGTGGTTCTGAGTTCTCTATGAGAAAGCATGAAACCATGGGGAACTAACCACTAAGCAGAATGCTGCAGACACTCTGGGCCCCATTGTCTGCGTGGAACGGATCTCTAGTCACAGGTGGGCAAAGCGTTGGATGAAATGATAGATCGATACACAGAGAAGAGGTTGTGTAGAATCTGAATGTAATGTGTCAAATTGAGCATCAAACTTTTTATACAGAAGAGAATAGGAAAGTTGGGTGACACACAAGCAAGGTACAAAGAGGTTACTGGATTCTTACAGAAAACGGAGGAATACAAACTCAGAAGTTCTCACAGGAAACACCTGGGATAAAATTCACTGTTAACAACTGGGATCAAAAAGAGCTCCACCAAATATCCACATAATCTTAGAAGCCAGGGTCAAGGGCTTCGTGCCCTTGCTATAGTTCCTATTTTAGTCTATTGTATAGACCACCTTCCCCCTAGGCCATTGTAAATACGTGTATATGGGTGGAACTCAGCTATCTATAGTTCTAAATATGTACTCTGCTTCCTCCTTAGGTCTCAAACTTCCTTCATCCTAGATGATGATAAATTCTTGTGTAGGGCAGTGACTTAGCTTTTATTCAAAGTGGTAGTATAATACCAGAGGCAATTCTGAATGCCACTGAATAGGCAACATTCTTACTGAATTCCAAGCCCATGGTCAGCTCAAGGACTTTCTAGGATATTGGAACACTGGCGAAAGCTTAGCTATATCAGAATTCAATCTTAAAAATAACTTATAATAAGATAACACTAAAAGAGAGCATGTGGATCCATACACCAGACTAACGCGGGAATAGGGGATGAGTATATGGGTTAATGAGAAGGCCAAAACTCCAGAAGGTGAGCTTCCATGAAACTCTTTGCCTCATGAGTGCTTCCAGGCCTCTCGGCCTGTCAAGCTGACTCGACTGGTGTGCGTGGCAGCAGTACCCATCCATGGTCTCTGTATTAGCTCCTGCCTCTAGGTACCTGGCCCATTTCAGTTCCTGTTCTGTCTGTCTTCAGATGATGAATAGCAATGAAGAAGTGTAAACCAAATAAGTCCTACCCTCCCCAACTTGTGCTTGGGTTATAGTTTTTGGTGACAGCAATACAAAGATTAACACATTCTACATTACATATGTAATGGCCTGTCTACAATCTGTAGATCCAGTGAAGTTAGGTATAGAGGAAGGACTTGGGTGCATACATTGATGCCCAAGGTATGGGGATATAGAATGGATTTTATTAGTGGACAAAGGTGGACAAGAAAGAGAAGATCAGGTGGCATAGGGGAGGGAGATGGGGTTGAATAATGAAATGCAGGAAGAGATATTTGAAAGAGAAGAATTTGGTGAATGATGCCCGAAAGGTGTAGGAACTGGAGAGGATGGGAGGTAGTGAAAGAACCGTGGGGAGTAAAATTTGGGAAGACTGTAAGCAGGGTCTATTAAATGAGAAGTTAATATTATTTTTAATGTTACTAGAATATTAAGCATGGCAGAGGGGCTCCCAGGAATGTACATTTTACCTCCAAAATACTGGGCTTTCATGGATTCTTGGTAAGGTGAACCACTTAAAAGCTCTTACCACTCTTAAACACTTAAAAGCTGGTACCACTCTGTTACCACTCATGCTGTTGTAGAGTTTCTCTCTACTTGCTGCCCTCAAATCACATCCCTCATAATCTATGGATTGTATGAAAATTTAAGGTGGGTTCCAGCCCCTCACTGGGCAATATCATTGCCACCCACAGTGTTAGTTAGATCTAACTTTCTCAAGGATTGCAGCTGATGCAGATTAATACTTCAACCACGATCTTGGAAAGAATTACTACGAAAAGCATGCCTTTTTTTTTTTCAAAATTCAGGCTGGTGTTCAGATGATTATTATTTCTTTGTACCTATTTCCTCCCTCTGATTCCTGATATGATATAAGAAAAACATGGTTAATGTACAGATGTGCACCCTGAGGATTCAAAGTAGAAAGGGATGATAGGTTTTTACATAAAAGTTTAGTTTTGTGATTCTTTTAAGATTTTTGAAGGATTAATTTTTGAGATAGTTAAAAACTAATCCTTTATGTATAACAGCAAATTTCAGTCTACCAGTAAGAGAAACTGGCTGAAAAAAATACCTTACTTGCTTACAAGTTGTTAATCTATAACAAGATTTTTAGTTAGAAATGTGTGTTGGTTCTTGGGGATAATATTGGATATTTATAAACATAATTTATAAATAGCTCATCATAAAAGTATAGTGAGAAGATGCTTTTCCTTATATATTCTCATAATTATTCACTAGAAGAAAATAGAAAGTAACCAGTATAAATTTTATACTAATTGAAAGATTGTGCAGAGATATATAAGCAGTGTGAGAAAAATAAAGTTGGTGCTTTGTTCTATCCACCAAATGTGAGTATATATGGAAAGTGGTTGAAGCTTTGCACTGTCCAACCAATGTCTGTGTGTGTGTGTGTGTGTGTGTGTGTGTGTGTGTGTGTGTGATTGTTTGTGCTTCTTAAAGCTTGCTTCTTCTACCATGTATGTAAATGTGTCTTGCCTGCTTTATATGCCATCTAACCAACATCCCCTCCTTGAATCATTGAACACTCTATCACAGCTACTCTTGGAAAGGCAAACAGACAGCAAACACACAGAACACTACTGGGCATAACTTGAACATGTATGAGACCACCCACCTCTTCCAGTGACACCCTTCCTCCAACAAGGAAACACCTAGTCCAACAAGGTTACTCATCCGAATACAGCCTATGGGCCGATGGGAACCAATTACATTAAAACTACCACACCTACCTAGCTACATGCATACATATATTCATGCATAAGAGATAAACAGAGAAAGAGGGTGAGAGAAATAGAAAGAGAAAGAGTGATTGGTAGATGATAGAGAAATAGTTGCATACATATCTATATAAATACATTCAATCATTACTTCATACATACATACATACATACATACATACATACATACATACATACATACATACATACATACATATATAGATGATGGATAGACAGATAATGATATGTGATATTAATCTAAACACTAAAGACATGGTGCCCTTTAACTCACACACACACACCCTGAGCATTGTTTACAATCCTCAATTAAGACATAAAGGTTGGACATTCGAACTACAAAGACATATAAAAACAAATCCACAAAACTCACAATGTTCATTTGGTGTGCATAGATTTGATTAATATCTAGGATTTTCTTTTTTGTGTATATTATGAGAGATTACACCTTAAAATCTTTCTCAAACTTGTCCATTATTTTAGTTACTACCGTGTACAACCTGATACTTATAATCCACTAGATAGTAACGTTACAGAAGGTATTTATTGTGCTGAAGATATTCAGTCATACCCCTCAGCTCCAAAATATATCTTTTAAAGACACATAGTAAGGAACGATCTTCCAAATGACCTGAAATGAAACTGTCACCTGGTGGAAAATAACACAGCACAGGAAGAAGTTTACACATAAAATTTATATTCATGTGAATATTGGTCAAAATGATTCCAATTGTAAAGTTGAATTACATAGTGGTATGTCTTTGAAACAATAGGAAAAAATGATGTGCATACATTGTGTTTTCCAAAAAGAGTAGGAAATGTAAAACATTTAAGCAGTGGCATGTTGGTTTCTAATGCCAGGAGATGACTAACATAGCAACAGACTAATAATGTATCCTCTTCAAAAGTTAAAAGAAAACAGCAACAACAAGAAGAGAACAACAATCACAAGGAACCATGTCATCCGTGGCATCTTTAGGAGGATGTGCAGCACTCTGAACATGGTTCCAAGGACTTTAGTAGATGTCTATTGCGTTGTCAGCCTGACAGGTTTGTGTTCAACCATCCATGTCTGTATACTAAGGTTGGGAACAATCCATCGGGGATGAGTGACCTAAAGATGATGAGTTCTACTCCCCACTCTCCTTGCTGCTCTGGAGACTTCCAACCTGAGGGGAGGAATGTTATATTGATGAGTATGAGAATGCTCAAATCCTTTTTGTCTACATTGTGTAAATGTGGCATCTCTTTAAGTGAAGTGTAAGACCTGCTTGGCCAGAAGGTACAACCAGAAGCCTGTTGAATAAAGATGCTACTATAGAGACCCCATGTAATGAGAAAGGTCTTTCTGAAGTACCCTTGGACAGAGGTGGAATTTAAGATCCAATTATTCAAAAATGGCATGTAGGCACTACTGTAGGCCTTATTGTCATACCGAGAACATCCCCAACACTAATCAGAGATGTATGGCTAGTGGTCAGAGGTGATTGGGTAATGGACATTGGGAAGAAATGAGACCCTATGAGCCATGAAAAATAGATAGGACCCCAATGGTCAGAGGGGAAATACACGAGGGCATCTTTGTGAGAATTTGGAAATCTAAAACCCCTTTGTACAGGTAAACTAGTATGTTGGTTGGGTAGAGTTTAAATTTGCATGTTCTTTCCTTGACATGAGCTCAAAGACTCAGCCTACCTCATGCAGTGGAGCCCATTCCAGGTACTACCTTACAGCTAGCAACTCCTCATCAGAGACTAGAGCATCTGTCCACTGTAGTAAATGTGGTGCCGGATCAGGAAGCAGTCTGAGCACTCACCAAAAACCTGGCTGACAATTCCACACTAGTTCTTCTTCTCAGGCATATGTTCTTCTCCTGGGTCTAGGTATGAATCGTGAGGAATACATCATTTTAGTTTCTGCATTGAGGAAATGAGCTTTTGTTCTGGGCTGTACTTCTTAATGTTCGGCTCAGGTAATTTAAGCTTGGGTGGTCTGGAGGTCCATTTGGGAGTTAAAATTAGAGGAGGGGGTGACTAAGTGTCTCCATCAGAGGAGAACATTGCAAGGTCATTATTGGTCAGAAAGGCATATTTGATGACCACTTGGGGAAAATGAGATCTGAGGCCCCTGGTAACTCAGAGTCAGTAGATTGAAATCTTTTTGGTCAAAGCAGAAGGATCTGAGGCCCAATTAAATAGACTTAGTAAGTTTACTCCCACAGGGGCATATTTAGAATGTCTGAGAACCCTTTGGATATTGGTGGACGGTAGCTCTCTATTAGAACAGGGAGGGCTGGTATATCTTTTGGTGAAAAGTGGAATATTTCAGGTATAGTCTAAAAACAAATTCAGTAAAAAGACAGTAATTGGGATACTTTGGGCAAGGAGAGACATATGCAGTATCCCTATGTGCAGGAGAAGAATTGTTTCTGCCCGTCTCAGGATTGGTGATAGATCTAAGATTCTCTAAAATAGGAGGATGGTGATAGGAGCTTCATAGGATTGTATAAAATAATTTTGTCCTGTTATTCCTATGTCTGAAGCACTATTGATCAGAAATTGAACACTGATTGCTACCTTGAGAATTCTAGGACATTCCAGGTACTTACTCCTTCATCAGCTCCAAACATGAAATCACAATCAAGAATACACATCATCTGAATGTCAGTGGTAGGCATGACAACAATCTTAGAAGTCTTTTAAGAGGGTGTAATGTAGTATTTTCTGGTTTAGTGTCTTCCTTAAATATATGTCCATCCACACATTCCTCTGCATGGAGGCCAGGATGTCTCTGTCTAAGGTAACAAAACAAAGATAGTAAACTGATTTACCCTTACCTTGATACTCTTCTGTTTGGGATTTCAGTCCAGAGTGTTCAGAAATCTCTTAGGTCAGAACAGTGCTTCCCAGACCACGGAAATTAGAAGTTATACGTAGGACATACACTGGGAAGATGGAGAATCTGGGGGATTTCCTCAAACACACTGTGCTCCACAGAGGTTGGAGCACTCTCTGTTGTGAATGTCTAAATATTCCTAAAGTAAGATAGGGGAGGAGCTTGGGCAGTTTTGCACAGAAGTAGGATGGTTGTGCCCTTCATCAAAGAGGTAATGTGGCAAACTTCATGAGAATAAGGAAGTTGAAGCATTCTGGTCATAAGCAGCATTTCTGTGACACTTTGCAAGTGTGAAATTCTAAACCTACTTGTAAGAAGTGTAAAATCTCTGGCTATTTTCAATAAATAAGAAATACCATTTCACATTGGTGAAAATGCAAATACCTTCTGGAGAAGAGGGAGTCTCAGTATTGCTTGATCTGCTTACAAATCTTTTTTGTAGAATTTAGGATATCCACATATTTTATGTAGTGTGTGGAAAGCAGGCAGCAATTGTTTCAGTATTCCAACAGGTTGGATGGTTATCTTTGGTCTATGAAACTTTTAGTCAGATGACATAAGAGCAAGGCCACTTTTCTTGAATGAAGGAATGTCTCCGAATATTTGTAACAGGAAGAAGTTTGGAAGTAATCTTAGACAGTTGTAATATAGCAGGCACACATAGTCAATAAGACAAGATCTATTTACACTTTACAAGAGAGGGTAGGTATGTGTCCACCACTGAAAAAAAAGGAAATATTTCAGTCCAATATGGGCATTCGAGAAGGCTTTGTTGCCCAATAGACACAGGGAGAAGAGGAAATATTTATGACTAGATGTGGTGTGTCTGAGGCTCCCATAGGGAGAGGGAGAGGCACTGAAGCCCTGGTATGACTGGATGACATTTATAGACCTCTTCGACAGAGGATGTGAATTTGAGAACCACTGGAACAAAAAGAGTCATTCTGGTGCCCCTTTCAAATGAGGAGTTCGATGTGAGACACAGTTAAATGGAAATTTTTGCCCTCCATCAGATAGAGAATAGTTTGGAATTCTTTCTGATCAGAGAGGGTAATTATTGAAGACCTTTTGGACTGGAAGTGAAGTTTGGGGCCTGGGGCAGGTAGAGATGATCTCAGGCCTGTCAGGCTTACAAGACAGATATTGGACCCTCATGTATACAGAGGGTACATTTGATATATAATGGACACAAATTAGTGGTCTAAGTATTGATGTAGAAGATTAAAGCAGAATTAGAGTCTGCTTAATGTCCCCAACCTCTTTAGGGTTAAGGAAGTGACCTAGCCTACCTTAAGCAGGAGAGGTAGGACTGCTTCACAACTTAGAAGATTCCCATCTTCACATACACCTTGGTAAGCCTGGCAGCAATACAAGTATTATGCACCAGGCATGACTGTAAGTCTCTAAGCACTCTTGAAGCTTATCATCAGTTATATGGGTGTTTTCATGAAGGATGGTACGAAGGATAGATGACCTAAGTTTCAGGCTCTGTTAATGCAGGGCAGAATTAAGTGAAGTATAATTTCCTAGAGACCATCGTTGGAGGGAAATGATCTAAAGCTCATGATTGGAGTGTTATATTTGAGGCTCATATGTATGTAAGGATGCTCTTAGGATACCTGGATTTTGGTACCCTTGGGAAAAATGAAAATTCTGAGATTCCAATAGTAAACTCCAGTCATAATTATAACTGACCTTGGGCAGAAATGGAAGGTTTTGGGTATTGTTGGTAACAGCAGTAGGTCATGAAGGCCACCTATCCCAAGTGAAATTCTGATGACCCTTCATCCAAAGGTGATGGTATGAGATACCTTGAAAACAGGTTGAGTAGCATGTGTTCATACCTACAACTTTTATGACCTTCCGGACCCATTTTGCTTAAAAAGAAAGAACCTGGGGCTGGAGAGATGATTCAGTGGTTAAGAACACTGACGGCTCTCCCAGGGCTCCTGAGTTCACAAACATCTGTAATGGTATCCAGTGCCGTCTTCTAATGTGCAGGCACACATGCATAGAGAACACTGTATATATAATAAATAACTAAATACTTAAAAAAGAAAGGAACAAAGGAATGAAGGAAGGATGGAAGGAAGGAAGGAAAGAAGGAAAGAAGAGAAAGAAATTTAGGAGGGAAGAAAGAAGGAAGGAAGAAAGAAAGAATGAAAGAAAGAAAGAAAGAAAGAAAGAAAGAGAGAAAGAAAGAAAGAAAGAGAAAGAAAGGAGAGGAAGAGAATGAAGGAGGGAGAGAGAGAGAAAGAGAGAGAGATAGAAAGAAAGAGACAGAAAGCAAGAGAGAGAGAAAAAAAGAAAGAAAGAAGGAAGGAAAGAGAAAGAAAGAAAGAAAGAAAGAAAGAAAGAAAGAAAGAAAGAAAGAAAGAAAGAAAGAAAGAAAGAAAGAAAGGAAGGAAGGAAGGAAAGAGGGAGGGAAGAAAGTAAGAAAGAAAGAAAGTAAGAAAGAGAGAGAGAACGAAAGAAAAAGAAAGGAAGGAAGGAAGGGAGAAAGAGAGAGAGAGAGAGAGAGAGAGAGAGAGAGAGAGAGAGAGAGAGAGAGAGAGAGAGAGAGAGAGAGAGAGAGAGAAAGTAAGTTAGTTAGTTTCAGGCCATGATTAACCAAGTAGCAGGGTCAAGTCACCACATTGTGCAAAAGGGAAAAATCTAGTTTATATTGGGTAGAGGGAGAACAGAATGGTAGTGCATAGTTTGCTTCCATCTAGTCTCCCCACCTTCCATTATCCATATATTGTATATACTGTTAGGAAGAATACAAGGAACAATCAGCACACTCTTCCAACAGGGAGAGTGGCTGTCTGACCTGAGGTTGTATTTGTCTGTACCTATCTATAAGTGAGAGACAGGAACACACCATTTCTGACACCTAACTCTAGGCAGATCACATGCATATTAGTTTTCTTTCTATGTTCTGCCCTCTGCCCTACACTCAGAAACATGTGAGAGCCCACTGTGAAGTTGCAATTGTGTTTGCCTTGCAATCTTTCTAATAGAGAGTGGCACTGAGGTAATATGAGTTTAAGTCAAGTTTAAGGTGCCCTTGGAAAGAATACTCTTGGGCATCCCAAGAGGCTATATCTGAAACTCCTATGACTACAGGTATAATAAATGAAACCCTCTTGGCCATAGGATCCAAACCTGAGGTCTCTGTCATCATTGCTCCATGACACATACACCGTTGGCAAGCAATTAGATGTCTATGTTCCTTGAGGTTGATGGAGGTAATTATAGCCCCCTTTTGTACTACAATGAACTGCATGTGAGTGGACATCATTCTACCTTTTTCAGTGGGAATGGCATAAAGCTTACTTAGTCTGGGGCATCTTTTTTTAATTAGATATTTTCTTTAATTACATTTCAAATATTATCTACTTTCCTAGATTGCCTTCTGAAAATCTCCTATGCCTTCTCCCTCCCCCCGCTCCCCAACCTACCTACTCCTGCTTCCTGGCCCTGGCATTTGCCTATAATGGGGAATAGAGCCTTCACAGGACCAAGGCCCTCTCTTCCCATTGATGACCTCCTAGGCCATCCTATGCTACACTTGTGGTTAGAGCCACAAGTTCCACCATGTGTTTTCTTTGATTGGTGGCATAGTTCCAAGGAGCTCTAGGGGAGGGGTACTAGTTAGTTCATATTGATGTTCCTTCTATGGGGCTTCAGTCCCTTTCATGTCCCTGGGTATTTCTCTGGCTCCTTCATTGAGGACCTTATGCTCTGTCCAATGGATGACTGTGAGCATCCACTTTTGTATTTGGCAGGCAGTGGTTTGGGACATCTTTTGTCACAAGAGATATGACTGAGTCCCACTTTCAACGAAACTGAAAGTTTGAGGGTATTTCTACTAAATGAGTACTTTAGACAATCTTGGGCAAACAGAGAAGGTCTGCAGGAGGCTTAGTCATAGGAGGAATGTCTGACATTCTCTTCAGTGAAAAACAAAACAAAACAAAGAACTGAGGTAACTTGGGAAGAGAGGAAGTACTGGGCACTTAGGAGTAAGAAAAATAATGAGACCTGGTTGGTACAATGGTATGCATTAGAAAAACCTTGGAGAGGGGGTAAGTGCCATGCAACATCCTGTTATGTATGAATGTCCCTTTTAACTTGATTAGTAAAGGAAGTCCCTCCACTGCTCTTCAGCTTCCAAATCTTCCTTAGTTGGTAAAAGTTTCACATCCTGTGTTTAGTCTGAGGGAGTTCAGAGAACATTCCAAGCCTTTTCAAACAGCCTGGATGTCTGTCCCTGGCTAGGTTGCCGCCTTCAGTTTGTCTTAATATGTACATATACAGGCAACAACAATTCAATTGGATTGCAAAGCATAACATAGGATCCATTCAATAATTCTCTCTCTCTATATATATGAATGACCTGGGACCACAAACCAGAGAAAAACAATATATTTCCCCTGTCATCCTTATAAAAGGGAAAGGCTTGAATCTTACTTAATTAGAGAATATACATTTGATATAGTTCAAAGTCATAAGTGAATGCTTGAGGATACAAGGCATCATGCACTACTATTCAAAAGAGCATATCTAATAGCATTTTAGGAATAAAGACCTTCCTTTGGTCAAACACAGTGGATAATGCCCCCTTCCCTTGCAGAAATGGACAAGATCCAAGGCCATATTTTGGGGGAAGGAAAAGACTGAACCTCACTCAGCCTCACCCAGGTTAGTTCTCTTGGATACTTCAAAAAACAAGGAGTGTGAGAGGAATCCTGGGAACATAGGAGTTATGAGAACCTCTTCTCAGAATGGTAAGTTCCAAGACCACCTTCAACAGAGAAAAAATCGTGAATGTCTTAGTTCCTAAAGTAGAGGTCCCCAGTCATATTTTGCAGGTCAGAAATATCCAGTTCACCCATGGTCAACAGGGTAAGTTTCTAGGCTTCACTGGGTACTGGAGGAATGTTCAGACTCTGCCTCACTAGCTTCCAAGTATTTCCCCCATATGCATACCCTGTGTAACATCTTTGAGAGTCCAGTCAGTGGTCACAACAATCTCCCAGCATAAGTAGTTATGCAAGCATTGATGTTTCCTCGAGGCTGTGTTCAGCTGCACACATCTGTGAATAAGAGATAGGAATGGTGCATTTTGATGACCATTTTTGAAGCACAGGATACGAGAGCCAATTTCAGATTTCTATTTTCTGTCCTATGATCTAAAAGGATAGAAAATGTGAGGTGTCATTGGTCGTGTATGTATTGTATGGATATGTTTAAAGCAAACTTAGTTAATAGGGGTATTTGCGAGGCACAGCCAGAAGAGAATCTCTGGTGGTTCAATAATTGCACAGATGGACCTGAAGTGTCCTAGTACAGAGAGTAGATGTATGAAACGCCCCTTTGACACAGGAGCTAGTTCTGAGAGCCCTTTCAATAGTCTTTGATTTCCCAGGACCCCCTTTGTAGAAACTGAAGTTCTAAAATCCACTTGGTGAATTGAAGTAGACAATAGGCCCAGATTCCTACTGGGAAGACAGGGAATGTTAGATTCTCTTTTATGTAGAATGAGTGGTATAAGTCTCTTATGGTCTGACATCCCTTTAAGGAAAAATGATTCAAAGCTACTTGGTAGGATTAGGAATATTCCTTATAAGGCATAATACATGTTTTAGGCGACATTTGACCAATAGAGTCTAAGGCAATGTTAGCCCTAGGAGAGTTCTGACATTCTATTCAGTGTAGTGAGAAAAAAATGAGTTACCATGGGGAAATGTGGGCCCCATGTAAAAGAGGAAATCTCGAAGGCCCTACTGAAAGAGGAGGGCAGACTCCTCTTGAGGCAGAATGTGAAACTGCCATATACACCTCTGTCAAAAGTAATGGTCTCTGGTACATTATAGAGTGGAGAATGTTTCCAGGCATGATCATAAGTTTCCAATTTTTATTCAGAGTTTGTATTTTCATAGTTTGTGTTCATTCAGAAGAGACATGGCAGCAACATATTTTTTTTTCTTCCAAAGGCTTTCAATGACTGTTGCTGGCTAGTATACTTCTTCAACTTTGTTCATCTATCCAGGTCTAGGCAGAATTAATGAAGTTATTACATTTCTATTGACTTGCCTAAAGGCAGATGGCACAGGTACTTTGCTCTGATTTGTAACTTGGACTATGGGACCTCAAACCAGACTGGACTAGGGTACATTGTTTACAGAAGGAGTCACTTTTGGAAATATGGCTGACCAGCTAGGTATAAAACTACTTTGAAGTATACATTCACATATATACTTCATATATTTGAATGACATTTTTGAGAAAGAGAACGTGTTGGGTGGATAAGGAAGAGAAGGAAGGTCACAGAATCCCTCAGACAAAAGTTTACCTTGGGAATTGGAAGATGTCAAAAATAACTTATCAAGTGCAAATGTCCTCATAGTCCAGAATACCCATGTGTTCTGAGACTTTGAGTTTTGCTTGCCAACAATCAGAGCAGTTTTCTTTCAAATTGTTTGGTAAACTCTAGCTCTATGTTCTCCATAAGCTGTACAGCAGCATCCCAGGCATAGGCACCAAAATGGAATTGATCCATTTCAAGTGACAGGCTTAAAATTAAAAATTAGATTAGGGTTCATATAATTACTGTCATGTCCCAGGACATCATTTCAGAGTGTTTGGCATCCCTTCTTTTATTTGAGCATGCCTGGCCATCCAGGTCTGAAGGGAAACTTTAGGACCTCCTAGAGGAATAGACCTCATGGTTCTATGGATAAAAGTGGATTTTCTGAGGTAAGCATAGTCAAGAGAAGTTGATTTAAAGTTTCCTTGAGGAAAAAAATAAAAAAGAACATTGGCTTGAGTTTTTCATGTCAGTGGCTTTTCTGTAGGCTCCATAAGCAGCAGAATTTGTATTAATTCCCGGTCAAATTTAAGGGTGAGTCTATATTTCCCTAATTCAAAGATAAAATCAAAGATTCTTCCTTGACAGAGTATCTATGTCAAAGATTCTTCATTGAAACCTTTTTGAATCTAGAGTTTACCTTGAACTGAAGGAAAAGTCTCAGAAACATTAGGAAAAACATCTAAGGTTCAGTCCATAATATCAGCAAGCTCTGTGGGATTCCTCAACCTAAATGTATGTCCAAGCCTGCTTTGGACAAACTGGTATGATCTGAGGCTCCCTTTGCTTCAGTGGGAATATGTGATGCCTCCTTAAGTAAAGGTAGAAGGAGTGAGTAGCCCTGGGGAGAAAGGAGTTGCTGATATCCTTGTAACAGGAGAGATGATCAGAGTATAAAATTCCCCATAATATTTTGAGCAAAAATTAAATTGCTTACCTTAGCTCATGAGGTCCTAGCATTGCCACAACTTCTGACAGTTCTTCACAGCCTGTGGTATCCATATCCTTAGCTGAATTAGCAAGGCACCAAATATAGATACCATGATTCATGAAAAGCTTCGGATTGTATCCTCAGCATGATTGCCTCCTAAGAATTATGTTCAACCAACCAGAACTGAGTTATAATGATGATTTCACACAATGTCATGTGACTATACTCAAGAAAGTGGCATAAGGTTCCAGGATTGGCCTCCTCCTCTTGATTTCTGTGAACTTTGAGCAGAGGGAGCAATTCTCCTTGGTCAGAGGTAAAATATCCCATGGGTTCCTGAACGGAAGGGATTTTTATGATTGCCCATTGCATCAAAGGTGTACATTTTATGACCTTGATCATCACAGGAAGGAAAATACTATAGGTTTGGAAAGTAGAAAGTCCCTCAACCCTGTTGGACAGTAGGGGAGTTGCCCTGTTCACCTTCTGTAGAGGAGTTTGTTCCAGGCACTCCAGGCCTCCACATCTTCAGAGAACTCTAAAAAATTCTTATCTCTTAGGACTCCATGAAGATTTGACAGCAATCTGAGGTTTCTTCTGACAAGTTGGCTCAAAGTCCCTGGATTTGTTGTCTATTAAACTTACAACAAAGCACACAGGTGTGGGTGTAGTGTACAGTTACCTTTCTGATGACCAGCTTAAAGAGAGCCTTGAATCCAGGCTGAGGTTTTTATACATTGGCCATGGGACTTGACTCTGGAGTTCTGTGAGGTTTGTTTTGTTTGTTTGTTTGTTTTTGGTGGTCAAAAGTGTATTCCCTAAACAATAAGGTCTGAGGGAGAAGCTCTTAGTTGAGTGGTAGACCTGATTCCACCATGAACAAAGACTGAAACTCTTGTGTATTCTTGGTACCAAGGATTCAGCCTGAAGCACACTAGAGCTGAGCCTGAATATTTGAGATAAACTTCTCACTCACAAGGTCAGTTCTATACCTTGCTTCATCAGAGAGGCATGTCTCAGACCCTTCCAGTGCAGAAGGAGGAAGAATAAAGAGTTTTACTCAAGGTCAGCTGACCCCTTTGGCACACACATAATGTCAGGGGATACTATGATTAGAGGAAGCAAGGTTTAGGTGCTCTTCAAAAGATAAACCAACTGGGTGTCAGCCCCCTTGAAGTTATGGGATACTTTACATCTGAGGGGGCCTGACGTGATGGAGTTGATATTTATGCTGGAGGTATAAATTATCCTGGGTCTAGAAGGGTACATCTGAGTCCCCATTGTAACTTCATTAATGCTATTGCATGCTGATAGTAAAAGAGCCAACTTTGTGGCTTTCTTAAAATGTTGTTGGGGTCTGTTGATAAGTCCTTTGCTTATCATGTCATATGTATCAGGGCATCTTCAGTTATTGAGGACCTATGTGACACCTTTGTTCTGAAGTGGTAATTCTGAGGGAAATTAACGAAATTCTGAGGTTTCTGGTTCTCATATGATAATGCTGCCTTCAATACTGGGGAGTTTCTAACATATTTGATTTCGGGGGTTACATCTGAATCCCCCTTGAGTTATTGGTGTAAGTTGTGAGTCACATAGGTTCTATTTCATGTATGTGGGTATACTGTCATTGTCTTCAGACACACCAAAAGGTGGCATCAGGTCCCATGACAGATGGTTGTGGTACAACAAGTGATTGCTGAGAATTGAACTCAGGACCTGTGGAAGAGAAGTCAGTGCTTTTAACTGCTGAGCCATCTCTCCAGCCCCAGCACATTGGTTCTAGAAAGGTAAGATGAAGGTCACTTAGGCTATTGGGGATGATCTGAGGATCCCTGGTTCAGAATGGGCATATCAGAAGTTCCCTTGGTCCATACAGTAGTTTAGAAGATCTGTGGTTCTTAAGCTGTATGTCTGAACCTTACCAGAGAAGAATGCCTGGAGTGTTTTTGAATTCCTAATTTAGACAAAGTGTACCTGATGACTCCTTGAGCCACTGAGAGTGATTTAAGCTCCACTTCAAGCATGGGGGGACAGTGTGAGTCTTCTTGGTGCTGAAGGGATAATTCTGAGGTTTGTGTGTCAGAAACAGGACTTGGAGGACCCATTGACAGAGTGATAATGTTGATGTATCCACAAACAATCTATAAAGGATGCCATCCTTTAGAGGCAGAAAGGTTCACACCATGTTGGGGAAAGTAGAAATGCCAAAGACTATTGTATCTGTACAAGATCAAGGGTCGATGTGGAGAGGAGAGAAGGCCTGAATATTTCATGATTGAGACTTCCTGGGAAGCTAGAACACACAAATCATGCAGGCCATGCAACTGCTTAATCAATCTCCAGTGTGCTAGGAGACATTTCCCAGCTAGTTCTCCTGATAAATCTGCTGCCTACTTCTAAAAATGGCAAGGCTTTCTCATTTTTGCTGGTCAGCTTAATGTCTATGTCCTGGGTTCATTAACGTGCTGGCTACTCTTAAGCTCTGAGACTTCAGGAACCCGGGTCCTGATCCTTGGACAGGGGTAATTAGGTCAGAGGATCAGAATAAGAAGCACTTGGTGCACTTTAGATCAAGGGAGTGGATTTTTCATGGACTAGATCAGATCTAGTAGGTAGGTCTAGGTCCTCAATGTTCAGGAGAATCACATAATAATCTCCATGAGGTGAAAATTATATAGCACATTCTTCTGGATACAATTGTGAGCTAATCTTAATCAGAAAGGGAATTCTTGTCCTGCTTTTAGTCACAGGGGCATAGATGAGGCTTCAATATGCATCTGAGGCAGCTAGGAGTGGAAATTGTAAGTTTGATATACAGTTGATGAAAAGAAAAAGTTCTAAATTCATGTTGTTCATAAGGGGCATAGAAAGGGAAAATATGAGGGCAGCTTCTGTATCAAAAAAGAACTGAAAATGCCAGAGTAAGAGAGAGTAGGGCCCAGGCCACCCTCTTGAAATGGACTGCCTTACAGGTTCCGTTTGGCAGGCTGGGGAGCTCTGGTGTGTCCCTGGGCAGAAGGAGGAAGTCAGAAGCAAGGAGTAAGTCGTAAGCCTCCTAGAGCATTTTCGATATCTCTTTTGTCATAAAAAGCACCGGTGAGGCCCAGTTTCTTAGATGGAGCATTTGAGGGGCCACCTATTTCAGCCTGAAGCATTCTGAGCCTTTCTGAAACAGGGATCACAAAGCCAGTGTCCCTTTGGTGAGAACTGGAAAGTCTGAGTCCACATTGGTCTGATTGAGAAGGTCCGACACCTCCTTTAGGGAAGAGGAAAGAACTACAACTCCCCTTTTGCAGTGTGATCCTGTTGAGATTGATTTTCAAATGATGTGTATATTTGTGGCCTCCTAGGTCACAAAGGGGGAACCCAAATTCATATTGTAATGATGGGTCTCTCCAAGAACAGGAGAGAGCAGGTACCACATCCTCTGCTTGAGATATTGTATGTTTGTCATATCTTCGCATAACAGGGAATGTTCCAAAAGGGAATGTGGTACTCCCTTTTGGAGGTATGAATGCCCATAGGATAGGCACAAAAGCTATGGGCTCCCGTTTGGCAATTCTGGAAGTTTTCTCTCCCTCTTGGACATTAGGAATATGTTTTGAGTCCTCCTTAGTAGAAAAAGAAAGGCTGATATCCTCTTGGGGTGATGATGAGTGTTGCACACCTCTATGGGGACTGTCTCCATCTGGAGATGAATAAATGCATTCTTGATCTGTAGGGGAAGCTTGCAGGGCTCCTTGGGTAACAGAGGCTTTCCTCTGTTTTCTCTTGGTAGAAGTAGCGTGTCTGGGAATCTCATGAGGAAGGTGGGATGCCTGAGGCTGTCTTCATGAGAAAGAGTGGTTCGCATGCACACTTCTGTAAGGATGGAGGATGGCTTATCAACCTCATGCTCTGAATTGGAAGCTTTGGTGTCCCATTGGTCAGAAGGGGCTTTTTCTGATGGGGTTTCAGTAGACTTAGATGGTCTGTGAATGCCTTGGCTTGGTAGGGGACTTCTGAGGCCCACCTCATGAGATGGTGAGCATCTGCAGGCTCCTTTAGCAGAAACAGAAGTGGTGAAGTTTATGTTAGTCATAGTTTTAAGCTTTACACCTCTTTCTTAAATTTGCAAACTCTTACCCAAATTTTGGAAGAATGGCAGTGTTTCCAGCCCGCATGTTTTGAGCGCACATATTTCAGGCCCTCTTGATCTACAGAGGAAGGGCTTGGTCTTGTTTTCCTCAATTTAGAAGGTGTGGGGCAATCTCCTGGAAGAGGAGAATGACTGAGAACTTTTTTACAAAGAATACTAGATCTGAAACTCAATTGAGATGATTTTAAGGAGGAGATGCTCCTTTGAGGAGTAGAGGTAGGACTGGATTCCTTTTCTGCATACTTGGAAGATGTGAGGCTACTTACGGCAGAAGAGATACATTTTAAGGCAACAAGTTCTGAAAGGCAGTATCTGATATCCCTTTCAGGAATTGGGACATGTTTCAATATCCTTTGGTTAAATTTCAAACGTCTAGGGTTCTTTTTGAGATAAGAGAAATTTCTCCATCCATCTTCACGAGGAGGGGTAGGAATAATGTCCCCTTCTGCACAAAGGGACAGTCCCTGAAACTCTGTTGAAGAGGAAGTATCGACGGTTTCTTGGTGAGATGTCACAGGTTTTAGAGGCCCCTGGGCAGGTTGAGAAAGTTCTAGACTTTCCTGGGGAAATGCTGGTGTTCTCAGGATCCCTTGTTCAGATACTAAAGGGCCCAGAGCACCTTCATTGGGTTTCAAAAGACACAGAGACCCTAACACAGATGCCAAAGCTTCTGGAGTCCCTGGCACAGATTCTGAACTCTTAGAAATGGATTGTGTATATGTCAGAGGTTCTTCTGTCTCTGGACTAAGTGGTGAAGGAGCTGGTAATTTGGGAGAATCTTGTGTGGCTGACAAAGATTCTATGACCTCTTGGGTGACAGATGGTATTTCTGTACTATTTTGCATACATGCCCATATTTCTAGTGTGTCCTGGGAAGAATCAGAAAGTCCAAGATCTTCTGGATTGGATGGTAAATATCCTAAAGCCTCCTTTTCCAACCAGTGTCCTGGAGGCTCTTGAGGTAACAAGGAAGTTTCTGTAAGCCCTTGGGAAGATATTGATGTTTCTAGTACACCTTGGGCAGACATGGAAGGTCTCCAAGACATTAAGACAGAATGTTACTCTTTCAAATCCAATTGGACAGATGGAGAAGGTCCTAGACTCACTATGGTAGATGCTGAAATTTCCAAAGCTCGTGATGAAGCATTGGATATTCCTGGATTGCCATGTGTACAGGTACAAACTTCCAGGTTCCCCTATAAAGACAGCCAAGGGCCTCCAGCTTCTTGAACAGATAACAAATGTCCTGGATTCCCTTGAGCAGATAGGGACAATGTCAAAGGCTCTAGGGCAGATGATATAGATCCTAGTGTTCCTCAATCAGATAAAGAAATTACCATGGGTCCTTTGGAAGAATGCATAGATCCTGAAGGATCTGAAGCAGATGGATCTGTTTGTTGAACCCCTTGTAGAGAATTCAAAGACTCATTTGGTCCCTGGAATGAAGTTAAAGGTCCCTCTGTAGGTTTAGAGAGGTCAAAAGGCTCTTCTCTGGAAAGGGAAGATCCAAAAGGCTTAGGGAAGAAAGTGAGGAACTAAGTTGGGCAGAAATTGCAAGTTCCAGAGGTGAGTCATTGGATATCACATGTCCTGGGGTAGCTGTTAAAAATTTTTGTGCTCCTCATGCAAATGATGAATATCCTAGAGCCCCCTGGAGAGGCAGCAATGTTTCTACAGAGCCTGTGTATTTGCTGAAATCCTCAGAGATCCCTGGTCAGATCTCAAAATCCTTGCTGTATTTTGAGCAGGGTGGTTATATCCCTGACACACTGGTAAAGATGGTGAGTCTGCTACTGTGTAGTGTGTAGATGTGGAGTGAGTTCCTATACCTTGTGTATGTAAAGAAGGACTTGAAAACCTTTTGGAAGATGTAGAATGTTGGGTAGACCTTTGTGGACATGTGGACAGATGTATGGTCCCCTTGTGCAGAGACCGGGACTCACACCTCCTTGAGCAGAATCAGAAGATCCTGGAGTCCTTTGTTCTGAGGATGAAAGACCCAGAGGATTATGAGAACATTCATAGCATTGTGATGTATTCATCATTGCCTGGGCTGAGATAGAAAGTTTCAGAGACCCCGGGGCAGATTGCAAAGGTGCTAGATACCCTTGACCAAATGGGAAAGTCTTTGCACCTCCTTGGTCAGAACAGGAATGTCTACCAGGTGTTGGCGATGATGGTGGCAATGTTCCTAGATTTGCTGAAGTAGACTGAGAAGATGCTACAGCCTGCCTCACTTGTGAAAAAAGGCCTAAAGCACTGTGTGACTCTTCATATTGTGCAAATATCCCTGTGGCATCTGTTGAATTTTCTCGATTTCTTTGTTTGGGGAAAAATGAACTTTGCATGAGCAAAGTTCCCTCTTGTGCCCTGGAAAATTTCTTGTGTTTTTGAAAAGATGACAAAGCTTCTAGAACCTCTGGAGTAGATACAAGATGTTCCTGAACACCCAGTACTGATGGTGTAGGATAAAAGGTTTCTTGAGATTTCTGGCTAGGTAGGAAAGTTCGAGTGTCCCTTGGGAAACCTGGGGATCTTTGTGCAAAATGATGGGCAGTTGGAGAAAATCCTACTTCTGTCTGACAAGAAGTTGGAGGATGCAAAGTATCTTGAGCAAATGAAACACTTTGTGTATTCCCCTGTTTAAAATTGGGCTTTTAGATACCCTTGGGAAAAACAGAAATGTCCGAAAGCCTCTTGGAAAGATGAAGAACCTAGGGTTCCTTTGAAGATAAACAAATTCCCAGAGACATCTGCTCAGATGACACAGATTCTGGTCGCACCTGAGTATTTTGGGTAGACCCCCAGATGTCCTGGAGTGGGAAGCAAAGCTCCCACAGTCTCCTTTGCAGACAGGGACTTTCCTACTGTGGCTTCTGCAGATAAAAAAATCCCCTCAGTGCCCTGAGCAGATGTGGAAGACCCTAGAGTTGTTTCTTTAGATTTAGTCACTTCTAGATGGCATTCTTCAGTTGAACAAGGTCCTAGAGTTCCTTGCTCAGATCTCAAAGATGATGGTGACAACTGTAGTGATGTAGTAAGATCCAGGGGCAGTTCAGCACATCTGAAAGTGTCTGAAGTCCCTTGGGTAAATGGAGAACATTCATTTGTTTCTGAAACTGTTGGGGAAGGAGTTGAATGCAGTAGAGCCCCTTCAGCATATCCAGAATATGGGTCATTGCCTGGGCTGAGCTTGAAAGTGTCAGAGGCCCCTGGGCTGATTGCAAATGTGCTAGGGTCCCAGGACCAGATGGGAATGTTTCTGCACCTCCTTGAGTAAAAGATGAATGTGTACCAGGTTCTCAAGGTGATGGTAGCAAAGGTCCTAGAGTAGACAAAGCATATGTAGAAGATTCAGAATTCTCCCTCACTAGAGGCAAAGGGCCCGAGGTAGTATCTGTGTGATTACATTGCCCCAAGCCCAATATTCCTGAGGAATCTGCCGAAGGTTCTAGATTCCTTCGGGTGGATGACAAAGAACTTAGCACAGGCAAAGTCCCCTCTGCAGCTGTGGAAAAGTCCTTACACTTTTGAGAGTTTAGCACATATCCTTGAGAGTCTTTACTAGATAGAGGATGCTCCTGAGAACCTAGTACAGATGATGAATGTGTTACATATGCTGGTGAATATGGAATGGATTTTTGAGATTTCTGGCTAGGTAGTAATGGCCCAAATTCCCTTGAGGAAAGTTGGGATCTTTGTCTAGAAGGTTCAGAAAGGGGAGAAAATCTCATACCTTTCTGGCAATAAGTTGGATGTTGCACAGTCTTTGGAGAAAATGGCACAGTTTTTACACTCCCTTGCTTAGTTGTGGACAGTTTTAGAGACCCTTGGTCAGAAAGGGAATTTCCAGAAGCCTCTATGGAAGATGAAGAGCTTAGAGTTCCTGGTAAAGAGGAAGAAATTCCCAGAGGCTTCTGATCATATGGAAAAGACTCTGAGACCACCCGAGTGATTTGGGTGGACCCTAAAGGTCCTGGAGTGGGAGGCAAAGTTCCCACTGTCTACCTTGCAGACATGGACTTTCCTGTTTTGGCCTGTGCCAATAAGGAATGACCCCTAGTGCCCTGAGCAGATGCATAAAACCCTACAGTTGTTTCCTTAGATTTAGTCCCTTCAGGTATGCAAGGTCCCAGAGATCCTTGCTCAGATCTCAAAGATGATGGTGACACCTGTAATAATGTAGTATGATCCAGGTGCAGTTCAGCACATCTGGAAGTGTCTGAAGTCCCTCAGGTATAAGGAGAATATTCATTTGTTTCTGAAACTGCTGGGGAATGAGCTGAATGCAGTAGAGCCCCTTCAGCAGATCCAGAGATATGAGTCATTGCCTGGGCTGAGATGGAATGTGTCAGAGGCCCCTGGGATGATTGCAAATGTGCTAGGTTCCCGGGACTAGATGGGAATGTTTCTGCACCTCCTTGAGTAAAAGATGAATGTGTACCAGGTTCTCGAGGTGATGGTGGCAAAGGTCCAAGAGTAGGAAAAGAATATGTAGAAGATTCAGTATTCTCCCTCACTAGAGGCAAAGGACCCGAGGTAGTCTCTGTGTGTTTACATTGTCCCATGAGCAATATCCCTGTGGAATCTACGGAAGGTTCTAGATTCCTTTGTGTGGATGACAAAGAACTTTGCACAGGCAAAATCCCCTCTGCAGCTGTGGAAAAGTCCTTACACTTTTGAGAGGATAGCACATATCCTTGAGAGTCTTTACTAGATAGAGGATGCTCCTGAGATCCTAGTACAGATGGTGAGTGATTCCCATCTGCTGGTGAATATGAAAAGGATTTTTGAGATTTCTGGCTAGGTAGTAACGGCCCAATATCCCTTGAGGAAGCTGGGGATCTTTGTCCAGAAGTTTCAGAAAGCGGAGAAAACCTCATACATTTCTGGCAATAAGTTGGATGTTGCACAGTCTTTGGAGAAGACGGCACAGTTTGTACACTCCCTTGCCTAGTTGTGGACAGATTTAAAGACGCTTGGTCAGAAAGGCAATGTCCAGAAGGCTCTATGGAAGAAGAAGAGCCTAGAGTTCCTGGTGAAGAGGAAGAAATTCCCAGAGGCTTCTGATCAGATCAGAGTGATTTGGGTGGACCCTAAAGGTCCTGGAGTGGGAGGCAAAGTTCCCACAGACTGCTTTGCAGACATTGGCTTTCCTACTGTGTCTTGTGCAGATAAGGAATGCCCCCTAGTACCCTGAGCAGATGCAGAAAACCCTACAGTTGTTTCCTTAGATTTAGTTGCATTAGATGAGAAAGGTCCCACAGTTCCTTGCTCAGATCTCAAAGATGATGGGGACACCTCTAGTGATGTAGTACGATTCAGGTGCAGTCCAGCATATCTGGGAGTGTCTGAAGTCCCTTGGGTAGATGGAGAAAAAAAATACAGCAACTCATTCATCATCTTTACTTTGTGCTTGCAGGCTGGTTGCAATTATCTTGTAAGCATTAAAAATCAGTCTAACATACTGCCTATGTTCCATAGGGTTTCATTGATGTGAGGAGACATCATGACTCAGGCAACTCTTATAAGGAAAATTTAAATGAGGTTGTCTTACAGTTTCAGAGGGTCAGTACATTATTATCTTGGTAGGAAGCATGGCAGCACCCCGGTAGAGGAGGTGCTGGGGAAGGAACTAAGTGGTCTATATCTTAGTCTGAAGGCTACCAGAAGGAAGCTTGTGGCCACAGGTAGCAAGGAAGAGGATCGATTTTTGTCTCTGAGCAGAGATTGAGCACTACACAAAAGCAAGCCTACACAATGATACACTTCCTCTAACAAGCCAACACCTTGTAATAATGCCACATACCATGGGCAAAAGATATTCTAATCAACACACTGCGTCATAGGACATAAAGAAAGATACTGCATGATTGCATTCCTCTAGTCACAGGTGCGACATACCTACAAGCTTATATGAACACACACACACACACACACACACACACACACACACACACACCAATCGGATATGCACATGCATACATATATATTTGTCTATTTATTTACTTACTTACCTACTTACTTACTTACTTACTTACTTACTTACTTTGTTTTAAATTTGTTGGGTAAGAACTTTCTACATACACATAAATGAGTTTTAGCAAATTCATCCCTATCTTCTCCTCCTTGAATTGTTATCCATTTCTCCTGTATCACTTTTATCCTTAATTACATTTTCATTTTTATATAGACGGCTGTGTAGTGCCATGCCCTGAGAAATCGCATGCATGCTGCAAGCAATCACTGAGAAGAGCCATGCGTGCCACAAGCAATCGCCATTATAAGATGGTGATGGCCTCCCCTGTGCCTAACTAGTAAACAAGCCTTGTACGCAGGTGCAAGAGTGAACTCACTCCTAGTCACTGTCCATTCTCGGGGCATAATAGTGGGGTGATGGGCAAGCAACGAATCAGGAGCTGTCACGTCACATCAGGTGCTGAAACGTCATGCTGTTGGCTATATAAGCAGCGCCATTTTCCCGGATCATGGTCTTCCTGATAAGTAAGCAATAAATCTTTTGCCACAGAAGATTCCGGTTTGTTGCTTCTTTCTTGCCGGTCGAGTGGGATGCAATAAGTGGCACCGAGGAACCCGGGAACTTTATACCATCACACCAGTGCAAGGAAGATCCCTTGTTCGCGGGGCGGAATCAGAACTGCGGGATGAAAGGCTCTGTAAGGTACATACAGTTTTGAAATTTCTCCAGAGTTAGACACCCTTTTGATTGTTTGCACAGCGATTGCACTTTTCCTTTCAGTTTCGTTTTTCTTCCACTGCTTCCACTGCTGACTGGTTCTTAGTCACGGTCAGGCCTGGATAGCGCCTGGACAGCGACCAGTTTCAGTCACGGTCAGGACTGGACAGTGCCTGGACAGCGTCCATTTTCAGTCACAGTCAGGACTGTACAGCGGCAGTATGAGAATCTCGCATTCTATAATAGTGGCCTTACACTCGGTCCTGAAGCACTGTGGCCTAAAATGTGCCACTAATACCTTAGAGGGATTTGTCAGGGAGATAGACAATGTGGCACCATGGTATGCTTGCTTAGGGTCATTTAGGCCTTTTCATGGGCCTTGATCCCGAGGAAAAGATATAAAAAGAGAAGAATGCCTTGGGAGAGATTAGAAAAGGGATGGAAAGGGAGAGAAGAAGGGAGATCCAGGTGGAGAGGCACATAAGGAAAGGAGCCTCTACCTGCCACTAGATGAGTTTAAGCAGCTAGCTCTTAGTAGCTCAGAATCTGATGAAGGGCTTAGCTCCTCTGAAGAAACGGACTTGGAGGAGGAAGCAGTTCATTATAAGGGAGAAAGGTACCTGCAAGATAAAATGCAAGCTACTCAGTGCAGAAAAAGTCCAACAACGACTGGTGAAAGCCAGCTTGCTGCTCGGCCTCGGGATTGTTGGCTTCAGTGTCCTAGTGAACCTCTGCCTTATGTGCATAGGTAGTTGTCAATTTTTGCCTACACCTCATGTAGGGGTAAACCCTCGAGGCATCAGGCCATTACAAGTCTGGCAAATGGATGACACTCATATTTCCTCCTTTGGGAGAAATCAGTACTTACATGTTTCCTTTGGCACCTGCAATGGTGTAATGTTTGCCACACCTTTAACAGGGGAAAAAAACTCTCATGTTATACAGCACTGCCTAGAAGTGTGGAGTGCTGGGGCAAGGCCACAATTCTTAAAACGGATAATGGGGTAGCATATACTTCTACTAAATTTCAGCAATGTTGTCATCAAATGGATGTCACTCACTTGACTGGCCTTCCTTATAATACTCAAGGACAAGGCGTTGTGGAATGTGCCCACCACACACTCAAGTCTTATCTTATAAAACAAAAAGGGGGAGTTGATGAGACTCTGCCCTCAGTGCCAAGAGTAGCAGTATCTATGTCACTCTTTACACTTAATTTTTTGAATCTTGACGAGCAGGGACGTTCTGCAGCTGAGCGACATAGTTCAGACCCTGATAGACCAAAAGAAATGGTCAAACGGAAGGATGTTTTAACTGGTCTCTGGAAAGGCCCGGATCCTATCTTAATCAGATCCCGGGGAGCTGTTTGTGTTTTTCCACAGAGTGAAGACAACCCATTTTTGCTGCCGGATTGACTCACCCGCAGGATATTCATCAAGGATGGTGCAAAAATGCTGACCTCCTGAGGACTGTTCCTGATCCTGACAATGCTGAACTTGTCTCAGGTTCCTAGTATAATGGGTGAACAGATATGTGCTATTCTCTCGACTTTCCCTAAACCAATGTCAGTTCGCCATGATACTATAGTTTTCCAAATTTTCCAAATTTCCAAAATTCTTTACTAATAATAAAACAGTGGATTTGCCATATTTACCCTATGATCCAACTCGTTATTATCATTAGGAGAAAATCACTCCTTACTAGAACAGGGTTTTTTATGTTTTCAAATTAATGGACAAGGACATTGTATCAACCTCCCAGCCTGAGCTTTAGGGAGGTTTAATGAGCACCAAGGAGGTTGGGTGAGCACAACCCAAGATAATTCTAATGTAGATATAACCTTTACAAATCGGACCTTTTGGCAGGAGGCAATTTGGGTTAATGGTACATTTGTACCACCTAACTTTTCAGACAAAGAATGTCCCCACCAACCAAAAATAGCCCCTCATTGTGTCTTGGAAGATGAAGGTCTGATCCTGCCTTGGTCTGATTGTCGATCCTCCATCACTTGTTGGGCAGATCAGAGTAAAACTTTTTCCTTTTCTTCCAACATGACAGATGACCCAAAGAATGAATTTTTTATGAAAAAGAGATTTTTCATCCAGGACTTTAGAATGCATTCCTTTCACAAGTGGGTGCTTTGGGGAGACAATGGCAATTGTACAGATTTCAATCCTTTGATTTTTATCCAGGGAGGAGCAGTTGTAAAGGCTTCTTTTACTGGTATCTCAAGATTTGCTCAGCACTGGGGAATACATGATGCCTCCCAGGACTCTTATGGACATACTAATTTCAGAGTAGAGATCACTGGGTTCAATAAAACTTTGGTAAACCAGATTATTTATACATCTCCCACAGTCTGGTTTACCCCCCTTTCTTGTTTATATTCTTTCAAGTGATTCATTTGAAGTCTGTTCCAATGATTCTTGATGGATTTCTCAATGTTGGCATGTAACAATAAACACCCATGCCATGGTGCCACGGATCCCACTTTGGGTCCCTGTTCTGGTGGAAACACCCTCCACCTTGAAAGTAAATGGGAGAAATGCCCTAAAGATACATGAAGTACACACTAGATTAGTTGAAAAGTGGAAAATTAGCTGATAAGAGCAACTGTTGTTTGGGCAGTGGTGCTTTATGCCTTTATTCTCATCACTTGGTTGGCAGAGGCCAAGAATGTCTGAGTCTGAGACCAGCTTGGTATACAGAGTGATTTCCAAGACAGCCAGGTCTACACAGAGAAACCCTCTCTCAAAAAACAAACAAACAAACAAACAAACAAACAAACAAACAAAAAGCACCTGTTCTATGAAGAGGACCGGGCACAATGCACCCACATAGTGGCTTACAATTTATGCACAGCTACAGTTTTGAGAATCACTGCTCTCTTTTAGCTTCTGTAGGCTATAGAGGCATAAGTGAGAGAGAGGGCATGAGCAGACTAGCACAGAAGTGAGAGAGGGCATAGCACATAGGTGACAGAGAGTTCCTGAGCACTCTAGCACATAAGGGAGAAAAAGGGGCTGGGCATCCAAGCACATAAGTGAGGGAGAGAGGGCCTGCACATCCTAGCACACTCTTGTAATCAAGCTCAGTACTAGGAAGGTGGAGGTGGGAGTTTACCAGGGATTGTAGTGAATCTGGATGTTCTCTTCTGATCTATTAGGACAGCATGGACTGTTCTGTTGTGGGTATGTACATACAGAAAAAGTACACACATTTTAATTTTTATGCACATAAATAAATAACAAAAAATATTACAGTTGAAATTAGTAGTGCCATTTCCAGTACTTTCATGTTACACATTTGTTCATGTTTTTTCAAGTCTGCAAATGCTTATCAACCTAGAAACTGGAAATCATTTGTCTTAAAGATGGTAGCTCATTTCCACCTCCTGAGACCTCCCTTCTAATCAATGGTGCCTGGTACTCCATGACAGCATACACAGGGTATATTCAGCCAAAGGGTGAAATCCCTGGATGAGACCTGTTTTCTCCATCTGGCATCACAAAGGGTCCTCAGAGTACTACATGTGGGTCTCTCCTGATAACGTTTTATTTATTTGTTTGTTTGTTTGATTGATTTTGTTTTGTTTTTTATTTTTGTTATTGTTTTGTTTTTTATTTGTTTTATTTTTGTTTATTTTTTTTTTTGTTTTTGTTTTTGTTTTGCTTTGTTTTTGTTTTGCTTTTTTTTGTTTTTGTCTTTGTTTTATCTTTGTTTTGTTTGTTTGTTTGTTTGTTTGTTTTTCCCATTGAGCAGACAAGCAAGGAAAGGTGCGGTTGTGAAGGAGTTCACTTCTGAATGACCTGGAAGAGATAACCAGCTCTGATCAGGGTTATTGGACTGTTAAAGGATGTGTGACTGGAGAGAAATCTCAGTCCCAAGAGGCCACTATGTGAGGAAAAACCTCCCGATCTGCCTTTTCCTACGGCTTCTGAGGGTTAAATGAAGGAGGAAGATCATATTTTTTTTCTCTTTTTTTCCATTTTTTTTTAACTAAGAAGACATTATAGTTTTTAAGAGAAGAATGGCTCTTAAGAAAATGATGGTGATTCCAAAGGAAGATTACTTATTACTTTTGGACTTTGATGATGAAGAAGATGACATAAATATTTCGGAGGAGTCTCTTTCTGAAGGTTACTGCATATTCAGTGTTGGGTATTAATTGTGTGTTGTTCAGTTCACTAGACTTTTACCTAGTCACCTGAAACGGAAGAAGTCTTTTCTCAGAGATTTTATATAGTTCATTTGAAATTTTACCTATCTATCTATATCTATATATTCTTATACCCGAGTTTTAGCAACACATATAACTACTCTTGACATTGTAGTCAGAATATGTTGATCAAAAATAACTTGTTATGACTTTGCCACCGGAAAATACCTGAACATTGTTCCAATAATATGTTTGCAAAACCTGAATTTATTTCAAGAACATTACAAATAATTTATTTCATTCCTTTTTTATTATTTCTTTTCTTTTTTTTTCTTTTTTTTTTACATTTCAAATGTTATTCCCTTTTCTATTTTCCCCTCCAAAAATCCCAGTCCTCTCCCCTCTATCCCTGCTTTCCAACACACCTACTCCCAATTCCTGGCCCAGGCATTCCCAAAACTTGGTCATAGGAACTTTACAAGAACAAGTGTCTCTCCTCCCATTGATGACATACTAGTCCATCCTCTGCTACATATGCAGCTGTAGGCAAAAGTCACAACTTATGTTTACTTTGATTGGAGATTTAATCTCAGGGAACTCTGGGAGTACTTGTTAGTTGTTTTTCCTCATAGAATGTTCCTTGTGTACTTTCTCTAGCTCCATAATTAGGGACCCTGTGCTCAGTCCAATGGATTTCTGTGAGCATCCACTTCTGTATTTGTCAGGAAATGGCAGATCGTGTCAGGAGACAACTATATCAGTCTCCTGTCCCTAAGCTCTTGTTTGGCTCTTCAACAGAATCTGGGTTTGGTGGTTGTTTATGGTATGGATCATAGAATGAAGCAGTGTCTGGATTCCTTCAGTCTTAGTTCCAAACTTTTTCTCTGTAACTCTTTCCATGGATCTTTTGTTACCAATTCTAAGAAGGAACGACATATCCACACTTTGGTCTTCCTTCTTGTTGAGTTTCATGGGTTTTGCAAATTTTACCTTGTTTTTTTCTGAGCTTCAAGGATAACATCCACTTATCAGTGAGTATATATCATGTGCTTTCTTTTGTGATTGAGTTATGTCACTTAGGAACATATCATCCAGATCCATCCATTTGTCTAAGAATTTCATGAATTCATTGATTTTAATAGTAATGTAGTATTTCATTATGTAAATGTACTATATTTTCTGTATTCATTCCTCTGAAGACGGGCATCAGGTTTATTTTCAGCTTCTTGCTATTATAAATAAGGATGCTATGAACATAGTGATGCATGTATCCTTATTACAAGTTGGAATATCTTCTGGATATATGCCAAGGAGGACTATTGCTGGATCTTCAGTAGAACTATTACCACGTTTCTGAGGAAACCCCATCTGCTTTCCAGAGTGGTAGTACCAACTTGCAATTCCACAAGCAATGGAGGAGTGTTCCTACTTCACCACATACCCACCAGCAACTATTGTCATCTGAGTTTTAGATCTTAGCCATTCTGTCTCTGTGAGGTGGAATCTTAGGGTTATTTTGACTTTCTGTTCCCTGATGATTAAGGATTTTGAACATTTATGAAGTGCTTCTCAGCCATTCAGTGTTTCTTAATTTGGAATTCTTTGTTTAGAACCATCCCCATTTTTTAAAATAATGTTATCTGATTTTCTGGAATCCAGCTTCTTGAGTTCTTTGTATATATTGAATATTAGTCCCTTATCTGATTTAGCATTGATAAAGACTTTTTCCCCGTTTTGTTCTAATGATAGTGCCCCTTGCCTTACAGAAGTTTTGCAATTTTTGAGGTCCCATTTGTTTATTTTTAATCTTATAATAACAGCCATTGCTGTTTTGTTCAGGAATATTCCCGATTTAACCTTGTCTTCGAGGCTCTTCCACACTTTCTCCTCTATAAGTTTCAGTGTCTCTGGTTTTATGTGCAGTTCCTTGATCCAATTAGACTTGAGCATTGTACAATGAGATGAGAACAAATCAATTTGCTTTCTTCAATATGCTAACTGCCAGTTGAGCGTGCACCATTTTTTGAAAATGCCATTTTCTTTCCACTGGGTGGTTTTATCTCCTTTGTAAAAGATCAAGTGACCTCATGAGTTTGGGATCATTTCTCTGTCTTCAGTTCTGTTCCATTTATCTACCTGTCTAACACTATTCCTGTACCATGAAGTTTTTATCATAATTGTTCTGTAGTACAGCTTGAGGTCAGGCATGGTGATTACAAAAGACATTCTTCTATTGTTGAGTATAGTTTTGGATATAGTAGGTTTTTTTTTCAAGATGAATTTGCAAATTGCCCTTTCTAACTCAGTGAAGAAATGAGTTGGAGTTTTGATGGTGATTGCAATGCATATCAAATTGCTTTTTGAAAGATAGCCATTTTTACTATATTAATCCTGCCAAATCATTAGCATGGGAGATTTTACCATCTTCAGAGATCTTCTTTGACTTCTTTCTTGAAGAAACTTGAAGTGTTTATCATACATATATTTCACTTTCTCAGAGTCACACCAAGGAATTTTATATTATTTGTGACTACTATGAAGCATGTTTTTCCCTAATTTCTTTCTCATACTATTTGTCTTTTCTGCAGAGAAATTCCACTGTTATGTTCAAATTAATTCTAAATTCAGCTCCTAAGCTGAAAATGTGTATCAGGATTAGCTTTTCTCTGTTGTAATTTTTGGGGTCATAGATACATGCTATCATATCTTCTGGAAATAGAGAAATTTTGACTTCTTCCTTTCCAATTTGTATTCATCTGTTTTCGGTTTTTGGTTTTTTTTTTTTTTTTTTTTTAATGTGTGTAATTGCTCTGGCTAGTATTTCAAGTACTCTATTGAATAGGTAGGGAGAAAGTGGGCAGCCTTGTCCAGTCCCAGATTTTACTGGGACTCCTTCTGGTTTCTGACCATTTAGATTAAAGTTAAATCCTGGGCTTTCTTTTCTTTTCTTTTCTTTTCTTTTCTTTTCTTCTCTTCTTCTTCTTCTTCTTTTTTTTTTTTTTTTTTTAGGTGTATGCCTTGAATTCCTGGTCTTTCCTGGACATATTATGAATGGGCACTGTATTTATCCAACTATTTGCTATGCATCTAATCGAATAATCATGTGGTTTTTGTAGTTGAGTTTTTTTTGTTTTTGTTTTTGTTTTCTTTTTTTTTCTATAATGGATTTAATTGATGGTTTTCGATATTAAACTCTCCCTGAATCATAAGCAGGAGGCCAACTAGGTCATGATGGATTATCCTTTTGATGTATTCTCAGACTCGTTTTGAAAGGATTTTATTTAGTATTTTTGCATCGATATTCATAATGGAAATTGGAATAAAGTTTCCTTTCTTCATTGGGTTTTGTATAGTTGTAATCTTGCTTCATAGAACATATTAAATAGTGTTCCTTCTCTTTTAATTTTGCATAATAGTTTGAGGAGTATTGGTATTAGGTCTCCATGAATATCTGATAGAATTCTGAACTAAACCCATCAGACCCTGGGCTTATTTTTGGTTGGGAGACTATTAACGATTGCTTCTAATTCTTTAGGGGTGTTATGACCCACACTACAGTCTTGCCAGAAAGAATTCCCACAGGACACTCGGATCCTTCTGCAGTAAAGCTTTAATGCATCTCGAGAGATAGATGATCAGCTTCAGGACAGGTGACCCAGAGAGCAGAAAACCCCTCCCTTATATAGGCTGTGAAGTACAGTTAGAAGTATGGTTGGAGACGTGCACCACCGGAATTGTCTGCCCACCATCAGCCTGATGACGCCATTGGAGAGACAGGGCTCAGGTAATGGAAAGATACCCCGATGCCTGTGCACACTCACCACGAGCAATAGTGACAATGGTGTTGTGAGCACCATCTTGTAATGGTGGCCGTGAGGACGGCTCCTCACATCTCACCCTTTTCTTTTATGTTAGAAGCAACAGGCCACACAGTATGGAGAGTGGAGATAGAGGTCAAATTCCCACTGTGCAAGCATAGGGGCCTTACACAAAACCTCCTTCCAGGCTCGTCACCCAGAGGGGTCTTGGTCAGCTCCCCTGTCGTTTTTCCTGGGGGGAAGGACACTAGGACACTCAACCTTCTTGAAAGATGACATATCTCCCAGAAAGAAGCTCAAATTACACCACAACGCCATTCCAGTGCAGTGCTTAGCCACAAAACTCACCTGGGTTGTTAAAGCACACCCGCTCCAACCCATGCAGCAAGACTCGCCTCAGGTTTTTGTGGAGCTGGATGTCCAGCAACCTTATTGCTTGAGCATCATCAATATTCATATATCGGGGGAAACACCCTGCTCCAAAGCAACAAGTGCCTGGGTTACTACCATCCTGTCCCTCCTTGTTTGGGATTTAAGTTTGCAGATCATCCATAGTAGGAGCAGTACTCCACTGTACACAGCCACTCCAAACAAACCACCCCCACCCATTGCTTGAAGTAGGAGAATGCTGCAGAAATTCAGGTAGAAAATCCTTCCATCAATGACAGGTCAAGACATGTCGAATCAACTTATAAGATGGTGATCCTCAGCTCCCGAAGTGTCTGTTCAAATTCTATGGTCCAATTCTGTAACAAATAACAAGACAAAGCCTTTTACAGGTTAGCTGCTCTTGTAAAATTCTGAAATTGTAGTAAGGTGATACAGACGCTAGGCAGCTTATGTTTGCAACCCAGCTGAGGCATTTGCCAAAGAATATACACCTGCTCTTGGACCAGATCGATCCGTTGGTTTACCAACATGAGGCCTCTCTGTATCTGGGAGTTGGCCATTGCCTGGCTGTTCAGGGCCAATGTCACTCTTGCCTAAAGGTCATTTTATAGTTTGTGTTGTCTGAACCGTAGCAGACAAGGCCAGGGCCGAAACAGTGACAGAGGCAGCTACTGCTGCTGTTGCTACCAAGCCTACTATAATAGCAGAGATTCCAAAATCTCTCTTTTCTCTAAATAAGCTTAAATTCTAGAGGCTTCCACAGGAACTGGAAAAAATCTAGGCACATGAGTAACCAAAGCAAAGCAATACTTAGTAGCATCCCAACACAGGGTATAGAAACTTTCATTAAGCAAGCAATCTAATTCTAATTGATTATTATTTAAACTTTTATTACTTACAACCCACAGAAAGGGGGTCAAACACAAACCGGGGTGACAGTATAATTCACCCTTTTAAATGATTTATATTTAGTATTAGAGGAGGACCAATCGAAAGACCCCAAACCAGCACTCAAAGTGCCCTACCACTCAAAACCCATTTGGACCTTTTCACTATATCCACCTCCAATCGTTGCCATAGGGGAAAGATCGGTACAGCTCTCATTAACCCCACAAAGTAACCATTGATCAAAAGGGTTAGCATCTGCCCGATCAGAATCCATGAAGTTAAAATCATGTCCAGCAAGGATTTCATTTATCTCTACACTTACATGTGGGGAAAAGGAAAAAAAATCCTTCAACCACCCAAAAGGTTTTTCTGGCCTGGCACCCAGTCCAAAAAAGCATGGAGTTCTCCGAGGATCTTCCTTTACAAAAGGGTGCCGTTCTGGGTTGCTGGGGCAGTGCTTTCCTGGATTTATGACTAGGCCTCCAGCCTTGAATTATCAAGGCATTGGCTATTATTTCAGAGTGGGTTCCCCAAGCAGCTGCTTTCAACCAGGCCACTGATTGATTTTATAAGGATATACACTGTCGTTGGTCTTTCAATTCAGAGATCATTACAAAGCACAGGCTTCCTTTGAGGGAGAAGTTCTGTTTTCCATCAGAACCTGAATTTGTCCATCTAATGGTAAAAAGGCAAGTCCCAGCTCCCTATCAGTAGTAAAGAAATGTGGAAAAACTTGTGCACTGTGCATGACAGGCATGAACAGAATGTTAGACATAATACCCCAACACAATTCCCCCGATATACTAGGAACCATGATCTCCAGTAGAAGGGTCATTATCCATCGTTGTTTCCAGAATTCCCTCTTTTGTCCACATCTTCTGAAGGGGAGATCCTTCAGATGAGGCATTCTGGAACCCAAAGGGGATTGTCTTCTTCCTGTGGAAAGACACAAATAACTCCTTTGGATCTTATTAAAATAGGATGCAGGCCTCTACATTTTCCAGTTAAGACAACTTTCCATTTGATAATTTCTCTAGATCTGTTTGGTTCTGAACAGTGACGATCAGTTGCAGTGTGGCCTTGCTCATCAATATTCAAAAAATTAAGAGTAAAGGGTACCATGGAGATGTCCACTCTCAGTGTTAAGGGTAAGAGCCTCATCAACTCACCCTTTCTTTTTGATAAGGTAAGTTTTAACAGTGTGGTGGGCACGTTCCACAATGCCTTGTCCCTGTATGGCAAACCAGTTAAATAAGTTACATTCCTCTGTAGACAGAATTGTTGAAAATTTTGAGAGGTGTAGGCCAGTCCATTATCGGTTCTAAGAAATTTGGTTTGTCCCCAAGCTTCAAGGCAATGTTGAATTACATGTGTGGCTTTTTCTTAGTAGAGGGATCAGTTTTACTGCCCTCTTTTCTCTCTCCCCTTCCTTCTGAATCCCTGGGAGGGCCCTTTTTCTTAGACATGTCTTTCTTTGTTCAAGCTCCCATTCTCTCATTCTGTTAGGTTTCTGACATACTGTCCTGAACCTCTTCTAGTATTCCCTGTCCCTCCACATTGGCTGTTTGGCAGGTTTCATCCTCTAGACAGTTTTATATTAGCTTGCAAATGCCTTGGTGCCCAGGCGTAAGTCTCCCTCTTTATGCTTAAGGTCAAGGTCACTTCCTAGCTTACTACATAAGGCTACATTTAGAGATCCCGAACAAGAATACCAGGGAGAAATGCGATCCACTTCCTTAACAAAGTTCTGCAGCGTACTGGAGGCAACCTGCCTGTAATGCAGTGATCACTGACTTTGAGGAGGCCATGATAGAGTGAGTCCCTGCTCTTGATCTACACCCCATTTATAGTACTCCTTAAGCAAAGCGAAAGTAAACACAGTGCTCTGCTCCCTTATCTACGGAAGGCTTAGAAGATACCTCAGTGTTGCCACTTATCTACGTTGGACTGACAACACCTCATTTTTCAGCACCAGCCTCGATGGACAGAATAAGAAACAGAATGAGGGCCAGGGCAACCAAGACTAGAGCTTCTACTGCCCCTTCCTATGGTGCATCTAGATTAAGACCGAAATCAATAGGGATAAGAGGGTCACGATGAGACATACCACTCCAAACTTACCTTTTCCCTGCAGTTCTGAATCCACCCCATCTCCAGGGGTTCTCCTCAATGCCAGCGATGTTGATCCTGGGTTTATGGCACCAGATGACCTGCGCTACCATCTCGCCAGCAAGAACACATGCAGGACACTCAGATCTTTCTGCAGTAAAGCTTTAATACATCTCCAGAGATAGATGAACAGCTTCAAGACAGGAGATCCAGAGAGCAGAAAACCCCTCCCTTATATAGGTTGCAAAGTATGGTTAGAAATACGGTTGGAGACGTGAATCACCGGAATTGTCTGCCCACCATCAGCCTGATGACGCCATTGGAGAGGCAGGGCTCAGGTAATGGAAAGATACCCTGACGCCTGAGCGTACTCACCATGAGCAATGGTGACAATGTTGTTGTCAGCGCCATCTTGTATTGGTGACCATGAGGGCGGCTCCTAACAGTGGTAGAAGTAATTACAGGGTTTCTCTGATCCTGATTTGAATTTGGTACCTGATATCTGTCTAAATAAGTGTCCATTTTATCCAGATTTTCAAGTTTTGTTGAGTACAGCCTTGAATAGTAGGATCTGATGATATTTAAAATTTACTAAATTTCTGGTGTTATTTCTCCCTTTTCATTTCTGATTTTGCTAAATTGGATACTGTTCTTGTGTTCTGTATTTAGTCTGTCTAATGGTTTATCTATCTTGTTGATTTTCTCAAAGAACAAGCTCCCAGTTTGTTTGATTATTTTTGTATTGTTCCTTTGTTTCCACTTGGATGATTTTAGCACTGAGTTTGATTATTTCCTGACTTCAACTCCTTTTGGGTGAATTTGCTTCCTTTTGTTCTATAGTGTTTAGGTGTGATGTCAACCTACTCCTATATCCTCTCTCTGGTTTTTTTAGAGGCATTCAGAGAGCTATGAGTGTCCCTCTTAGGGCTATTTTCATTGTGTTCCATAACTTGCAGTATGTTGTAGCTACATTTTCATTAAAATCTGAAAAGTCTTTAATTTAGTTCTATATTTCTTCCTTGACTGTTTTGTCACTGACTAGATTGTTGTACACATTCCACGTGTATGTGGGTTTTCAATTATTTATATTATTGTTGAAGTTAGTCTGTGGTGATCTGATAGGAAGCAGGAAATTATTTCAATAATTTTATATCTGTTGAGGCATGTGGTGTGACTGAGTGTATGGTCAATTTTGGAGAAGGCATCGTGAAGTCTTGAGAAGAAGGGACACTCGTTTGTTTTAGGATAAAATGTTCTATAGATATCAACTAAACGTATTTGCTTCATAAATTCTACAAGTTTCACCGTGTATCTTTTTAGTTTTAGTTTCCAGGATCTGTCCATTAATGAGGGAGGGGTGTTGAAGTCTTCCAATATTATTGTGTGTGGTACAATGTGAGTTTTGAGCTTTACTAAAGTTTCTTTTATGAATGTGGATGTCATTGCATTTGGAGTATAAATGTTTAGATTTGGGAGTCCATCTTGGTAAATATTAACTTTAATGAATATGACGTTTCCCGCCTTGCCTATTTTAATAACTTTTGGTTGAAAGTCAATTTTATTTGATATTAGAATGGCTGCTCCACCTTATTTCTTCGGATCATTTGCTTGGAAAGTTCTTTTCCAACCTTTTAGTCTGAGGTAATGTCTGACTTTGTCCTTGGTGTTTGTTTTTGGTATGCTGAATATTGCTTACACATCCATTTTTTTATTCTATGCCTTTTTACTGGTGAACTGAGTCCACTGATATTAAGAGATACTAAGAAAAGTCCTTGTTGCTTCCTGTTATTTTTGTTATTAGAGTTGGAATTTTGTTCATGTAGCTATCTTCTTTTAGGTTTCCTTCAACTTTAATTTCTTCTTTTTTCTTGAGTGTAATTTCCCTCTTTATATTGAAATTGTCCCTTTATTATCGTTTGATGTGCTGGATGCATTGGAAGATATTGTGTAAATATTGTTTTGTCACAGAATACCTTGTTTTCCCAAGCTATGTTAAAAGAGTTTTGCTTCATATAGTAGTCTTGGCTGGCATTTCTGCTCTCTTACATTCTGTATGACATCTGCCCTAGATTTTCTCCTTTCATAGTCTCAGGGGAGAAGTTATGTGTAATCCTGATAGATCTTGCTTTATATATTACTTGACCATTTTCCCTTACTGCTTTTAATATTCTTTCTTTGTTTTGTGCATTTGGTGTTTTGACTATTATATGATGGCAGAAATTATTTTTTTTCCGGTCCAAATAATTTGGCGTTCTGTAGTCTCCTTGTTTATTCATGAGCATATCTTTCTTTAAGTTAGGGAATTTTTTTTCTATAATATTGGTAAAAATATTCAATAGCCCTATAATTTGGAAACCTTACTTCTCATCTATACCTATGCCGGATTTCATGTACGTAATTTATCATTTCTAAAAGCTGTTTCAAAAATTCACCTGGGCAGTATTTCCTGAGAAATTCAAATCATTAATACTTTATCCCCTTTTACTAATATAGCATATTATGTTTCCATGTTTTTTGTCTATATAGTACAGAGCCCATCATTTGACAAAGATGAGAATATATCACCTCAGGTAGAAACAGATGAAGATACGGTGTAATATTTTCATTTTTTCCCATTTTGATAGAGTACTTCAACAGTAGTGTTTGTGAAACCTTAACTGGAGAAGTAGATTCAGGAAAAAGAGCAATTCAGGGTCAGATGCTCTTATATGTGTAGTTCAAGACCAGATTTTGGTCCTTTAGACCTTGTGATCACAAAAATATAGCAACTAGTACAATACAACCACCTGCATGAGATGTTCCCAGATATACACACAAAGAAAAGGAGAACCATTATAAAAATAAGAGAAGGACCATTTACGAAGAAGAAGGATCTCAGCAATGGTAGTACAGTTATGAAGAAGTGCTGTGAGGTGTAAATGTATGAATTGTTTAAAGTAAATATTACAAGTTTTTTTTGGAATTCTACCATGTATTGTATATGGATATGACATTTGATTCAAACCAAATATATATTTATTAAAAATAATTAAAATAATTTTCTGTGTAAAGTTTTGTGTGTGGTAGAAAAAATGTCCTATGGTGAGACTCCAACTTAAAGTGTATCTCGCAGGAAGGTAAATCCCCTAGACGTTCCCCAAGCGTGTTTTCCCTGATCTCTGAAAATACAGCTAGGAAGAAGCTCTTTGTTCTCTATAGCCAGCAAAAAGGCTTTTGGTTTCTATACTTTTCAACCAGAGATGCCTGCCTTCCTGTGCCAAGGACAAGGTGATAAAAATTTAGAAAGGACTCACGCCCCACTCCTGCCTTGTAAATTTCAACAAGAACACCAGGAAGAGAGGAACTCCCCTACAAACATTTCCCAACTCCTCCCAACTCTCCTCCCAACTCCTCCCAATTCCTCAGCTAGCTGTTAAAAGCCCCTTACTGTCACAGCTCGGTGTCAAACTCCCCTGCCCTGCTAGGCAGAGTGACTTTGTCCTCAGCCAGCTAATAGTAAAAACTCTTGCAGTTTGCGTCAGTTGTGGTTTTCTCTTGGGTCATTGGGGTGCTGGCCAGCTCATTCCAGGACTTGAGAGGAGGCCCAGCTTCTGAGGTCTTACATTTGGGGGCTTCTCCACCATGATTTGTGGCCTACCCCAATTCTCAGAGACCCTGCTTGGAGGTAGGATTCTATCTTTGTCTGTATCTTTGTCTCTATCTTTTTCTATAACTTTCCTCTATCTTTGTCTCTATCTTTTTGTGCCAGCTCTGTTTGAATTCACTATTCTCCGTTTGCAGTTGTAAATGCTCGTGAGAGCAACGAACTCCCTTTTTCAGATGGAAAAGGGTTACTGACAGACATGTCAGGAGAAACCGGCTGCCACCCTTTGGGACATCCCAGGAGTTCTGAGGGAGTTCCAGGGATACCTGGAGATCTCCTATCAGTGTGCCAAGTGAGAGTGTGCTCACTCGGCTGTCTGTTTCTGTTACTGGGTGCCAAGTGAGTGTGTGATCTCTCGGCCATCTTATTGGGGCCTGGTCTTGGTTATTGTAATCTTTTTTGTGTATATATTTTTTTCCCTGTATGTGACTCTGATGATGGGACCGACTATTAACATGCCCCTTGGACTGACCCTTGATCACTCGACTGAAATTAAGACTAACACTCACATTCTCTCTGTGTATGTCTGAAATAGATTTTAGAGAACTTTCTGATCTACAGAATGGCCATCTTTGATGATAGTTGGCCACTAGAGGGCACTCTTTGTTTGGTTCTGTTTTCAGCTCTTAAAGTTGTTTTACAGAGGGGACCAGGGTCTCAGCCAGATTACGTGCCCTACATTCTCATCTAGAAAAATTTAGCACAGGATCCCCCCTCTCCCATCCTGTTTAAAGCCTTGGGTTAAAAAAGAATAATCCAGGCTCCCCAGTCCTGGCCCTCTGCCACCCAGAGGTGAAAAAAAAGTTAAAACTGGCACAGGTTGAACTGCAGCCCTCGGTTTCTCCCAAGATCTATCCAGAGTTAGAAGAACCTCAAAAATGGCATAGCACCCCACCCCCATATTCCCTACTGGTCCCCTCCAAGAACTCTCAACAGGGTGCCACTAGATATTTGGGGAGGGACCAGTTGCTAAAGCCCAAGGCCAGCGAGCTCGAAGCCCAGAGTGACCAGATTCAACCATTGCACTGCCTTTATGTACTTATGACCCTCTTCCAGCAGGCCCCAGACAACTGCTGACCCTTCAGTAATGGCCCTTTTCCTCCTCTGAATGCTATAACTGGAAGGCAAATCATGCCTCCCTTCTTTGAAAACCCCTCTAGCCTCCTAATCTAATGGAATCTCTCATATTCTCTCTTCAGCCTACTTGGGATGACTGTCAGCAGCTACAGATTCTTTCACCACAGAAGAGAAGGAGAGGATTCTGAGAGGAAAGAAAGAGCATGCTGGGGGCCAATTGACTACCCATAAAACTTCTAAATGAAATGGATGCAGCCTTCCCTCTGACATGTTCTGACAGGACTGACCATATGGAGCAATTTACAATTTTCTGCTGGGCTCTGATAATAGGACTGAAAGGAGCTGGCAGGTGCCCCACCAATTTGGCCAAGGTAAGAGAGATCCTACAAGAGAAAAAGGAGCCCCCGGCAGTGTTTTTAGAATACCTCTGAAAGGTATAGAGGTGTTACACTACCTTTGACCCTACTTCGGCGTGCCAGCAGGTGACAGGTGTCATGGCTTCCATTGGGCAGTATCCTTCTGACATTAGGAAAGGGTTACAGCGTCTAGAGAGTCCGAAAATATTATCTTTACAACATCTGTTTAAGGAGTCAGAGAAAGTGTACCATAAGAGAGAGAGTGACAAGCCAGCACCAGGGTATATTGTGCTCTGAGTCTGCAGACACGCTTAACGTCCCCAAAAGACCCTCAATAGGATCATAAGACCTCTGGTGAATGGAACACAACCTCTGCTCCAATCCAATCTCACAGGATCTGAGACTACATTAATTAGGGAAGCACAAAAACTGGCCTGACAATGGTCACAAGTCCCTCTGGTCTGTGCCAGCACCTGGGCAACTTGTTGGACGGAGTCTGAGGACAGCCCCAAGGTCCTCACAGAAACATCCACGAGATCTTAAGACCTTTGTGAATGGAAAACCACTTCTGCTCCAATCCTATCATGCAGGACCTGAGACTGCATTCATTAGGGAAGCAGATAAACCGGCCTGACCAGGGTCACAAGTCCCTTCCAATCCATTACAGCACCGGGCACCTTGGGGGCAGAGTCTGTGGACACCCCAAAGGTCCCCACAGGACTCTCCATGGGATCTTAGTACCTCTAGTGAGTGGATTACAACATCTGCCAGGAGAAAGGTTCGAACACCAGATATCTGGGACCCTTCTCTGCAAGAGGAGATCTTGCCTGCAGAGAGTACTCTGAACACTGAAACTCAGGAGAAAACTAGTCTCCGAGGTCTGCTGATAGAGGCTAACATAATCACCTGACCATTGTTATGGCAACTATTAGAAAACAAAGCATTTAATTGGAGGCTTTGTTACATTTTCAGAAGATTGGTCAATCATCACGTGAGGTACCCCATCAATGGAGCAATAGAGAACTATTGATCCTTAGGCAAAAAGAGAGATTCCGCCATTGTATTGGCTTCTTGAAAACTCAAACTCATCCTTGTTGACACACCTATCCTCCAATGAAGCCACACCTTCTCGTATTCCTTCTAATCTTTAAACTCACTGCCACTTCCTGGTAATGAAATATTCATATATATGTGTCTATAGGGGATTTATTATTCAAACCACCACTTTTCCCATGGCTCGATCAGCTATTTTTTTTAAATATAACCTAAAGGGCTCCCATTTATTAAGGACTACTTATGAGCTTAGCCACAGTGATGGGCCCTCCCACATCAATCATTAGACTAGAAAATAACCCATAGACTTACCTAATGACTAAGTGATTGGAGACAGATGTTCAATTGTTCTCTCTTCTCAGGTAACTGTAGATTGTCAAGATTGGGAAAAAAATAATGTTCCATCACAGTAATGTTTAACTTACTCCATAACCTACACAAACATTACTCAACACCATCTATTGCATTCTGCCCCTGCATAGACACTTTCCATGTATGGCATAAGTGAAGGGTGACTACCTCCATCAGTAAGGATACTCAATAATATGTGCCATGAACTGAATATTTCCTATAGCCTCACAACCCCCACATTCTACTGTGTGTTACACTTATTGGGGGTCTTGCTAATCTGTCCAATATCCTGCCACCAAAGCTATGACAAAAAAAAAATCCTCATCAGGAAATCCAATGAATTTTACCTGATTTCTTTCTCCTGAGGCAACTGAGAGTTATCCCTTAATGCTTATATTAGTGTCTGATTCATCTGTAATAAACCCACTACTATTAACAGCTACATCACAGGAGGTATGACAAATACCATCTCCCATGAGTTGGCCAAGCCTTTTCAGCAGCTTTTTTGAAGTATCCTTTCTATACTAAAAAATCCATTGATTCCTTTATTTTTAAGTGTGTAATTTAATGATTTTAACACATTTTCACCTCCGTTCCATTTTCCCATCATTTCTGCTACTTCATATGATATTGCAATCTATTAAAATATAGTAGTGAATACAGTGAAAGGACCAGTGTGTGAAGCAGCAAATTTCTTTATTTCTCAGACAACAGATACACTGCCAGAATCTTCCAGGTACAACTGCTTTGTAACTTTGTGTCTAATGTTAGCATGATTCTTCCAGAAAAAAGCTTAAAGAATTAAACCATGGTTACTCTGGACCAGACAAGTCAGTATCACTAGTGAAAAACATTCATGTAAATCATTTTCATTACTGTTACAATGTGCCTTAGCAGCAAGGGAAACAGGTCCATGGTCACAAGAGTATGAAAGAGGCATCAAGGAGCACAGTTGTCCAACTTATTAGCAGCCAGTAAGCATCAACAGAGGAAGCGACCAAAGACAATAAATAACTTCCAAGACATGTTCCCAATGACCATGTTCCTTTACAAGTGCCTCACCCCTTCCATGCACACCCATCAATCAATTAACTCATTGATTAAAGCCCTCAGGGTCCAATCACTTTTCAGATTGTGTATATTGTTCTACCTTTGAACATTGTACTTCGGAACAAAATCTTCATCAAAGACCCACGACTGACATTGCAAACCCATTTCACCACAGAATTCTTTATGTTACAAAATGTGATGGAATGTATCTGTCTCTTTAAGGGTATCTCTGTCTAGAAGTTACAAAAGCAGAACGTCCAGGCCAACAGAATCATCAACTCCATGAGCTTTTTTTTTTTTTTTTTTAATATGAGTTCAAGAAGAAGGAAAATGCAATGCAAGTTAAGGGTCTTGATCCCCTATCCATCCAGCTTAAAGCCATAGGGTGGACCCAGAAGTTTAGGTCAAAAGTGTAAATTTCACCTATACTACAAACAACTGTGATGATTTCTAGCCATCTCCAGTTTCAGTGTGGTATTTAGTCCCACCATCTACATCAAGGCATATTGCCTAATGTGAAATAATGCCAGCCGTTTATTGCAAAAACCACTATGTGTTGACTTGGATGTAAAAGGAGACATCTATAATATAGACACACTTGTACACACAAACATACTCACAGAAAGAGGCAAGAAGTAGAGGAGCTGAGTCTTAGGATCATGTGAATCATGAAGGATTTGTTTTACATTACCTACAAGAAGGATCCAACTCTCTATGCTTATCAGCTCCTGGATGACTACAAGGAATGTAACCTCCACATGATTCCAGACACTCCTCCGGCTGAGGAGAGATCAGGAGATGACAGTGATGTGTTGATAGGTAACTGGATGCAGTACACCAGAAAAGATGGTTCCAAAAAGTTCGGAAAGGTTGTTTACCAATTTCTAGCCAATCCTTCCATGTACTTTATCAAGTTTCATGGTGACATCCATATCTATGTCTATACTATGGTGCCAAATATTCTTGAAGTTGAAAAATCATAAAGTACAGAAACGTAAACATATAGGACTGGAAGAAAAAAAAAGTTTTTTTTTTTACTGTGTTAGCTACATAAGGGTCTTTGAAAATCCCAGTATCTTTGCCAATAAAATGTGTTTTGTTCTAAAAATGTAAATGTGTGACATGACATGCTGTAAGTGAACAATTTGCTGGAAGAGATGGCCTACAGTGGAAGGAACATCAAATGAAGATGAAAGTTTCATTTCAGGCGGTGAACAGTACATACACCTAAAATCATACATGCTAAAAGGAACAGCTTCTCTGGTCTGCATGCAGAATAAGGAATTGGAGATGGAACTTGGAGGAGCAGGGATGGCAGAAAAAGATGGATGTTTAGGAAGTAGGGGAGAAGGACATGACATAGTTAGAACCTCTGATGTGAAGACTGAAGCAGAAACAAAAATTTGGGGAAAGTGGGAGATTTAAAAGAAATGTGGCCTTGTTGCACAAGGTGAAACCCAGAAAACTGATTGAAATAGACTCAGAAATCAGAGAAAATCAGGTTTTCTTTGAATAATGACACTTAAAGAAACCTGTCTCACATTTTAAGATTTATTATCTTTACTTATGTGGGTGGGGATATGGCATGTGCTTTTGAGTACAGGTGAACACAGAGACATGCGTTGTCAGGTCCTCTGGAGCTGCCATTAAAGGTGATTATTTGCCATTGGATATGAAATCAAGAAACCAAATCCATTTTTCTTGTGGTGCAAAAGTGCTTGTTACCATTGATTCATCTCTCTAATCCCACAAAGATATCTTTTTTAAGAAATCCAAAATTCACATGCATAAAACAGACCAGATTCAAGATAAGAAAGTTCTAATTGATGGTGACCATTAAAAGTAATAAGGGACACACAAGGAGTAGAGGACACTGAGAGACAAATGAATTCTAAGTTGGAGTTCTCAAAAAGTTAAGCTGGAGACACAGGAAGAAGAGAAATTTTAAGGAAATAGTCAAACTTGGGCCATATCCACATTGGCTTCTTTGTTTTCTTAACAAATAGCCAGCCTGTCATTACAGATGGGTGTGTTTGTGTGTGTGTGTGTGTGTGTGTGTGTGTGTGTTTGTGAGTGTGCGTGTGTGTCCATTTTTACACAGGCAATCTAGACTAGTGAATGTTTATATTTATGAGACTCCCTAAATCATCACAGAAACCTTGATTTTGTGTAATCAGTTCCAAAAGTAAAGTAAAACAGAAAATGAATATGCTGTGAGATAATTTTGGGTTGGAATGTATCCTGAGTTCCTTCCGTGAGCACTCTTTCCCTGTGATGAATCCTGTGATCTTTTGCAGGTCTCCAATGAGATCCTCAGATAACCATAAAAAGCCCCACAGTGGCCTGTTCCACCTAGCTCTCCTCTAAACACATGACCCCCTACATACCTATGTATAACTTCAGCCTGTCTATAGCCTGGAAATTCTAGTCTTTTACTTATATGTGACCTCATTCTCAGAAAACACTGAAGGTGTAACCAATGCATATATGCTGACCTTTTTTCTACGCCAGTTGTCATGGGTTTCAAATGTTATGAGTTTGCCCACTTTGTGGGTCACTTCCTGAGGAGCCCATGTACTTCATGGATGTCTGCCTGGGTTCCATCTATACTCTGAGAGGTTTTTTTTTTTCTTTTTTGAGGCAAGAATGCCATGGACTCAGTCATTACAATTTTCCTCTCTAGAATAAGTTTGTATGCTTCAACATTTGATAATAATCTCTATTGTTGATTAATTTTAATATCTGGGAGAGTTTCTGCAGTAACTGATTCTCTTAGGGATTAGTTGCTGTGAAAAGACACCATGTCAAAGGCCACTCATAAGAGACAACATTTCATTAGGGCTTTTCTACGTTTCATTACATGTTCAGAGATTTACTCCACAATCATCAAGGCAGAAAATATGGCACTGTCTAGGCAGACATGGTGGTGGAGAGGAAGTTTAGAATTATGCATCTTCATCCAAATGCTTCCAGGAAAAACTATGTATTCTGTATGCAGGGAGGGTCTCTTCCACACTGGTAGAGCTTTAAAGCCAAAAAATGATATGCTTCCTCCAGCAAGGCCAGACCTATTCCTACAAGGCCACACCTCCTCATAGACATAATACATTTAGAATGCCACACTGGTTTCATAGCAATTGACAAGATCTAGCTTCTTCAAAGAGGAGGAGCCTCAGTTGAGAAGATGACTCCACAAGATCCAGCTGTTAGGAAATTTCATAATTGGTGGGAGAGCACCCACTCCTTTGTGGGTGTTGACATCCTTGTATTAGTAGTCCTGGGTTCTTTAAGAAAGCAAGCTAAGCAAGACTAGAGGAGCAAGACAATAAGCATCACCACACCATAGCCTCTGAATAAGCTCCTGGCTCCAGGATCCTTTGTTGTTTCAGTTTCTGTCCCAACTTCTTTGATAATTAACAACAATGTGGAAGTATAAGCTGAATAAAACCTTTGCTATGGAATTTGCTCTTTGGACATGGTGGATCCTTACAACAATAAACATAGTAAGACTTTCATCGGAAAAATGTCTAACAGTGCCAATGCCACTTATCTTAAAACCACAAATAATAGTGTGTAGACATTTTATTTTATTTAAAGGTAAGATATACTCGTGTACCTACCTGAGATGTAAATGTTCTAGTTTGCTTCTTTCTCACTATGTAGAATACTACAATCAAAAATAACTTGGAAATAGAAGGGTTATAGTCTATCACCGAGGAAGAATAAACAGGAAGTTGTATCAGTAACAGCAAAAAACTGCTTATTGGCTTGCCACTGTCTTAGTCACTCTTTTATTGATGTGAAGAGATACCATGGATAAGGCAACTATTAGAAAACAAAACATTTAACTAGAGGCTTGCTTACATATTCAGAAGTTTGGTCATTCACCAAGGGAGGGATCCCATCACTGGAGCAATAGAGAACTATTGATCCTTAAGCAAAGAGAGAGATTCTGCCATTGCTTTGGCTTCTTGAAAACTCAAACCCATCCTTGTTGACACACCCACATCCTCCAATGAAGCCTCACCTTCTCTTATTCCTTCTAATCTTTAAACTCACTGCCACTTCCCAGTGACTAAGTATTCATATATATGTGTCTATAGAGAACTTTCTTATTCAAACTACCAATTTTCTATGGCTTGATCAGCTTTTATTATTTTAGTACAGTCTAAAAGGCTCCCAATTAAAATGACTACTGTTGAGCTTAGCCACAGTGGTGGGCCCTCCCACATCAATCATTACCCAAGAAAATATCCTATAGACTTACCTAATAACCAAGTGAATAGAGACAGATCTTCAATTGCTCTCTCTTCTCAGGTATCCGTTGATTGTCAAGATTGGGAAAAAATAAAGTCCCATTACAGGAATATTTTACTGACTCCACAACCTACCCAAACATTACTGAACAGCATTTCCTCCTCTCTGCCCCTTCATAGACCCACTTCCATGCATGGCATAAGTGAAGGATAACTTCTTTCATCAGCATGGATACTCAATAATAGGTGAAATGATGTGAATATGTCCTATAGCCACACAACCCCCCACATTCTACTGTGTGTTACACTTACTGGGGTACAACCCAATCTGTCCAATTTCCTGCCAACTCAGCTATGAGAAAAAAAAAATCTCCTCATCAATAGATCCAATGAATTTTACCTGATTTCTTTCTCCTGGGGCAACTCAGTGTTATCCCTTCATGCATATATTGGTGTCTTATTCATCTGTAATAAAACCACTACTATTAATAAATACATCACAGGAGATATGACAAATACCAACTCCCATGAGCAGCTGCACAGTTGGCCAAGCCTTTTCAGTGCTTTTTTGAAGTTTCCTTTGTATACTAAAAAGTCAATTGATTTCTTTAAGTGTATAATTTAATGATTCTAACACATTTTCACCTCCATTCAATTTTCCCCTCATTTTCTGCTTCTTCATATGATATTGCAATCTATTAAAATACAGTACTGAAGGCAGAGGGAGGATCAGTGTGGGAAGCTGCAAAGTTCTTTATTTCTAAAACAACAGATACACTGTCTAAATATTCCAGATACAACTTTTTGGTAACTTTGGGTCTACTGTTAGCATGAAATTTCTAGAAAAAAAAACTTAAAGAATTAAGCCATGGTTCCTCTGGACCAGAGAGTTTAGTATCACTAATGAGTCATATTCATGTCAATCATTTTAATCACTGTTACAAGATGCCTAGCAACAAGGAAAACAGGTCCATGGTCACAAGAGTATGAAAGGGGCATGAATGAGCACAATTGTCCAACTTATTGGCAGCCAGTAAACATCAACACAGGAAGCGACCAAATACAATAAACACCTTCCAAGACATGTTCCCAATGACCATGTTCCTTTACAAGTTTCTCACCCCTTCCATGCACACCCATCAACAACGCATAGATTAAAGCCCTCAGTGTCCAATCACTTTTCAGATTGAGTATATAGTTCTACCTATGAACATTGTACTTCGGACCAAAACCTTCATCAAAGACCCAGGACAGACATTTCAAACCCATTTCACCACAGCATTCTTTATGCTACACAAAGTGATAGGATCTATCTGTCTCTTTAAGGGTGTCTCTATCAAGCAGTTCCAAAAGGAAAATGTTCAGTTAAACAGCATCAGCACCTCCAGGAGCTTTTATAAATGTGAGTTCAAGAAGAGCGAAATTGCAATGCAATTTAAGGGTCTTTGTCCCCCATCTCTGCATCTTAAAACCATAGGGTGAACACAGAAATGTAGGTCAAAAGTGTAAATTGCACCTATACTACAACTAATTGGGATGATTTCTAGCCATCTCTAGGTTCTGTCTGTTATGGAGTCCACCAAGTCTGCCTCAAGGCATATTGCCTAGTGTGAAATAGTGCCAGCAGTTGATTGCAAACAACACTATATGTTGACTTACATGTAAAATGAGACATGTATAATATAGACATATTTGTACATACACACATACTCACAGAAAGAGGCAAGCAGTAGAGGAGCTTTGTCTTAGGAACTCTCACGGAAGAGATGGTAGAAATCTTGTAAGGCAGAGAGGTCACTGAGACACTGGATGTCTCTACTGCACAAAATCAGGCCAGTCTGCCTTGCATCCCTAAGTGGTATGGTATCACCATCCATCATCCCCATCTGAGAATATATGGACTATTGATGAAGGATAGAGAATCAGTTTTCATCAAAGGTAAGGCTTTTGTATGTGATAGGTTTGTCATGCTCTACTAGTAGCCCCATGTCCAAGAGTTTATGGGCAACACAATTGATTTGAATTGGGTTGTATCAAAGGGGAGAAAAGTAGACTTGAACTTGGGAGGAGGATTAAGGTGGGAATGGGTCTGGTTTTAGTCTGGGAGGAGTTATCAAGAGAATTGGAAAGTGAATTCCATCAAAAAAATTGTATGAAGTTCTCAAGGAATTAATTAATGTAGTTCTTAATATACAATGTCTGTACTGAACATATACAGACCACTTATATTTCAATCTCCTAAATAGCAACTCATTTTATAGCACTTACATTAAATTAAGTGCAAAAGTAATCCAGAGATTATTTAAAATAAAGAAGGATCAGGGGATATGGCCCAGAGACAATGCCAGGAGTGTGTTCAAACATTCACCTACAACACCAGTGCTTAAGATTTTGGGAGGGGCAGAGACAGGAAGATGATTGTGGCTTCCTGAAAGCCAGGCTCACTACCAGCTCAGCAAGAAACCCAGTCACAAGGGGATAAGTTATGTAGGAAAAGAGTAGATCACACTATACCCTTCCCTAGCCTCTGAACTTACCTGTACAGTTCTCTATGCAGACTCACATAAATATGATTAAAATATGCAAGAGGTTATTTTGCATAGCTTATGTTCAAAAGCAGTGTTGTTTTAGACTAGAAACCTGAGGACTTTATATCATTATAGTTCCTGGAGCAAACTCCCAAGATATAGATGATGGGTATATCTTCTTACTGTGCAAAGGAAACCTCAGTTAAGTGTGTGTGTCAGTGACTCCAAACAGCTTTCCTCCTCTATGTTCCTTTATATAGCATAGAATGATCTGTAAATAATGAAAATATGAAAACAAAGCTTTTTTTGAGATTTTAGGCTTGTGTTAAAATCATATGTATAACATTGTATTAAATGGAAGTGAAATCTTCAGCTCTCAGGAACAATACAGTCAATGCTGTAGGCTTCTGTTTTGTCCCATTGTGAACAAAATTAATTGCACATCAACAGGTCCCACACTTTTAACTAAATCAGGGAGAAGGGCTATGTTTCCGTACAAATAAGTAATGTCAATGTGATTATTCAAGTAGAAATCTGGCAGGGTTAGGATGCGTTTGGCTTATGTGATAGTGATGACTGATTAGTCTCTTGTTATTCAAATAACCCTTACCTCTGAGAAAAGACAAGTAATGATATAGGATATACTACGAAGTGACATGGACACTTACTAGATTTCATTTTCCTTTACATACTTTAGTTGTTTGAAAAATTGTGGCCCACAGAAGCTCAAATATTCAAAGGTGTTAGTTTTCCAGGTGGTGAGATGTTAAGAAAGAATTAGGATTTGTATTTTTATTAAAGGAGATTTGTCACTATTCTTTGAAATATCAAAAATCCATCAGGCTCTCTCTCTCTCATTCTTACTCTCTCCTCATTCTCTCTCTGTCTCTGTCTCTTTGTCTCTGTCTCTGTCTCTATCTCTCTCTCTCTCTCTTTCATTCTCTGTCTTTCTCTGTCTCTGTTTGTTGTCTGTAGTATTGCTTGTGAGCTCTCAGCTACTGCTCTACACATGTGTGCCTGAGTGTTGCCATGGTGTTTACCATAATGTCCTGGAGTCGCCTTCTGAAACTTTAAGACCACAATTAAATATTTCATCTTATAATTTGGTGTGGTCATGATGTCTCACATCATTAGAACAGTAACCAAGACTTCCATATTCCAGTTAATTTTTTCAATCGTTCTGTATTTATTTCATTAAAGTTACCTTTTGTCCATTGAAAAGTTTTAAGAATACTATTAAAGATACTGAACAAATAGTGCCAGTAGGAGTGGCACTGTTAGGAGGTGTGGCCTTGTTGAAGTATGTGTGACCCTGTTGGAGTAGATGTGGCCTTGTTGGAGGAAATGTAATACTGTGCTTGTGGACTTTGAGGTCGGCTATGCTTAAGCTGTCCCCAGTGTGACACACAGTCTCTATCTTCTACCTGTGTATCAAGATGTAAAACTCTCAGCTCCTTCTCTAGCATTGTGTCTGTCTGAATGCTTCCATATTTCCAGTCATGATAATAATGGAGTAAACCTCTGAAAACAAGTTACAAAGTGTTCAAGAGTTACTGTGATCCTGTAGACTCTTCATGGCAAAAAAACCCAAACTAACACAAACACAAACATTCAAAAACACATTTGATATTTTGACTATTCTTGGCATAGGGAGTGGCACTACTGGGAGCTAATAACCTTGTTGAAGTAAGTTTGGCCTTGTTGAAAGAAATTTATCTTTGTGAACATGGACTTTAATGCCCTCTGCCTAGCTGCCTGAAAGGTCATCATTTCCTAGCACCCTTCAGATGAAGATGTAGAACTGTCAGCTCCAAATGCACATGCCTGCCAGGATCCTGCCATATTCCTACCTTGATGATAATGGACTGAATTTCTGAACCTGTAAGCCAGGGTAAATTGAAAAGTGTCTCTGCTGATAGTTGGTTGCTATTCCAGAAAGACCAAAAGTTATGACGTACCATCCAGAGTCTGAGAATACATTGGTTTAGCTTCTAGCATTTGACAGAAAACAGGATTAACAAGACAATGAGAATATAAAACTTCCTATTTCATAGAGACACATGGGTTATAGATCTGCGGAACTCAAGGTTTCATGGGTGGTATGGTAGGGTGATTAGTGTCTGTATATGAGTGCAGTGTCTGTTCCCAAGTCTGATGTCACACATACACATATGTTCAGTAATGAGTAGAATATCTTCAACACTTGCTCTCTTAGAGTGAAACCCTCTCACCATTTTGACTAGTTTGACTGGCCAATACACTATTGGGATATCTACCTGTCTCCACCCCACAGTGTTGCAGATATGAATAGACATGCCTGGAATTTTACAGAGGTGCTGAGAATACATGAACTCCACTGAGCCATCTTCCCAGCCCCCAGCAGGGTATTGTTTATTGAAATCAATGATCATATCAGTAGAGAAATGAAAACCAACATGACCCTGATATTTTACCTTACCTCCACCTTACACCAACTAAATGAATTTTAAATATAAATTTAATTTATGTCCAAATGAATCCAGATTACATTCTAATGAAAGATAAATTTGGAGGGTATCCAGATGAAAGCTATGTTAGTATATTTTTGGCCTTTTATATTGAGAATAACCTATATTTTCGGTACACTAGGAGAGCAAATGCATGTAAATGAGTTCAACCAAAGAAAATCTTTGTTCCAGTGAATTTCTTTGTAAAATAAAGTTGAAAATCATGCATTTCAGTTATATATATTTAATTTTTTTGAGTATGTTATTATGGGTTCATGTGAGTTTTCTAGGATTCCGATTGCAGAATTAGAGTATAGGGGACCTGATTATGTGGCACTATTATTTTTTATTAATTAGTTCATTCATTGTCCACCTTCCTACTGTTCCACATCCCATATCTACTGCCCATCCCCTTTCTCCAAGGGAAAGTCCCCATCCTACCGGATCTCTAAACACCTTGATGTCTCTAGTTTGTTGAGAATTTGGTGCATCATTTCTGATTGAATAGAGATCAAGCAGATTTTTTTCTGTGTATGTTTTAGAGAACTTCTGATAGTTCATATATGCTGCCTGTTTGGTTGTCTAGCATTTGGGAGAATTCTAGGTCCATAGCATTTGAGACAACTGGTCCTGTCAGCCTCCTTCAGTCTTTCTCAAATTAAACCAATGGTTCTGCTGATTCTGTCCATTGGTTGTTTGCATACATATGCATCTGACTGTTTCACCTGCTCATTATTTCTTCATAAGTACAGTCATCCTAGCATTCATATTACAAGTATCTGAATTCAGAAACATACAGAGGCTGTGTACTGCAAGCAGGTCTTCTGCAAAAGCAATATATAAGTACTAAAATTGATATCAGTGCTCTACAATATTCTATTCTATGTGATGAAATCTCTCTCTCTCTTTCTCTCTCTCTCAATATATATATTCCTCTAACACTTAGTATGAATAAAAATTCTCTTATATTCTCTCCTACAAAGGAGATGATATTGGCATGTCATCTGCAACATTCATTCACTTTCCTACACAGTTTGTGCTTTCTCTTAGCAATCAACTAATATCTAAATCACACATGCACTCAGATTACAAAGTAAGGTATCTGAGCTCATACAAACTGTTATTCTGAGTCAGAGTAGTTGGAGGACAATTCCAAACTGTAGTTACGTCCAAGAGCATGGACTTTAACAACTTGTGAATCAGTAGAAGAGACAATGTATAGATGCGTTTGTTTCTTTTGGTTTGGTTTGGTTTAGCTTATTGTGGTTACCCACAATCATTATAAGAAATACAGAGAAACACAAATTAATGCCTGTATCTTGAACTGAATGCAAACAGGGGCCTTAGAACCAACATTATATTTCTGTTACAATATACAATATATATTTTTAGAGATTTTTTTATTTATTAGCTATTATACCTACTGCAACAAGTTTAAGAAATATTCCTAGTGACCCAAATAGCAGCTTTATGATTCAGATGCAGATATTTTCACCCAATCAATGGATTGAAGCATCTGACCCCTGTTGTTGAATTAATGAGGTCAAAGATATTAAAGAAGAGGGCATCCCTGTGGTAGGATCCCTGTCTCAATTAAAGTGTTCCCCCAAGATGTCTGAAATTGTGGCCCAACAAAGAGACAGAATGCACCTGCTGATATGAGGCCTCCAACACATATACAGGAGAGGATTGCCGGGAGGAGAACTCTACAATTCCACTCTCCCCACTGGAGGGCATTTCATCTAATGTTTTTTTTTTTTTTTTTAATTCCTTAGAGTCTCTCACATCCCAGGTCTCTGGTTTACTCTAGAGCGTTTTCTCATTTCCTCCTTCACAAAGTTGCCTGTTTCCATTCTTTTCGCTGGTCTTCATCAATTCAGTCCTGTTTCCCACAACCACAGTACCTGATAAAATTCCTCTATTCTCCTTCTTGTCCCATTTCCCACCCAGGTCTCTCCCTTCCCCTATCTGTATTGATTTTTTAACCTTCTTATCATTTCTAATTATGTTTATGACTAATAAAATAATTGAAGTTTATTTTTTTGATTCATTATCTTATTAGTTTCCAAAGGGATGATATACAAATACCAAAGGTACATTGGTTTAATTTTATTTCATTTCATTTGATTTTTGAGATAGGCAGTTAGTATGTTTTGTATTCTCCAGGAAGGTCTAGAGTGTTGAGGTTCAGCATTCCATGCTAGTACCATTACAGGTATGTAAAAACTTACCTGGCTTTAATTGCTTATAATAAAATAGTCCCAAAAAAATCTATAAACACTATAAAATAAACACTTTCCAGTCTGGGAGATGAAAATATTTCCTGTTCATTTACAAACCTCATTGATAGAAAGTATATTTGTTTCTTGAAACAAACTAAACTGCTAACTGAGTGCCATGATTAGCCCCCTCTCTGGTTTCCAGGCTCTGCCGCTTCTCTCTGTTCCCATTATTATTGATGCTCTCGAACAGGGGAATGCCAGGCCTACGACAGGAGAGTGAGTGGGTAAGGGGAAGGGTTGGGGGAACATACAGGGGAATTTTGGGATAGCATTTGAAATCTAAATGAAGAAAACATCTAATTGAAAAAAAAAACTTAAGTGTATTCACATATGTACACAGGGACATGTGGCACATATGTACATAATTTAAAATTATCATTCCTTTTCAATACTCTGTTTTTCATTTATTTTATTATTATTAATATATATGGCAATTCTGAAACTTACTTTGTAGACTAGAATGTCCTCAAACTGAGATTTGCCTACCTCTGCCTTCCAAAAACTGAGATAAAAGGTGTGTGCCACCACCACCTGGCTTCCGAAATATTTTTTACTTAGTGGGAGATGTCCATTATTTTTTTCCTGTTAGGATATATCAAAATCATCAAGATGTCATATTTCCTTAATCAATTTATGAGATTAAATCAATCCCTGTAAAAATATTTCAGGTACTTTTGGAGACAGGTAAGTTTACAAGAAACATCATTTAAAAAATATTTTATTTCTGGAGCCAAAACCTTGAGTAGACCTTGCATGCAAACTCTGTAGCTAGCCTTATAACACCTTGAGGCAACTCCACTGCCAGGCATCTAACATTCATAGGATCCGATGATCAGACAAGAGGAAGACACAACATCTTTCCCCAACACCTTGAGTAGAGGGTAACAGAAAGACACAGGCATGCAGGAACTCCACCACCAGTGGTATGGATTGCATCCATTCTGTCTGGGACAGGGCCCTGAGCAGTCCTTGGATGCAAACTCAGCAGCCAGCCCCATAACACCCAGAGGAAGCTCCACTACCTGAAGATCTAACATGGCCAGGGTCAGAGGATCCCAGGAACCTAGGAGCTTAGTCACACCAGGATCTCAAGTTTCCAAGGGCAGCTGGACTCCCAGGATGTCAGACCCACCCAGCATCTCATAATCACAGTATACCATAATAACAGGATCACAGAGACAGCTAGACTTTGAAGAGTTATGACACAACCAATATCACAGGAAGGACAGTCTGATGTAGCCAGGGCATGTAGCACTTGAGATATCCAGATGGTGAGAGGCAAGGATAAGTTAATAAGCAGGAGAAACCAAAGTTATTTGGAATAATCAGAACCCAACACTTGCACCATATCAAGTGGATAACCCAACACACCCTAAAAGTAAGACATGAATCTAAAGTCACTTCTCTTAGTGATGATGAAGGACTTTAAGAAGGACATTAGTAACTCTCTTAACAAAATGCAGGAGAACACAGATAAACATGTAGAAGTCCTTAAAGAGGAAACACAAAAATCTGTTAAATAGATTCAGGAAAACACAATCAAACAGGTGAAGGAGCAGAACAAAACCATCCATGATCTAAAAATGGAAATAGAAACAATTGACAATTCTCACTTAGGCCATGAAGCTATGGAACATTCCCATTTACTGAGATCCAGAGGAGTAGCCATTTGGAAGATTGTGTCCCTAAATGTGAAGGTTGTGCTGAAACTCTTATGAAAATTGAGAACAATTTTAAATATGAAAGAAAAAAAAACACACAGTAAAAATTCATGTAGGCAAAATTGACAGCCTTCTATGTGTCACAAAACACACAAGCAGAGATTACAATTACAATAATTATTTTTATATCAAGGGGTCAAAACTCCTGATACAATCAATGTCCAAGAAGAGATATTTAGAGCACACACTCACCGGGGACAAACTGTCATGACTGGGACAGCATGGCAGGAAAGAAAATGTTGATCTGTTTCATTGAGGGCCAGCATGGGGCCTTCTTACACTTTTGTGGAATAAGCAGCCAAGAGTTAGGTCAGAAATAGCCAGCTCCCTCAATTATGCCAAAGTAACCTATTTCTGCTAGGGAACAGTCCCAAATGTTCCACAAACTTGCTAGACTGTTCCACTAGTTTGAGACACCTGAGACTGTGGGAAAATTTCACACCCAATCTTAATGAAACTGAACCAGGCATGTGTAAAATACTTTTTGAAAATAGTTTCATTTCAATTCAGGAAAAAGGACAGAGAGCCCTGCTTTTTAATGGATGGAGTTAGTCTTTAGCTTCCATTGTGCACCCTAAATGAAACATAGTGTAAAAGAAGCAGTTTTCTATGTAGCAAGTAAGGAGTGAAAACAACACACTAATGGAGATAAAATGCAAAGAACCGGGATATATAGTAACAATTCCAATTATAAGTGTGAAAAAACAAATATACATATATGTGAGTTGTGCTTGTTATTTCCCTAATGGTTTGATTGTACAGGATAAAAAACAATAGTCTGTCCCTATTGGCCACAGTTTCATTCATCATTGTGTTAGTGGATCCAATCTAGGAATTAATCATCAGGGTTTGACAGCAAAATCCATCGGCTCAATACACCAGACATTAGCTGGAAAGTGAGGTACAAGTAGGTCATGTCCTTTGGTTTCTTCACTCTGAGTCTGTTATATGGGCGTCCTGTCATTGTTTGTTATTGTTGTTGGTTGTTGTTTTAAAATTTGAAATATTGAATGCAAAAGCAAGTGGCAGGAGCCCAACAGGTCTTTGCATTCTTACTTTCTCCTTTCCATCACTCTCCAATTCATCCAATCCCCAGCTTTCATTCAAGAAACAATCATCAGAAACAATTGAAAATAAGACTCCTTCATCATCTTTACTTTGTGCTTGCATGTTGGCTGTAATCATCTTGAAAACATTAAAAATCAGGCTAAGATTCTGCCTATGTTTGATAGGGTTTCATTGCTGTGAAGAGACACCATGACTCAGGCAACTCTTATAAAGGAAAATTTAATAGAGGTTGTCTTACAGTTTTAGAGGGTCAGGTCAGTACATTATTATCATGGTGGGAAGCATGGCAACATCCAGGTAGAAGGGGCGATGTAGAAGGAAAGAAGTTTTCTATATCTTAATCTGAAAGCAAACAGGAGGAAGCTTGTGGCCAAAGCAGCAAGGAAAAGCATCTCTCTTCATCACTGGGCAGAGTTTGAGCACTAGATAAAAGCCAGCCTACACAATGATCAAGGCCACATCTGCTAATAGTGCCACTTCCCATGGGCCAAGGATATTCTAATCATCAAACTGCTACATACCTGCAAACACTCCTGAATGCATGTATGCACACACACACAAAGACACACACACACACACACACACACACACACACACACACACACACACACACACACACACACACACACACACACACACTTTCATGCCTATTGCACGTGAGATTGCATAAAAATATATTTGTCTATTTACACATATATATATTTTTTACTTACTTGCTTGCTTGCTTATTACTTACTTATTTACTTATTTACTTACTTACTTAGTTTTAAATGTTTTGCTGAAGAACTTTGTACATAAACATAATGAGTTTGAGTAAATCCATCACCATCTTCCTCTTGAATTGCTCTCCATTTCTCCTGTATCACTTTTAGCCTTAATTCCATGCACATTTTAATAAAGACCACTGAGTGAATTTAGTGCTGACTACATATGTGGGGTTAGGGAAACACATCCACTGGAACATGGGCAGCCTCTGAGGAGCCAAATCTATGAAGAAAACTGGCCCTCACACCTGCAGCCACTAATTGCCAATTTTTTGGGGTGAAATTTTCTCTGCTCCCCCATCTATTCTTCAAGAACTGTGAGACAGAAAATTTTAAAAAAAAGGTGTTGAGATCTGCTTAGAAAGGACTTTAATCTCAGGATATGGGAATCAAAACCAGGTAGAGATGAATTCTCTGCTGATCTGCACAGGAAAGCACAGAAATCTAGGACTATACAGAAATATCCAGTTCCAGAGAAGAAAAACAAAAGAAACAGGGGAAATTGGGAAGTACAAATAAGAATTTGAATGTACAGATTGTAAATCCTGTCTCTGGGAATAATAATCAAGATACTTTGAAAGGAACAATCAAGCCATGTTTAAAAGACTGGACACACCATTTGGCATATGTTATATAAATCAGTAAAAATAATTAAAAATGTCTCATTAAAATTCACAACAGTCCCCTTAAGTTTTTTCTTCTGGTTTTCTTCTTTAAATATCTTATTGAATCTGAAGTGATGGCTCAGCATTTCTGAACACTGGCAGCTCATGCACAGCATACACTTGGACTTGCCACATTTCCATAGGCTGTTTACAACTTCTTCTATTTTAGTAACCACAGGGAATCCACACTCCCCCTTCCCATGAGACAATGTATCCATACCTATACAGAGAATTCAAAACAAACAAAATCTCTTCAATCTGTCTCACCAATCATACATTAGGTCCAATGCTTGGGTGCTTTCTGTTTCAGGCTCACAATGATCAATGGTATATACTTTCTAGGTTGTATAACTGCACTTCATTTCTCTACCAGGAACCTTTCCTCAGATTCTGTCCTCATCAAGAATCCCATCTAATACCATCAGACACTTCTATGCATCAGAGGGTACAAGGTCTAGCTGTGTGCCTTGCAGGTTGGGTAGAGCACTGTCAATATCCCTTCTCCTCCAGCAAACCCTCTCAAGGCTCACAACGGTTGTCTTCCAGGATAAAATCTGATTGCCTAAGAGAAGGAGCAAATCATCTCTGCTTGCTCAAATGTCTAAATGACATTGCAGATTAAGAAAAAACCTAGAGCTTCCCCAAGATTCTCAGTCCGGGAGCATTTGGACAATCCATTACTTTCATAGGGTCCAAAATTGTTTGAATTCTACAGACCAATGAATTGTCCCATTAGAAGCCACCTTTCCAGCAGGTAGCAGCAGCTCCAACTGCTGTCTCCAAAGGCAGTTAAACAAAAGCAACCTGAAGAGGCAGGTGAACTGCTCCTGGTCCCACCAAGGTGACTTTGGTTTCTGGTGGGAGGGGGCAATTACATGCTGTGAGAATTCTGTTCTGTTGATGTGCTCACCCACCAAAACACTCCTCTTGGAAAGACCAGGAATGAGTTCCTCTTCCAAAATCCCTCCTCTTGCATGTGGTGTTCATTCCATGGGTGTGGGGAGTAGGCTCTATTCCTTGGGTACTCTGTTTCTAAATGAGGTGACACACAGTGATCACTCTCTCCTACCTTTCACAGATGATTGAGACTCCTAATCTAGACATTATTTTTTTATTTATTTTTTCAATCTGCAAAGGCAGATATGGTTGTTTGTGAACATTACAGTTTGCATGGACACTTCTTATATGTAATACATCAGAGGACAGAAGAGGATACAGCAGCATATGCTGCTGGAATTACAGGGAGGATGAGAAAGAAAGGGGGGGCAGGGAGTGAGAGGGAAAGAGAGAAACACAGACTGAGACTGAGATACAGAGAGATAGCAATACAGAGAGTGGGGAAGTTAGAAGGAAAGAGAGAGAGGCAGAGAGACAGAGAGACAGAGAGACAGAGAGACAGAGAGACAGATAGAGAGACAGAGAAACAGTCACAATGTAATTGCTGGAAATTGAAGCCACGACCTGTGTGATAGCAGCAAGTCTGTCAACACATACATTGTCTCTTGAGATTTTGGCTCCAATTTTGAATTGGCCAAGAAAGACCTGATGCTATGTATTCTGGAGTTGACCTTGTGTATACCATCGTATTCCTGGAAACAGTTTCACATCTAGGGAACATGACCTTTAATCAGTCTTGATGCATCTCACATATCCTATGCCCAGACACCAAAGGAGACATATGGAAGGTTTCCTGTTGTGGTCTGGTAAAAGGACGCCATTCCTGACAAGAATCTCCAGAAGAATAAAGCCAATACAGTCGAAACAACCTTAGCCCTGGTCAGAGTGAGATACCTGCCTTCTTAAGGCTTCTCAGTACAGCTTTATATAGTGTATTAGCTTACTCTTGGTTAGAATTCACCACAGATCACAAACATCCTATTCAGATTTCTCTCTCTTTATCTATTTTTTTCTTGTTGTAGTGGTGGTGATTTTTTAAGAAAGACTTATAAGAATTAATTTACTCTTAGATGAATTTGGACCTTTTGAGAAAGATTGTGTTCCTACACCATTTTTCGCTCATGAGAAAATGGGGAGGTGGTACATGGCTTAGAGTATAAGATCATTGGCGCCTGTGCACAGGTTACAGGATTCAATTACCAGGGCCCATCTTGTTTGTCACAGCCACAGGTAAGTGCTGTTTCAGGGGATCTGATACTATCTAACTTCTGATCTCTACACGGTCCAGTTTAGTGCACAGGCAGCAGACACACCCCTTCAGGTAAAACATTCATAAAATAGAAATAATGAAAATTCTACAGTTTACCAATTGCCATATAAAACTTGATTTCCAAATGATCACACATACTATTAGGAGAGGACCTCAAAATGTGGATGTAGGTCAAAAATTTTGATATATTTGATACTTATTTTTTCATTCTTTTCTGTTTTACACCACCTAGGACCCCACATCCCAATGACCTGGAGGAGAGTAAGCCAGAGTTCTTCCATAGTCTTTGCTTCAGTTCCTGTCTCCACTTACCAGCTCTGATTAAGGTGTTGTCCAGACTTCTATAGATAACACAGTTTAAAACCTGAAAGTTGAAAACAGATAGAATCCATTACATCATTTGGTAGTTTTGGGTCCCAATTTTTATCTCATTGAAATCAAGACAGGACTGTATGCTTGCAATAATGTTATCTGCCTGTGCTTAAACTTCTGACTAAAAAACTCTTTGTTCAAAACAGTGGAGTGACCGATGAGCATCAGACAGTTACATAGCAATTGTTGCCCTATGAATTTGGATACATCTCTGATTATATTGAAGATTGAAAATCAATTAAATGGTTTTAGTAGTAGGTAGACAGGCACCTAGTGTTGATGTAAAACAAATTCCACAGTAGATCAGTTCTAAAACTACATTATTCTGCATGATATCTCAGCACTAATGAATAGGCAGCTGCACAAGCAAAAGAAGAGGAAAAGGAAGAAACACAGGCAGACACAGATGCAGAGGTTGAGAAACAGGCTGAGATAGAGAATGAAGAAGGAGAAAAGGAAGGACAGGCAGAGTCACAGGGACAGTCAAAGGGAGATTCAGAATCAGAGACAGAGTCAGAATGTGTGGTGTGCATGTACCTAGTGTGTGTCTTTCTAATTTTTAGAACTTTTAGGAAGTTACATTTACTCAAGTGTCCTCAGAGATGGGGTGATTGGTTGCAACAAATTTCTCAGATTACAACCAGTATACCAAGACATGGTTTCTGTCTAATTGAACACCCAGACCCAAGGAATACTTATAATAGGAGAGATCCCAGGCTAATGGTTTTCTTTCTTATAATAAGTCTGTCTCTCCCAGTCACAGAATAAAAGGAAATTATGATTCATTGGAAAATAACACATAAATGGCTCCAGAAACTCAGCCAAGTCTATTAAGATATATAAATATATATATATATATATATATATATATATATATATATATATATTATCACAAAGCTCTCACATAACTTTTTAAAAATCCTAATCCTGTACTGGATTCATCTTCTAAGTATACACTGTATGTTATATATAGTATATCATAAAATACTAAATAGGAATATCTAGCTATGTACACTGAATGTATACTGTGAGGAGCTGCCCTTTCAATCTCCATTACAAGATGGCGCTGACATCCGTTGTTCTAACTGGTAAAGAAATAGTCTGTGTATGTGCTGGGGTATTTTTCCATTCTTTGTGCCCTTCCTGTTCTGTGGCGTCATATGGGCTGATAGTGAGCAGCCCTTAGGGTGAAATATGTCTCTAACACTTCTTGTGGTCTATTTAAGGACCGAGTTTCCTGTGTTCTAAGCCTCCTCGCCCAAAAGCTAATCATCTTTCTCTTGAGATGGATTAAAGCTATGCTGCAGAAGGATCTGAGTGTGTCCTGTGTGTGTGTGTTCTCGCCGGTGAGACTCTTTATCATCACAGACACAGTATACTGCATGCACAGACCATTAGTACTGTAACTCCATGGATAAATCATGTTCATGAAGCAACACTAACAGAGATTTACACACAATATTTGCATTTCATTTGTGTTCCCGAGATGAAAATTATTTTCATCAACACACATGGCACTGCATAGAACAGGTATGACTAATATTAAAATAGTAAACAGCTGACTGCAAGAAGTATAGAAATCAGAGTTAGTAAGTCTTTGGTGGAATACTATATTTACATACTCACAACATCCATTAGTGAAGAACTCCTGCTGCATTAACTTTGCACAAGATTTATTGTCAAAACTTGTACTTTTAGTCTGGTGGTTGGTGGTTGGTTACACAAGTTGGTTGTGGTTTGTTAGTAGCCATAATTATAGGAGAAGAACAAGGAAAGAAATTAAATTCAGAGATTTTCTAATTCCTCTCTCTAATATACCCTTATTTTTGTCCTATCTAGCGTTAGGGGTTATAAAAAGAAGATCCTAGAAAATATCAAACACCAACTATAAAAATGAATCCTTAATTACTGTCCACCAGAAACCACCAATTGTGAAGAAATACACTTTATCTTCTTTATCATAAGTTTTAAAGGACTCTCTTCAATAGCTTCCTGACTGGACTGTTCTTTTTTCTTCTGTGTTCTTTTTCCTTGTGTGTGTGTGTGTGTGTGTGCATGAGGGTGAGTGTGTGTGACTTCCTTTGCATAATACCTTCCTGTGTTGTTAACCATTCATATTTGCTGTGGATTTACTCACAACAAACAGATAAACTGAATTGTGAGTATCTTCTTTTTTTGGTGTCTGTTTTGTTTTTCTTTTCTGGTGGTGGGTTTAGCATGTATGCAAATCAAACACTACCATCGAGTCACATCTCTAGCTTAGACAGGGATTTGAATTCTTTAACACTAGTTATTTCTCTCCATATTACTGTAACATTATAATGTTTTTATTGTACTCCTGATCTGTTACTGAAATTTTATTTCCATTTATTCCAAATTTATGTAGGTGCTAAGCAACGTCAACCCATTGCTGATATTTTTTGTTAATAAGGCAACTTGATCAATAAATGACTTCTTTTTCTGACTAGTGCCATATTGTGTTTTCTTGAAGACTTGTATCTTAAGCCGGAGCAGAAACTTGTAATGTACACTTGAGGAGGGTTTTTTTGGGATTTGGTGGTTATTTCAATGTATTAAATGAATGTCAGGTGCCTGATGTTCTATCAGAGTAATGGTGCTCCTTAAGCTACATGTTCATCTTTATGTTCTCATACACTTTTCAGAACAATATTTTTCAGTACCACAGAGCAAATGTTACAGGTTCTTAGCTTTTAAACTCTCAGTAAACAACAAAGTCTCAATTTTGGACTTCAGTGCAGCCTCTTCTCTAAAAGCTAGTCAGAGGATGCTTAGTCCTGTGAGCCCAATCCTTTCTTTTTATTCCAAGCATGGAGGGAAAATGGCATGCCCTGTAAGGGTTTTGCAATTAGAGATTCTGAAGTCAGCAGATCATACTTGTCACCCTATTGAGTTTGCTCATCTGTAATAGCAAGTGAAAGATTAGTAATCAGTACCATGATGGCTCAAAAGAAGTCTAGAACACCACTGCATTCTGCCCCCTTGTGGGTGCCATCCCTGTCACAATTTGAAGAGAAACAGTGCTCCTTCCAGGAAGCTGCTGGGAATTGAACTGCACTCCTCTGCATGCTGTCAGACCCAGCCTCTAGGTCTGGACTGACTCTCCTTAAGGATAGTCACTTACCCTCCTGGCCCCAGTCCCTAATTCTCTCTCAGTTCTCCACAAAACAGGAGACTCTCTTTATTTTTTTGTGCCAAATGATGTCAGCTTCATTTCAAATATCCTGATAAACTAAACTGGTTGGGTCTTAAAATAATTTCTTTCTCTCAACCACCTATTTACCAGGAAAACTGTCGGTGAGAATGGCTGAGACATCTAGTCTGGGCGAGTTTCCCATGATTAAGGGCAGGGAATATGAAAATAAGGCCAACTTATTAATATACTTCCAAAGTCTAGTTTTAATTGGCATCTCTTATGCTGTGCAGAAGAAATGTGAGATTGTGAGGTGACTTCACAGATTAATATAAGAGGTGAGTCTAGAAAATCAGGAGCTGTCTATTGAGAACAGCACTGGACCATGGCCCTCCTTTGAGGATTTACACTTTAAAGCTGAGATAAACTGTAAAAAAATTATGTCTTTCTGAAGTTTATGCCATGGAACGTCCACATAATATCTTAGTTCATTGGTGTGATGTTTTTATACATGGCTGTAAATGCTTTTATGTTAACCTGTGTGTGCTAGTAAGTGTTTGCCTTCTTAACATGAAGCTAAAGTCACCTGGGAAGAGGGAACCTCAAATTGGATCTGTCTACATTAGATGAGGCTATAGCCATGTTTATTTGTTTTCTTAGAAATTTTTCTTTAAATTTTCCATCTTATGTGACCTGAAAGTATCCATCTCCCTGTTTATCCTCCTACCATCGAACTCAGAGACACAGTGAAACTAACAGAAGTTATGGGCCAAATGAATTTAACAGATACTTATAGAACATCACCCAAAAACAAGAACACAAATAATATGCACTCATTCTTAAGTGTATATTAGGCAAAAAAAAAAACATGGAATACCCATGATACAATTCATTGATACTATCCATTATCTCTACCTCTGGTCAGGATTATTTTTCTGACTTTTCTTTGCATAGATTCCTGATTCTTGAAGGAGAGAGCTCGATAAAGGCATCCTCTTTAATCTTTAATTCTCTGAGTCTCTCACTCTCTGTGCATTGTCCAGTTGTGTCTTTCTGTGATTAGTACCAGTTTTGTAGGAAATTCACCTCTGATGAAGGCTGAGGCATATATACTAACATATGGGTGGAGCCATTAGGATTCATGAGAAGTCATTTTACTGCTGTGGTTATTTAACAAAATTTATGATGGCAGATTTTCACTTAGTGTTTTATGACCTTTCTAGTCTCAGATGCTTGGCCTGATATTTCCCTCCACATTTAACCCTCCTATTTTAGTGTCTTCTTCATTCCTTTATACCACTATATTCTACTTCCCCTTCCTTGGAAGAACTCCTCCTTCTTTATGGTTCCTTACTAGATAGCTCATCTCTGTTACCCTAAATGAAAAACAAACATATATAAACCTTACAAGCTAACTCCATACATAGGTGAAAACATGCAATTTGTGTCGTTCTGGGTCTGATTTGACTGTTGGATATTCCCCCCCCTTTTTTTTTTAGATACTTCAGTCCTTCTTTTTTAAAAAATATTTTTATTACGTGTTTTCCTCAATTACATTTCCAATGCTACACCAAAGGTTCCCCATACCCTCCTCCCCACTTCCCTACCCACCAATTCCCATTTATTTTTTGGCTCTAGCATTGCCCTGTACTGGGGCATATAAAGTTTGGTTGTCCAATGGGCCTCTCTTTCCAGTGATGGCTGACTAGGTCATCTTTTGATACAAATGTAGCTAGAGTCCAGAGCTCCGGGGTACTGATAAGTTAATAATGTGGTTCCATCTGTAGGGTTGCAGATTCCTTTAGCTTCTTGTGTACTTTCTCTATCTCCTCCATTGGGAACCCTGTGATCCATATAATAGCTGACTGTGAGTATCCATGTCTGTGTTTGCTAGGCCCTGGCATAGTCTCACATGAGACAGCTGATTAACAGTTGATGGGAGTGGATCCAGTACTCATTGAGTGGTGCTATCTCTGCAAAGATGGTGATAAAATATATAAGAAAGCAACCTGAGGGTAGTGTTTGAAAAATGGCTCAGTGTTTAAGAGAACTGGCTGCTCTCTTAGAAGGTCAGGATTTGAATCACAGAACTCAGGTGGCAGCTCACAGCCACATTAAGCTCCAATATCAAGGGACCAAGCTCGCTCTTATGGACTCTGTGAACCCTGGACAAAAAAGGCCCACAGACATTCACACAAACAAAACATTTTTATATATACATATATGTTATTAAAATAAAATTTAAAAGGCATTTTTAAATTTTGTAAGTAGAAAAGCTGAGAAAACTGTGTTGAGAAACAAGCCAATAAGCAACCTTGCTCCATGTACCCTGCCTATAATCCTACATGGGTTCCTGCCCTGATTTCACTGAGTGATGGAGTGTGATGTGGAAGAATAACACAAAATAATCTTTTTCAAAAAAGAAGGGAGGAGAGGGGGATTGGAATGGGGATTTGTTGATGGGAAACTGTGAAGGAAGTTATCATTTAAATTGTAAATAGATAACTAAATTAATGATGAAAAAAATAAGTCCTGTCAAGAACTCCAATGTGACAGTGTGAAACTGCTAATCTACAACCTGCTAAACTCACATGTGTGGGGTGTGGGCATGCAAGTGTTCTGTCTGAGCCTACAGGCCACTTAAATCCTCAAAAACCCTGTGGAGTTCAACCCTGACTTCCTGGCACAGATGATCCCCAAAGTGTAGTGGGAAGTGCTTGTGCAGGTAGCAGACACCTCAATCTTGGCCCAGGTACACAAAATAGCCAACTAGCTGCTATGAACAGGACAAGATACTTTTGAGGAAGATGTACCCACGTGTGGCTTGAGATTGATGTACTGGATGGTACTCTGCAATGGTCAGAATCTAGTGTTCTTTTCCCCATCATCCACAGGATCACCAATATGCTGTAGAATGATGAGGAGACAGAGAGGTAACCTTGCTAGCCACCACAATGCGATGTGGGAATGGGTATCCAGATGGAGGAAGACCCTCATGAAAGCAGTGGGGAGGGGATGGGATAGAGGGTTTCTGGAAGGGTGGGAAACTGAAAACGGACATCATTTGAAATGTATATAAAGAAAATATACAATTAAAAAAAGACCAACCAAAGAGCACATAGGGCGGGGCCCATGGCTGCAGCTTCATATGTAGCAGAGAATGGCCTATTTGGACACCAGTGAGAGGTGAAGCTCCTGTTCAGGAGAAGGCTCTATACCCCAGTGTAAGGGAATGTCAGGACTAGGAAGTAGGAGTGGGTATTTTGTTGATTACTGAGAGGAGGGATGGCATAGTGGGTTTTCAGAGGGGAAACCAGGGAAGGGGATAACATTTGAAATGAAAATAAAGAAAATGCCTCATAAAATAAAATAAAATAAAACAAAATAGATTGAAAACAACCACCTAGACACAATAAGTTAATAGCAGAATGATAAATAAAAGAAGACAGTGTAGTGGTGCATACCTTTTATCCCTGCTCTTGGTAGGCAGAGGCAGGGGCAGGCAAATTTATGAGTTCAAGGCCAGCCTGAACTCCAGATTGAATTCCATGACAACCAGGGCTAAACAGAGAATCCCTGCCTCGAAAAAACAAAAAACAATAAACAAATAAAGAAAATGAATGACACACAGGCATACAGAAGAGGACTGGTCCCAAAGACAGCTCTGTCCTAAATATACTAGAGCACATTGCTTCACAAAATGAATTCTGAACATGCTCTCACATAGGGCATTTAAATATACTTTCTAGGTTAACCCCATATGATCACAAGAAACAAAAGGTAACAAGAAGATCAGAGTCAGAAGTATATCTCAGACTCATGTCAAAGACAGTCTGGGAGGCACACCATGCTTCAGTTTTCAAAGTTCCAGAGAGTGGTTCTCCACCTTTTTAATACTGCGGTTCCTTCATATATATACTTCCTTATGCTGTGTGGTGCCCCAACCGTAAAAATATTTTTTGCTGCTTCATAACTGAAATGTCCTACTGATATGAATTATAACATACATTTCTGACATACAGATAGTCTAGGACAACTCCTGTGAAATTTGTCACAAGGACTAGCAACCTACAGGTTGCCAACCACAGTGCCAGCAACTAGGAAAACTAGCCAGCCCCTTGATTTTTACAATGTTGCCTTCCGTAACTGTGGTAGAATAGATGTGCTCTATTTTAGTGGTCTAAGCATGTTAGGATCTGTAACACTACCTGGAAACACACATACCAAATTGGATGAGGGAGTCTATTTTTTCTGTCCTGGACCTTGCAGGTTTGAGTCAGCTCTAACCAAATAGAAGAGAAAGAATACTGGATGAATTCCTACTCAAAGTCTTTGGAGACAACAGGGATTTTATTGGGTTCTCATGGAGAATGGGAGAGTGTTTGTGCTCCATTAAAAAGGTACTCACATTCACTATTTTGATGCCTTTCTTTCTATTTGAGTGTGCTTTGTACTTTTGTCTGCTATGTGTTGTGTTCTGTGTTCTTTGTTACTAACTCTAGGGTTCTTACCATACTTGGAAAATGAAAGTCAGTTTGAAAACCTTTCATATTTGTTCTCTGTATAGAAACTCTCTCTCTCTCTCTCTCTCTCTCTCTCTCTCTCTCTCTCTCTCTCTCTCTCTCTCTCTCTCTCTCTCTCTCTCTTTGAGTTTTCAAGACAGTGTTTCTCTGTGTAGCCATGGTTGTTCTGGAAATCACCCTGTAGACCAGGTTGGCCTCGAACTTAGAAATTCACCTGTCTCTGCTTTTTGAGTGCTGGGATTAAAGGTGTTTGCTACCACCACTTGGAAATATGATTCTTTTAAAAAATTAGATTATGAGTCCTTTGTACCAAAAATAAGATCAAAATTTCAAGGAAGGTACTTTTAATTGAAAATGCATCTTTCTGATAAAAAAAAATGGGGTATTCCATGGAGATACAGAAGTTTGAAAATGACCCAAAAGGTATTGTTCTTCAACTAATTCCTTATCAGCTTGTAATTTTCTGAGGATATTGGCCACTGAGGCTTGAAGTATCAAAAACCCATCAGGCTATCTCTCTCTCATTCTTTCTCTCTCTTTCTCATTCTTTCATCTCATTTTTCTCTCTCCTCATTCTCTCTCTTTCTCTCTCTCTCTTTCTCTCTCTTTCTCTCTCTATCACCCTCTCTCTCTCTCTCACTCTCTCTCTCTCTCTCACCCTCTCTCTCTCTCCCTCTCTGTCTCGCTCTCGTTTTAAGCCATTCATCCAGTGGTTGACATCTAATGTTAATCCATTTCTTGTCTATTTCACACAGTGAGGCAATCAATATTGATGATATGACTGTGAAATGGTCCTTCTTACTTTTTTTTCTTTTTCTTTTTTGAGAGAGTCATGCCATAGACTCATTCATAACAGTTTTTCTCTCTAGAATAAGTTTGCATGCTTTAGCACTTGATAATAATCTCGATTGTTGATTTATTTTAATATCTGTGAGTTTCTGCAGTAACTGATTCTATTAGTTAGAGATTAGTTGCTGTGAAAAGACACCATGACCAAGGCCACTCATAAGAGACTCATTTCATTAGGGCTTTTCTACATTTCATTACACGTTCAGAGGTTCACTCCATGATCATCAAGGCAGAAAATATGGCACTGTCTAGGCAGACATGGTGGTGGAGAGGAAGTTTAGAATTATGCACCTTCATCAAAATGCTTCGAGGAAAAACTATGTATTTTGCATACAGGTAGGGTCTCTTCCACACTGGTAGAGCTTTAAAGCCCCAGAGTGATATGCTTCCTCCAGCAAGGCCAGACCTATTCCTACAAAGACACACCTCCTCATAGGCCAACTATATTTAGAATGCCACACTGGTTTCATAGCAACTTGACAAGATCTAGAGTCTTCAAAGAGAAGGAGCCTCAGTTGAGAAGATGCCTCCATAAGATCCAGCTGTTAGGAATTTTCTTAATTGATGGGAGAGCACCCACTCCATTGTGGGTGTTGACATCCTTGTGGTGGTAGTCCTGGGTTCTTTAAGAAAGCAAGCTAAGCAAGATTAGAGGAGCAAGACAATAAGCATCACCAATCCATAGCCTATGAATGAGCCTCTGATTCCAGGATCCTGTGTTGTTTCAGTTTCTGTCCCAACTTCTTTGGTGATAAACAGCAATGTGGAAGTATAAGCTGAATAAAACCTTTGCTATGGAATTTGCTCTTTGACATGGTGAATCCTTACAACAATAAAAAACAGTAAGGTATTCTTAGGGAAAAAATGTCTAACAGTGCCAATGTCAATGTGTAGACATTTTATTTTTACTTAGAGATAAGCTATACTCATGTATGTACCTGAGATGTAATTGTTCTAGTTTTCTTCTTTCTCACCATGTAGAATACTACAATAAAAAATAACTTGGAAATAAAAAGAATACAGATTGTCACTGAGGAAGACAAAACAGGAAGTTGAGTCAGTAACAGCAAACACTGCTTATTGGCTTGCCACTGTCTTAGCCACTGTTCTATTGCTATGAAGAGACACATATGGTGACGGCAACTATTAGAAAACAAGGCATTCTTTGTGTAGAGAAAGGCCATTGACTTGTTTGAGTTAATTTTATATCCAGCTACTTCACCAAAGCTGTTTATCAGGTTTTGGTGTTCTCTGGAGGAATTTTTAGGGTCACTTATATATACTATCATATCATCTGCAAAAAGTGATATTTTTACTTCCTCTTTTCCAATTTATATCCACTTGATCTCTTTTTGTTGTCGAATTGCTCTGGCTCATTCTTCAAGTACTATGTAATAAACAGGATGAGAAAGAAATTAGGGAAACAACACCCTTCTCAATAGTCACAAATATTAATAAATATCTCGGCGTGACTCTAACTAAAGAAGTGAAAGATCTGTGTGATAAAAACTTCAAGTCTTTGTAGAAAGAAATTAAAGAAGATCTCAGAAGATGGAAAGATCTCCCATGCTCATTGATTGGCAGGATCAACATTGTAAAAATGGCTATCTTGCCAAAATCAATCTACAGATTCAATGCAATCCCCATCAAAATTCCAACTCAATTCTTCAACGAATTAGAAGGAGCAATTTGGAAATTCATCTGGAATAACAAAAAACCTAGGATAACAAAAACTCTTCTCAAGGATAAAAGAACCTCTGGTGGAATCACCATGCCTGATCTAAAGCTACAGAGCATTTGTGATAAAAACTGCACGATACTGGTATAGAGACAGACAAGTAGACCAATGGAACAGAATTGAAGACCCAGAAATGAACCCACACACCTATGGTCACTTGATCTTCGACAAGAGAGCTAAAACCATCCAGTGGAAGAAAGACAGCATTTTCAACAATTGGTGCTGGCACAACTGGTTGTTATCATGTAGAAGAATGTGAATCGATCCATGCATATCTCCTTGTAGTAAGGTCAAATCTAAGTGGATCAAGGAACTTCACATAAAACCAGAGACACTGAAACTTATAGAGGAGAAAGTGGGGAAAAGCCTTGAAGATATGGGCACAGGGGATAAATTCCTGAACGGAACAGCAATGGCTTGTGCTGTAAGATCGAAAATTGACAAACGGGACCTAATGAAACTCCAAAGTTTCTGCAAGGCAAAAGGCACCGTCAATAAGACAAAAAGACCACCAACAGATTGGGAAAGAATCTTTACCTATCCTAAATCAGATAGGGGACTAATATCCAACATATATAAAGAACTCAAGAAGGTGGACTTCAGAAAATCAAATAACCCCATTAAAAAATGGGGCTCAGAACTGAACAAAGAATTCTCACCTGAGGAATACCGAATGGCAGAGAAGCACCTGAAAAAATGTTCAACATCCTTAATCATCAGGGAAATGCAAATCAAAACAACCCTGAGATTCCACCTCACACCAGTCAGAATGTCTAAGATCAAAAATTCAGGTGACAGCAGATGCTGGCATGGATGTGGAGAAAGAGGAACACTCCTCCATTGTTGGTGGGATTGCAGGCTTGTACAACCACTCTGGAAATCAGTCTGGTGGTTCCTCAGAAAATTGGTCATAGTACTACCGGAGGATCCAGCAATACCTCTCCTGGGCATATATCCAGAAGATGTCCCAACTGCTAAGAAGGACTCATGCTCCACTATGTTCATCGCCGCCTTATTTATAATAGTCAGAAGCTGGAAAGAATTCAGATACCCCTCAACAGAGGAATGGATACAGAAAATGTGGTACATCTACACAATGGAGTATTACTCAGCTATTAAAAAGAACGAATTTATGAAATTCCTAGCCAAATGGATGGACCTGGAGGGCATCATCCTGAGTGAGGTAACACATTCACAAAGGAACTCACACAATATGTACTCACTGATAAGTGGATATTAGCCCAAAACCTAGGATACCCAAGATATAAGATACAATTTCCTAAACACATGAAACTCAAGAAAAATGAAGACTGAAGTGTAAACACTATGCCTCTCCTTAGAAGTGGGAACAAAACACCCATGGAAGGAGTTGCAGAGACAAAGTTTGGAGCTGAGATGAAAGGATGGACCATGTAGAGACTGCCATATTCAGGGATCCACCCCATAATCAGCATCCAAAAGCTGACACCATTGCATACACTAGCAAGATTTTATCGAAAGGACCCAGATGTAGCTGTCTCTTGTGAGACTATGTGGAGCCTAGCAAACACAGAAGTGGATGCTCACAGTCAGCTAATGGATGGATCACAGAGCTCCCAATGGAGGAGCTAGATAAAGTACCCAGGGAGCTAAAGGGATCTGAAACCCTATAGGTGAAACAACATTATGAACTAACCAGTACACCAGAGCTCTTGATTCTAGCTGCATATGTATCAAAAGATGGCCTAGTCGGTCATCACTGGAAAGAGAGGCCCATTGGACAAGCAAACTTTATATGCCCCAGTACAGGGGAATGCCAGGGCCAAAAAAGGGGGAGTGGGCGGGTAGGGGAGTGGGGGTGGGTGGGTATGGGAGACTTTTGGTATAGCATTGGAAATGTAAATGAGCTAAATACCTAATAAAAAAATGGGGAAAAAAAGAAAAAGAAGAAAACAGGGCATTTAACTGGAGGCTTGCTTACATTTTCAGATGATTGGACAATCATCACGAGAGGGACCCCATCACTGGAGCAATAGAGAACTATTGATCCTTAGGCAAAGAGATAGATTCTGCCATTGCATTGGCTTCTTGAAAACTCATACCCATCCTTGTTGATACGCCCACTTTCTCCAATGAAGCCACACCTTCTCTTATTCCTTCTAAATTTAAACTCACTGCCACTTTCTGGTGACTAAATATTCATATATATGTGTCTATAGGTGACTTTATTATTCAAACCACCACTTTTCCCATGGCTCGTTCAGCTATTTTTTTAAAATACAGCCTAAAAGGCTCCCATTTATTAAGGACTACTGATGAGCTTAGCCACAGTGATGGGCCTTCCCACATCAATCATTAGCCAAGAGAATATCCCATAGACTTACCTAATGAACAAGTAAGTGAATAGAGACTGATCTTCAATTGTTCTCTCTTCTCAGGTAACTGTGGATTGTCAAAATTGGAAAAAAAATAATATCCCATCACAGTAATGTTTAACTTACACCATAACCTACAAAAACTTTACTCAACACCATCTATTGCATTCTGCCCCTGCATAGACACACTTCCATGTATGGCATAAGTGAAGGGTGACTACCTCCATCAGCAAGGATACTCAATAATAGGTGACATGAGCTGAATATTTCCTATAGCCTCACAACCCCGAAATTCTACTGTGTGTTACACTTACTGGGAGACTTGCCAATCTGTCCAATTTTATGCCACCAAAGCTATGACAAAAAAACTCCTCATAAAGAAATCTAATGAATTTTACTTGATTTCTTTCTCCTGAGGCAACTGAGTATTATCCCTTCATGCTTATATTGGTGTCTGATTCATCTGTAATAAACCCACTACTATTTACAGCTACATCACAGGAGGTATGACAAATACCATCTCCCATGAGTTGGTCAAACCTTTTCAGCAGCTTTTTTTGTAGTATCCTTTCTATAATAAAAAATACATTGATTTCTTTATTTTTAAGTGTGTAATTTAATGATTCTAACACATTTTTATCTCCCTTCCATTTTCCCCTCATTTTCTGCTACTTCATATGATATTGCAATCTATTAAAATACAGTAGTGAATACAGCGGAAAAAACAGTGTGGGAAGAATCAAAGTTCTTTATTACTAAGACAACAGATACACTGGCAGAATCTTCCAGGTACAACTACTTAGTAACTTTCGGTGTAATGTTAGCATGATTCTTCTAGAAAAAAGCTTAAAGAATTAAGGCATGGTTACAATGGACAGTATCACTAGTGAGACACATTCATGTAAATTCATGTAAATTCATGTGAATAATTTTCATCACTGTTCCGATATGCCTAGCAATAAGGAAAACAGGTCCATAGTCACAAGAGTATGAAAGGGGCATGAAGGAGAACAGTTGTCCAACTTATTATTATTAGCATCAACACAGGAAGCGACCAAAGACAATAAATAACTTCCAAGACATGTCCCAAATGACCAAGTTCCTTTACAAGTTTCTCACCCCTTCAATGCACACCCATCAATCAATTAACTCATTGATTAAACCCCTCAGGGTCAATCACTTTTCAGATTGTGTATAGTGTTCTATCTTTGAACATTGTACTTGGGGCCAAAACCTTCATCAAAACCCACGACTGACATTGCAAACCCATTTCACCACACAATTCTTTATGTTACAAAAAGTGATAGGATCTATCTGTCTTTTTAAGGATATCTCTGTATAGCAGTTACAAAAGCAAAACGTCCAGGCCAACAGAATCATCACCTCCATGAGGTATTTTAAAATATGAGTTCAAGAAGAAGGAAAGTGCAATGAAAGTTAAGGTTCTTGATCCCACATCCCTCTATTTTAAAGCCATAGGTTGGACCCAGAAGTTTAGGTCAAAAGTGTAAATTTCACCTATACTACAACCATCTGTGATGATTTCTAGCCATCTCCAGTTTCAGTGTGGTATTTAGTCCCACCATCTGCATCACAGCATATTGCCTAGTGTGAAATAGTGCCAGCAGTTGATTGCAAACCCCACTATGCGTTGACTTGGATGTAAAATGAGACATCTATAATATAGACACACTTGTACACACACACATACTCACAGAAAGAGGCAAGAAGTAGAGGAGCTGAGTCTTAGGATCCCTCAATGAAGAGATAGTGGAAATCTTGTAAGGAAGAGAGGTCATTGAGAAACTGTATGTCTCTATCTGCACAAAATCAGGCCACTCTGCCTTCCATCAATGAGTGGTAGGTTCTCACTATCCATCATCCCCATCTGAGAAGGTATGGACAGTTAATGAAAGATGGAGAGTCAGTTTACATCAAAGGTATGCCCTTTGAAGGTTATAGGTTGGCCAGGCACTACTGGTAGCTCCATGTCCAAGAGTTTATGGGCAACACAATTGATTTGAATGGGTTGTATCAAAGGGGAGAAAAGGAGACATGAAGTTGGAAGGAGGATTAAGGTGGGAATGGATCTGGTTTTGGTCCGGGAGTAGTTATTAAGAGAACTGAAAAATAAATTCCATCAAAATACATTGTATGAATTTCTCAAGGAATTAATGAATGTAGTTCTTAATATATAATGTCTGTACTGAACATATACAGATGACTTATATTTCCATTTCCTAAATAACAAACCCTTGTGTAGCAGTTTCATTACATTAAGGGCAAAAGTAATCCAGAGAATATTTAAAATAAAGAAGGATCAGAGGTGATGGCAAAGGGGCAAATTCATGCCTGTGTTTATTTACTTACAACACCAGTGCTTAGGATTTTGGGAGGGGAAGAGACAGGAAGATGACTGTGGCTTCCTGAAAGCCAGCCTCAATATTAGCTCAGCAAGAAACCCTGTAGAAAGGGGATAAATTAGGGAGTGAAGTAGCAAATCACACTATACCCTTCGCTACCTTTGAACTTACCTGTACAGATCTGTGTGCAGACACACATGAATATAAATAAAATATACAAGAGCTTATCTTGCATAGCTTATAAGCAGTGTTCTGTTATCTTAGCCTAGAGTCCTGAGGACTTTATATCATTAGAGTTCCTGAAGCAAACTCCCCAGATATAGCGGATGGGTATATCTTGTTACTATGCAAAGAGACCTCAGTTAAGTGTGTGTGTCAGTGATTCCAAAACAGCTTTCCTTCTCTACCTTCCTTTATATGGCACAGAACGACCTGTAAATAATTAAAATATGAAAACAAAGCTTTTTCACGAATTTAGGCTTGTGTTAAAATAATATTTATAACATTTTACTAAATGGAAGGGAAATCTTCAGCTCCCAGGAACAATCCTGTAGGCTTCTGTTTTGTCCCATTATGAAAAAAATTAATTGCACATCAACAGTTCCCACGCTTTTAACTAAATCAGGATGAAGGGATATGTTTCCATACAAATAAGTAATGCCAATGTGATTAATCAAGTAGAAATGTGGCAGGGTTAGGATGCCTTTGGCTGATGTGACAATGATGACTGATTAGTCTCTTGTTATGCAAATAACCCTAACCTCTAAGAAAAGAAAAGTAATGATATAAAATATTCCAAGAAGTGGCATGGACAATTATTACTTGATTTCAATTTCTTTTACATACTTTATTAGTTTGAATAATTGTGGCTCACAGAAGATCAAATATTCAAAGGAGTTATTTTTCCAGGTGGTGGGATGTTTAGAAAGAATTAGGATTTCTGTTTTCATTAAAAGTGATTTGGCACTGGGCTTGAAATATCAAACATCCTATGACATATCAAAAACTCTCTCTCATTCTTTCTTTCTTTCTTTCTTTCTTTCTTTCTTTCTTTCTTTCTTTCTTTCTTTCTTTCTTTCTTTCTTTCTTTCTTTCTTTCTTTCTCTCTCTCTCTCTCTCTCTCTCTCTCTCTCTCTCTCTCTCTCCTCTTTCTCTCTCTCTGTCACTCTCTCTCTCTCTCTCTCTCTCTCATGTTTTAAGCCATCCATCCAGTGGTTGACATCTAGTATTAATCTATCGCATGTTTATTGCACACAGTAAGGAAATCAACGTTTATGATATGAATGTGAAATGGTCCTTCTTGCATTTTTTTTTTTTTAGTTAACTCAACCTGGGAATATAGAACCGCAGATAAAGAACTGCCTCCATCACATTGGTCAGTTGCCACACCTGTAAGGAATGATCTTTTTTGGATGGCTGATGTTGAAGGGTCTAGCCCACTATGGGTAGTGTCAACATCTATGAAAAAAATATACAAAGTGTGATGGTTACCGTGTAAGGGCCTGAAATTAATTTTTCTGGAAGAACTTACGATCTATATGGCATGAAAAATTAAAGTGCCTGATAATTTGTAAGTAAATTCCATACTTACCAGCATTCAATATTTTGTTTACCCATATTTCAAAAGTAAAATTATCAAATCTATTTCACCCTGTTTTACTGCATTTAATCTACTAAATTACTTGTAACCAGAAATACTAATAAATTTTAAAGGCCTTTAAAACATGACTGGTTGATATTGGGTTTAACTTCATCACAACTTTGTAAGCAGGAACAAGAGCTAGATTGCCTTCTCATTTTCCAAAGAATCCATGATTCATGGTTGCAAATAGCTTCAATACAAGGTACTTAACCCTGTAAAATTCCTGCTTTGTTTGAATAAAATATTTATTGCTCTAACTTTGGGTTTTCATAAACAGAATTTTGATGTGCTATCCAATGTGCTGCCTCAAAGAGTCTGGCACAATTTCTGACACTAAGAACAGTTTAAAGATAACCAGGGAAAGGTTGGAACAGGGAAAATAACCACCAAGGATGTTGGTGAGTCAGAAACTGAAGGCTTTCACAGGAGGACAATAAAAACAAAAACAAAACAAACAATCAACAAATGAATAAACAGAAACCCAACCACCAAAATGATAAAAACAATACAGGTGTGAATTACTTGGGCAGAATGTGACTCAAGTCATCAGGACATTTCAGTAGGGATTATATTTTGTATTTCGAGAATGCCATATGAAAACGTAAAGCCTAGATGGTTAATGTCTCTGGTGTAATTAGGGGAGGAACCAGCATGAGTGGGGTTCTATGATGCAAGCTGAACTAGGTGATGTCACAGAGCACTGGCCATAGATTGCACATCTATTCCACTTGGAGGCACTAGAATCCCTAGAAGGTGTGTCCACTATTTTCCCAGTGGTGTATGAAAGGCAGGCCAGCTCCTGAAGCCCAACGTTGTTCCTCAAGTTTTTTTTGCCTGGTCTGTATCAAAAGACAGAATCTTGATGACTAAGACATTTTCTTTGGGTAAGTACATTTATGAAGTGAATGGGACCCTCATAGCTATAGAAAGCTGAAAGTTTTCCCTCCCACACTGAGTAACTGTACATTCTAAATTCTCCCATGTTTGGGGCCAGGGGCATGGTTGATCCAGTTTAGTTGATCTCCTGAATTTATTATCCTTGCTAACAATATCTCCTTCACAATTCCATTAAAATGTCAAAGCACTTCTTTGTCCGTATGTATTTTAGAAAATGTTAGTTCTAAATGGCTGATATTGCCTGGATTTGTTGAGGCCAGAGTTGCAGTGGCAAATAATCACCAAATAATCCTGAGGCTGGGTCAGGTGACATATTACAGAAGGCCAGTGGTATGCTGTGTCCCTGGGATATTTGTGAATATTGCCACCTAATTCAGAGCTTGCAGGTACAAGAGAGGGTAGGTAACAACTCTGGCTCATTTTCTTTATTCTGTTCTCTCCTTGATCATTTTGGGTAAAAGGCATACCAACTTCCACATTGACATAGACATGCAAGGAGATGTTCCTCAGAAGAGGCAAATTAGCTCAGGGCTGAAGACATATTCATCTGAGTATGTTATTCTGAGCTGTGGAGAATTACTTGTTAATTTCCCTTCGATAATTTCCTTGTTTCCCTTATTTATTTGTTTTTTTTGTTGTTGTTGTTGTTTTGTTTGTTCGTTTTTTCTTTGGATGGGTGTTTAATTTAACTTTGAGTGTGTTTGTGTGTAGCGTTGGCTGTTAGGAGAATCACTCTGTAGAATAGACTAGCCTTTATCTCACTAAGGTTTGCCTCCCTCTGCCTCTTGAGTACTAGGATTTAAGACTTGGGTCACTAACACCTCCTATTAATTTCTGATTTGATTGTTTTGATTTGTTTGTTTTTCATTTTTGTTTTTTTTGTTTTGTTTGTTTGTTTGTTTTGTTTTGTTTTTGTTGTTTTTTTTTGTTTTAGTTGTTAATATTGTTGCTGATTTGGAGATATGGTTCCTTTGTCTACCACTGGCTGCCCTGGAACTCACTTTGTAGACCAGGCTGGTCTCTAAGACAGAAATCTTCCTTATCCTGCCTTCTGAATGCTGAGTTTAAATGCTTGCGCCACCATAGCTGGATTATGAACTTCTTATTTTGATCAAATTAAGTTTAGAAGCCCAAACATGTTTAGCATAGCGTTCTTGACCTACTCAAAAATTCCATTAGAGAAGAGCATTTCTCCAGCATTCTCTCCCATCCTACACTCATTGCCTTTCAGTAACTCATATATATGACAGTAGCAACAGCATTGTGTCTGGTGTAAACAGGCAATATCTTCAATCCAAGGCAATGGGCAAGTATGATATTTGAACACAGAATGTTACCCACAAGACATCTGCCCAGGGTTGGTGTGGTCTACCACACCAGGGCTAGAGCCATGTAGAAGACAATACCTCTGAAGAGTCTTAGCATGGCATCCCTCATGAAGAAGAGGAGGAGGATGTCTTCTTCCAACGTCTTGAGGAATATTGTTGGCTGCAGAATTTCTCAAGGTTGGAAGGAAGGTAATGAGCCTGTCACTCAATGGAAGACCATAGTGCTAGGTCAACTCCCAACAAACCCTTCTCTTTATTTGGTGAAGTATGATGGAAATGACAGCGTCTATGGACAGGAGCTCTACAATGATGACAGGATTTTAAACCTTAAGGTTTTGCCTCCCAAAGTAAGATTTCCTCAGGTAAGGGATGCCCACCTCACCAGAGCCCTGTTTGGCAGAGCAGTACAACACAAATTTAAGGGTAAAGATGGCTCTGAGGACAACTGAAGGGGGGTTGTGCTAGCCCAGGTGCCAATCATGAAGGATTTGTTTTACATTACCTACAAGAAGGATCCAGCTCTCTACTTCTATCAGCTCCTGGATGACTACAAGAAAGGGAACCTCCACATCATTCCAGACACTCCTCTGGCTGAGGAGAGATCAGGAGATGACAGTGATGTGTTGATAGGTAACTGGGTGCAGTACACCAAAAAAGGTGGTTCCAAATAGTTCAGAAAGGTTGTTTACCAAATTCTAGCCAATCCTTCTGTGTACTTTATCAAGTTTCATGGTGACATCCATATCTATGTCTATACTCTGGTGCCAAAGATTCTTGAAGTTGTAAAATCATAAAATATAGAAACGTAAACGTATAGGACTGGAAGAAAAAAAAAGTTTTTTGTTTTTTTTTTCCTGTGTTGGCTACATAAGGGTCTTTGACAATCCCAGTATCTTTGCCAATAAAATGTGTTTTGCTCTAAAAATTTAAAAGTGTGACATGATTGTGAGTTAACAATTTGCTGGAAGAGATGGCCTACAGTGGAAGGAATATCAAATGAAGATGAAAGTTTCATTTCAGGTGGTGAACAGTACATACACCTAAAATCATACATGCTAAAAGGATCAGCTTCTCTGGTCTGCATGTAGAATAAGGAATTGGAGATGGAACTTGGAGGAGCAGAGATAGCAGCAAAAGATGGATGTTTAGGAAGTAGGGGAGAAGGACAGAGCACAGGTAGAAACTCTGATGTGAACACTGAAGGAGAAACAAAAAGTTGGGGAAAGAGGGACATTTAAAAGAAATGTGGCCTTGTTACACAAGGTGAAACGCAGAAAACTGATTGAAATAGACTCAGAAATCAGAGAAAATCAGGTTTCATTTGAATAATGAAACTTAGTGAAATCTGTCTCACATTTTAAGATTTATTATCTTTACTTATGTGGGTGGGGATATGGCATGTCCTTTTGAGTACAGGTGAGCACAGAGACATGAGTTGTCAGGTCCCCTGGAGCTGCCATTAAAGGTGATTACTGGCCAGTGGATATGAAATCAAGAAACCAGATCTATTCTTGTGGTGCAAAAGTGCTTGTTACCATTGATTCATCTCTCTAATCCCATAAAGATATCTTTTTAAAGAAATCCAAAATTCACATGCAGAAAACAGACCAGGATGAAGATAAGAAAGTTCTAATTGATGGTGACCATTAAAAGCAATAAGGAACACAAAGAGTAGAATGCACTGAGAGACAAATGAATTCTAAGTTGGAGTTCTCGAAAAGTTAGGCAGGAGTCACAGGAAGAAGAGAAAGTTTCTGGGAACATTCAAACTTGGGCCCTATCCACATTGGCCTCTTTGTTTTCTTAACAAATATCCAGTCAATCATTACAGATTCGTGTGTTTGTGTTTGTCTCTCTCTCTCTCTCTCTCTCTCTCTCTCTCTCTGTGTGTGTGTGTGTGTGTGTGTGTGTGTGTTTGTATGTGTGTGTGGTACTTAGAGTCCATTTTTATCCAGACAATCCAGAAGTGAATATTTAAATATATGAGACTCCCTAAATCATCACAGAAACCTTGATTTTGTGTAATCAGTTTCAAAAGTAAAGTAAAAGAGAAAATGAATATGCTGTGAGATAATGTCGGGTTGGAATGGATCCTGAGTTCCTTCTGTGAGCACTCTTTGCTTCTGATGAATCCTGCGATCTTTTGGAGGTCTCTAATGAGAGGCCCAGATGACCATAAAAAGCTCCCACACTGGCCTGTTCCACCTAACTCTCCTCTAAACATATGACTCCCTAAATACCTTCAGCCTGTCTATAGCCTGGATATTCTAATCTTTTCCTTATGTGTGACCTCATTCTTAGAAAACACTGAAGGTGTAACCAATGCATATATGCTGACTTTTTTTCTATGCCAGTTGTCATGGGTTTCAAATGTTATGAGGTTGCCCACAGTGTTGGTCACTTCCTGAGGAGCCCGTGTACTTCATGGAGGTCTGCCTGGGTTCCATCTATACGCAGAGACTTTTTTTTTTTTTGAGGCTGAAATGCCATGGATTCATTCAATACAACTTTTCTCTCTAGAATAAGTTTGTATGCTGCAGCACTTGAAAATACTTTCTATTGTTGATTAATTTTAATATCTGGGAGAGTTTCTGCAGTAACTGATTCTCTTAGTTAGGGATTTGTTTCTGTGAAAAGACACCATGACCAAGGCCACTCATAAGAGACAACATTTCATTAGGGCTTTTCTACATTTAATTACACGTTCAGAGGTTCACTTCACGATCATCAAGGCAGAAAATATGGCAGAGTCTAGGCAGACATAATGGTGGAGAGGAAGTTTAGAATTATGCAACTCCATCCAAATGCTTCCAAGAAAAAATATGTATTTTGCATGCAGGTATGGTCTGATTCACACTGGGCAGAGCTTTAAAGACCCAGAGTGATATGTTTCCTCCAGCAAGGCCAGACCTATTCCTACAAGGCCACACCTCCTCATAGGCCAACTATATTTAGAATGCCACACTGGTTTAATAGCAACTCAACAAGATCTAGAGTCTTCAAAGAGGAGGAGCTTCAGTTGAGAAGATGCCTCCATAAGATCCAGCTGTTCAGAATTTTTTTAATTGGTGAGAGAGCACCAACTCCATTGTGGGTGTTGAAATTCTTGTGGTGGTACTCCTGGGTTTTTTTAGAATGCAAGCTAAGCAAGACTAGAGGAGCAAGACAATAAGCATCACTAAAACATAGCCTATGAATGAGCCTCTAATTCCAAGATCCTGTGTTGTTTCAGTTTCTGTCCCAACTTTTTTGATGATTAACAACAATGTGGAAGTATAAGCTGAAAAAAACCTTTGCTATGGAATTTGCTCTTTGGACATGGTGGAACCTTTCAACAATAAAAATAGTAAGACATTCTTAAGGAAAAATGTCTAATAATGCCAATGTCACTTATCTTAAAACCACAAATAATAATGTGCAGACATTTTATTTTTATTTAAACATAAGATATACTCATGTACCTACCTGAGATGTAATTTTTCTAATTTGCTTCTTTCTCACAATGTAGAATATTACAATCAAAAATAACTTGGAAATAGAAGGGTTACAGACTATCACCAAGGAAGACAAAACAGGAAGTTGAATCAGTAACAGCAAACACTGCTTATTGGCTTGCCACTGACTTAGTCACTGTTCTATTGCTGTGAAGAGACACCATGGTTAAGGCTACTATTAGAAAACAAAGCATTTAACTGGAGGCTTGCTTACATTTTTAGAAGTTTGGACAATCATCAAGTGAGGGACCCCATCATTGGAGCAATAGAGAACTATTGATCCTTAGGCAAAGAGAGAGATTCTGCCATTGCAATGCCTTCTTTAAAACTCAAACCCATCCTTTTTGACACACCGACTTCCTCCAATGAAGCCACACCTTATCTTATTCCATCTAATCTTTAAACTCACTGTCACTTCCCAGTGACTAAATATTCATATATATGAGTCAATAGAGAACGTTCTTATTCTACCACCAATTTTCTATGGCTTGATCAGCCATTTTTTTAAATACAATCTAGAATGCTCCCATCTATAAATGACTATTGATGAGCTTAGCCACAGGGATGGGCCCTCCCACATCACTCATTAGCCAAGAAAATATACTATAGACTTACCAAATAACCAAGTGAATAGAGACAGATCTTCAATTGTTCTCTCTTCTTAGGTAACTGTAGATTGTCAAGATTGAGAAAAAATAAAGTCCCATCACAGGAATGTTTCACAGACTCAACAACCTACCCAAACATTACTCAACAGCATTTCCTCCCCTTTGCCCCTGCATAGACCCAATTCCATGCATTGCATAAGTGAAGGATAACTACGTTTATCAGCAATGATACTCAATAAGAGGTGACATGAACAAATATTTCCTATAGCCACCCAACCCCCACATTCTAATATGTGTTACACTTACTTTCAGACTTGCCAACCTGTCCAATTTCCTGCCAACTCATTTAGACAAAAAAAAGAAAAAAAATTCCTCATAACGAAATCCAATGAATTTTACCTGATTTGTTTCTCCTGAGGCAACTCGGTGTTATCTCTTCATGCTCATATTCGTGTCTGATTCTTCTGTAATAAACCCACTACTATTATCAGCTACATCACATGAGGTATGATGAATACCAACTCCCATGAACAGCATCACAGTAGGCTAAGCCTTTTCTGCAATTTTGAAGTTTCCTTTGTATACAAAAAATCAATTGATTTCATTAAGTGTGTAATTTAATGATTCTAACACATTTTCACCTCCCTTCCATTTTTCCCTCATTTTCTGATACTTCATATGATATTGCAATCTATTAAAATACAGTAGTGAATGCAGAGGAAGGACCAGTGTGGGAAGCAGCAAAGTTCTTTATTTCTCAGACAACAGATACACTGCCAGAATCTTCTAGGTACAACTGCTTGGTAACTTTGGGTTTAATGTTAGCATGAAATTTCTAGAAAAACGCTTAAAGAATTAAACCATGGTTAACCTGGACAAGACAAGTCAGTATCTCTAGTGAGAAACATTCATGTAAATCATTTTCATCACTGTTACAAGATGCCTAGCAACAAGGAAAACAGGTCCATGGTCACAAGAATATGAAAGGGGCATGAAGGAACACAGTTGTCCAACTTATTAGCAGCCAGTAAGCCTCAACACAGGAAGCGACCAAAGATAATAAATAACTTCCAAGACATGTCCCAAATGACCAAGTTCCTTTACAAGTTTCTCACCCCTTCCATGCACACCCATCAATCAATTAACTCATAGATTAAAGCCCTCAGGGTCCAATCACATTTCAGATTGTGTATATTGTTCTACCTTTGAGCATTGTACTTCAGACCAAAACCTTCATCAAAGTCCCAGGACAGACATTTCAAACCCATTTCACCACAGCATTTTTTGTGTTACACAAAGTGATAGGAACTATCTGTCTCTTTAATGGTATCTCTGTCTAGCAGTTCCAAAAGGAAAATGTCCAGGTTAACAGCATCAGCACCTCCAGGAGCTTTTATAAATGTGAGTTCAAGAAGAAGGAAATTGCAATGCAAGTTAAGGGTCTTGATCCCCCATCCCTGCATCTTAAAACCATAGGGTGGACCCAGAAATGTAGGTCAAAAGTGTAAATTTCACCTATACTACAACCAAATGTGATGATTTCTAGCTATCCCCAGTTTCTGTCTGTTACGTAGTCCCAACAAGTCTGCATCAAGGAATATTGCCTAGTGTGAAATAGTGCCAGCAGTTGATTGCAAACCCCACTATGTGTTGACTTGGATGTAAAATGAAACATCTATAATATAGACACACTTGTACATATACTCATACTAACAGAAAGAGGCAAGCAGTAGAGGTGCTTTGTCTTAGGAACCCTCAAGGAAGAGAAAGTGGAAATCTCATAAGGCAGAGAGGTCATTGAGACACTGTATGTCTCTACTGCATAAAATCAGACCAGTCTGCCTTCCATCCCTGAGTGGTACGGTATCACTATCCATCATCCCCATCTAAAAATGTATGGACTGTTGATGAAGGATGGAGAGACAGTATTCATCAAAGGTAAGGCCATTTAAGGTGATATAGGTTTGCCATGCTCTACTGGTAGCCCCATGTCCAAGAGTTTATGGGCAACACAATTGATTTGAATGGGTTGTATCAAAGGGGAGAAAAGGAGACTTGAACTTGGGAGGAGGATTAAGGTGGGAATGGGTCTGGTTTTGGTCTGGAGGTATCAAGAGAATTAGAAAGTGAATTCCATCAAAATATATTGCATGAAGTTCTCAAGGAATTAATTAATGTAGTTCTTAATACTGTACTGAACATATACAGACCACTTATATTTCAATTTCCTAAATAACATCTCCTTTTATAGCACTTACATTACATTAAGTGCAAAAGTAATCCAGAGATTATTTAAAATAAAGAAGGATCAGGGGATATGGCCCAGAGGCAATGCCATGTGTGTTTTCAAACATTCACCTACAACACCAGTGCTTAGGATTTTGGGAGGGGCAGAGACAGGAAGATGACTGTGGCTTCCTGAAAGCCAGCCTCACTACCAGCTCAGCAACAAACCCTGTCACAAGGGGATAAATTAGGAGTAAAGTAGCAGAACACACTACACCCTTCCCTAGCCTCTGAACTTACCTGTACAGTTCTCTATGCAGACACACATAAATATGATTAGAATATACAAGAGGTTACTTTGCATAGCTTATATGCAAATGCAATGTTGTTTTAGACTTGAAACCTGAGACTTTATATCATTAGGGTTCCAGAAGCAAACACCCCAAATATAGAGAATAGATAAATCTTCTTACTCTGCAAAGGAGACCTCAGTTAAGTGTGTGTGTCAGTGACACCAAAAGGTTTCCTCCTCTATGTTCATTTATATAGCATAGAATGATCTGTAAATAATGAAAATATGAAAACAAAGCTTTTTCACAATTTTAGGCTTGTGTTAAAATCATATTTATAACATTTTATTAAATGGAAGTGAAATCTTCAGCTCTCAGGAACAATACAGTCAATCCTATAGGCTTCTGTTTTGTCCCATTATCAACAAAATTAATTGCACATCAACTGGTCCCACACTTTCAACTAAGTCAGGGAGAAGGGCTATGTTTCCGTACAAATAAATAATGCCAATGTGATTATTCAAGCAGAAATCTGGCAGGGTTAGGATGCCTTTGGGTTATGTGATAGTGATGACTGATTAGTCTCTTTTTGTGCAAATAACACTAACCTCTGAGAAAAGAAAAGTAATGATATAAAATATACTACGAAGTGACATGGACACTTATTAGTAGATTTCATTTTCTTTTACATGCTTTCGTTCTTTGAAAAATTGTGGCCCACTGAAGCTCAAACATTCAAAGGTGTTAGTTTTCCAGGTGGTGAGATGTTAAGAAAGATTTAGGATTTGTATTTTTATTAAAGGATATTTGTCACTATTTTTTGAACTATCAAAAAAAAAACAAAAAAAACAAAAAACAAACAAACAAAAAAAAAACAACAGGCTCTCTCTCTCTCAATCTTTCTCTCTCCTCATTCTCTCTCTCTCTCTGTCTCTGCCTCTGTGTGTCTCTGTCACTCTGTCTCTGTCTCTGTCTCTGTCTCTGTCTCTGTCTCTGTCTCTGTCTCTCTCTCTCTCTCTCTCTCTCTCTCCCATTCTCTGTCTCTCTCTATTTGTGTTTGTTGTCTGGAGTATTGTTTGTGAGCTCTCAGCTACTGCTCTATACATGTGTGCATGCCTGTCGCCATGGTGTTTACCATGATGTCCTGGAGTCGCCCTCTGAAACTGTAAGACCACAATTAAATATTTCATCTTATAATTTGGTGTGGTCATGATGTCTCACATCAATAGAACAGTAATCAAGACATCCATATTCCAGTTTATTTTTTCAATCGTTCTGTACTTATTTCATTAAAGTTACCTTTTGTCCATTGAACAGTTTTAAGGATACTTTTAAAGGTCCTGAACAAATAGTGCCACTAGGAGTGGCACTGTTAGGAGGTGTGGCCTTGTTGAAGTATGTGTGACCCTGTTGGAGTAGATGTGGCCTTGTTGGAGGAAATGTAATACTGTGCTTTTTTTTTTTTTTTTTTTTGTGGACTTTGAGATCGGCTATGCTTAAGCTGTCCCCAGTGTGACACACAGTCTCCATCATCTACCTGTGTATCAAGATGTAAAACTCTCAGCTCCTTCTCTAGCATTGTGTCTGTCTGAATGCTTCCATATTTCCAGTCATGATAATAATGGATTAAACCTATGAAAATAAGTTACAAAGTGTTCAAGAGTTACTGTGATCCTGGAGACTCTTCACTCTGTCTCTGTCTCTGTCTCTGTCTCTGTCTCTGTCTCTGTCTCAGTCTCTGTTTCTGTCTCTGTCACTGTCTCTGTCTCTGTTTATGTCTCTGTCTCTGTATCTCTCTCTCTCTCTCACTTATTCTCTGTCTCTCTTTGTTTGTGTTTGTTGTCTGGTGTGGTCATGATGGCAATAAAACCCAAAGTAACACAAACACAAACATTCAAAAACACATTTGATATTTTGACTATTCTTGGCCCAGGGAGTGGCACTACTTGGAGCTAATAACCTTGTTGCAGTAAGTTTGGCCTTGTTGAAAGAAATTTATCATTGTGAACATGGACTTTAATGCCCTCTGCCCAGCTGCCTGAAAGCTAATCATTTCCTAGCACCCTTCAGATGAAGATGTAGAACTCTCAGCTGCAAATGCACATGCCTACCAGGATCCTGCCATATTCCCACCTTGATGAAAATGGACTGAATTTCTGAACCTGTACGCCAGGGTAAATTGAAAAGTGTCTCTGCTGATAGTTGGTTGCTATTCCAGAAAGTCCAAAAGTTATGACGTATCATCCTGAGTCTGAGAATACATTGGTTTAGCTTCTAGCATTTGACAGAAAACAGGATTATCAAGACAATGAGAGTATAAATCTTCCTATTTCATAGAGACACATAGGTTATAGATCTGTGGAACTCAAGGTTTCATGGGTGGTATGGTAGGGTGATTAGTGTCTGTATATGAGTGCAGTTTCTGTTCCCAAGTCTGATGTCACACATACACATATGTTAAGTAATGTGTAGAATGTCTTCAACACTTGCTCTCTTAGAGTGAAACCCTCTCACCATTTTGACTAGTTTGACTGGCCAATACACTATTGGGATATCTACCTGTCTCCACCCCACAATGTTGCAGATATGAATAGACATGCCTGGAATTTTACGGAGTTGCCGAGAATACATGAACTCCACTGAGCCATCTTTCTAGCCCCCAGCAGGGTATTGTTTATTGAAATCAATGATCATATCAGTAGAGAAATGAAAACCAACATGACCCTGATATTCTACCTTACCTCCACCTAACACCAATAAGTGAATGTTAAATATAAATTTAATTCGTGTCCAAATAAATCCAGATTACAATCTAATGAATGATAAAATTGGAGTGGATCCAGATGAAAGCTACGTTAGTAGATTTTTGGCCTTTTATATGAAGAATAACCAATATTTTGGGTACACTAGGAGAGCAAATGTGTGTAAATGATTCGAATGAAAGAAAATCTGTGTTCCAGTGAATTTTATTTTAAAATAAATTTCAAAATCATGAAATTTCAAATATATATATATATATATATATATATATATATATATATATATATATATATATATATATATATATATATTTGTGTATGTTATTATGGGTTCATGTGAGTTTTCTTGGATTCCGATTGCAGAATTAGAGTATAGGGGACCTGGTTACGTGGCACTATTATTTTTTATTAATTAATTCATTCATTGTCCACCTTCCTACTGTTCCACATCCCATATCTACTGCCCATTCCCTGTCTCCAAGGGCAAGTCTCCACCCTACCGGATCTCTAAACACCTTGGTGTCTCTAGTTTGTTGAGAATTTGGTGCATCATTTCTGATTGAATAGAGATCAAGCAGATTTTTTTCTGTGTATGTTTTAGAGACCTTCTGATAGTTCGCATATGCTGCCTGTTTGGTTGTCTAGCATTTGGGAGAACTCTGGGTCCATAGTAGTTGAGACAGCTGGTCCTCCTCAGCCTCCTTCAGTCTTTCTCAAATTAAACCAATGGTTCAGCAGATTCTGTCCATTTTTTGTTTCCATACATTTGCATCTGATTGTTTCACCTGCTCATTATTTCTTCATAAGTACAGTCATCCTAGCATTCATACTACAAGTATCTGAATTCATAAACCTACAGAGGCTATTTATTGCAAGCAGGTCTTCTGCAAAAGCAATATACAATATAAGTACTAAAATTTCTATCAGTGCTCAACAATATTCTATTCTTTGTGATGAAATCCCTCTCTCTCTCTCTCTCTCTCAATATATATATATACTTCTCTAACACTTAGTATGAATAAAGATTCTCTTAAATTCTCTCCTACAAAGGGGATGATATTGGAATGTCATCTGCAACATTCATTCACTTTCCTACACAGTTTGTGCTTTTTCTTAGCAATCAACTAATATCTAAATCACACATGCACTCAGATTACAAAATAAGGTATCTGAGCTAATGCAATCTGTTATTATGAGTCAGAGTAGGGGCAGGACAATTCCAAACTGTAGTTACATCCAAGAGCATGGACTTTAACAAATTGTGAATCAGTAGAAGACAAGACAATGTATAGACGCGGTTGTTTCTTTTGGTTTGGTTTGGTTTAGCTTTGCTTATTTCAGTTACCCACAATCATTATAAGAAACACAGAGAAACACTGATTAATGCCTGTATCTTGAACTGAATGCAAATCGGGGCCCTAGAACCAACATTATATTTCTGTTACAATATACAGTATATATTTTTAGAGATTTTCTTTTCATTAGCTATCATACACACACACATACAACAAGTTTAAGAAATGTTCCTAAATAAATGACCCAAATAGCAGCTTAATGATTCAGATGCAGATATTTTCATCCAATCAATAGACTGAAGCATCTGACCCCTGTTGTTGAATTAATGAGGTTGAAAGATATTAAAGAAAAAGGCATTCCTGTAGTAGGATCCCTGTCTCAATTAAACTGTTCCCCCAAGATGTCTGAAACTCTGGCCCAACAAAGAGACAGAATGCACCTGCTGATATGAGGCCTCCAACACACATACCCATCCTTATAAAAGGTGAAAAGCTTGAATCTTTCTTATTTAGAGATTATACATTTGATATACTTCAAAGTCATAAGAGAATGCTTGAGGATTCAACAGAGCATATCTAATTTCAGTTTTAGTATAAAGAAAAATGTCACCTTCCTTTGGTCAAATACAGTAGTTAATGTTCTCCCTTGTAGATATCACCAAGATCTAAGGCCATATTTGGGGAAAGGAAAAGACTGAAGCTCACTGAGCCTCACACAGGATAATTTTCTTGGCCACTTCAAAAAGCAAGGAGTGCGAGAGGCATCTTGGGAATAGAAGACTTCTGAGAACCTCTTCTCAGAATGAGACATTCTAAGACCACAGTCAACAGAGGGGAAATCGTGAAAATCTTGGATCCTAAAGTAGAGGTCCCAAGTCTTATTTTCCAGGTTAGAAATGTCCAGTTCAGCTATGGTCATCATGGGAATTTCCTAGGCTCCACTGAGAACTGTAAGACGATTCAGACTCTTCCTCACTAGCTTCCAATAATTTTCCCCATATACATACCCTGTGTAACAACTTTGAGTGTCCAGGCAATGGTCACAACAATCTCCCAACATGATAAATATTTATGCATGAATTGATGTTTCCGCAAGGCTGTTTTCAGCTGCACACATCTGTGAATAAAAGATACGAATGGGGCATTGTGATGACCAATTTTGAGGCACAGGATATGGGAGACAATTTCAGTTTTCTATTTTCTGCCCTATCATCTAAAAGGGGAGAAATGTGAGGTGACATTGTTCACATATGTGTTGTGTGGATATCTTGGACAAATGGGATATGTTTAAAGAAAACTTAGTTGATCGGGGTATTTGTGAGGCAAATCCAGTAGAGAATCTATGCTGGTTCTTTAATTGCAGAGGTGGATCTGAAGTGTCCTAGTACAGAGGGTGGAGGTCTGAAACTCCCCTTCTACACAGAAGCTACTTCTGAGAGTCCTTTCAATAGATTTTGATTTCCAAAGGCCCCTTTTGCTGAAACTGAATGTTTAAAATCCACTTGGTAAATGGAAGTAGACAATAGACCCATACTCCTACTGGGAAGACAGGGATTGTTAGATGCCCTTTTATGTAGAATAAGTGGTATAAGTCTCCCATGGTCTAAAAGCCTTTTAAGGAAATAAAGGCTCAAAACTACATGGTTGGAATAGGAATATTCAATGTAAGGTATAATAATACATGTTTTGGGCCACACTTTGCTAATAGGTTCTAGGGCCTTGTTAGTCCTAGGAGAGTTGTGACATTATATTCAGTTTAGTGAGAAAAAGTAAGTTAACATTGGAAAATATGAGCCCCATGTAGGAAAGGAAATCTCTGAATCCCTACTGCAAGAGGAGGACAGAAACTTCTTGAGGCAGACTGTGAAGTTGCCATATAAACTTCTGTCCAAGGTAAAGGTCTCTGGTACCTTATACAGTGGAGTATGTTTCCAGCAATGATTATCAATTTTCAATTCTTATTCAGAGTTTTTTTATTTTTTTTTATTTTCATAGTTTGTGTTCATTGAGGAGATACACAGAAGCAACATATTCCTTCTTCCAAAGGCTTTTGAGGACTGTTGCTGGCTAGGATACTTCTTTGACTTTATTCATTATCCAGGTCTAAGCAGAATTAATGAAGTTATTTCATTTCTATTGACTTGTGTGGAAACAGATGGCACAGGTACTTTGATCCAGTTTGAAATATCACTATGGGACTTCACACCAGAGTGAACTAGGGTACCTGTTTACAGAAGGAGTCACTTTTGGAAATTTTCCTGATAAGTTAGGGATAAAACTACTTTGACCATATATAGGAATATCATTTTTGAGAAAGAGAATATGTTGGGAGGATAAATAAGATAAGAAAGATCACAGAATCCCTCAGGCAAATGTTTATCTTTGGAATTTGAAGAAGATGTCGAAAACAGCTTATCAAGTGCAAATGAACTCACAATTCAGAATACACATGTGTTCTGAGAAATTAAGGTGTGTTTGCCAACAATCAGAGCATTTTTCTTACGAATTGTTTGGTAACCTCTTGCTCTATGTTCTCTGTAAAGCAGCATGCCAGGCATAGCCAACAAAGAGGGCACTGCTCTATTTCAAGTGACAGGCTTAAAAATAGAAGTTAGGTTAGGGCTTATATATTTACTGTCATGTCTCAGGACATCATTTCAGAGTTGCTTGACATCCCTTCTTTATTTGAGCATGCCTGGCCACCCAGGAAACATTGGAAATTTTAGGAACTCCTAGACTAATAGTCCTGAGGATTCTATTAAGACAAGTAAATTTTCTGAGATATGCATGGTCAAGTGATGTTGATTTAAATTTTCCACAAGCGAAAATAAACATCAACTTTAGTTTTCATGTTAGTGGCTTTTCAGTAGGCTCCCTAAGCAACAAAATTTGTATTAAGACCTTTTCAAACTGAAGGGTGTGTCTATATTTCCCCAATTCAAAGATAAAATGTAAATTTGTTCCTTGTCAGAGTATTTACGTCAAAGATTCTTCATTGAAAAGTTTTTGAACCTAGAGTTTACCTTGAACTGAAGGGAAAATCTGGGAAACATTAGTATATAGATTTAAGGTTCAGTTCATAATATCAGTAAGTTGTGTGGGATTCCTCGACCTAAAAGTATGTCCAAAACTCCTTTGGACAAACTGGTATAATCAGAGACTCGCTTTGCTTCAGGGTAAGATCTGATGACTCCTTAATCTAAGACAGATGGAGTAAGTATTACTTGGGGAGAAAGGAGGTGGTGTTGTCCTTGTAACAAGAGAGATGATCAGAGTATGAAAATCTCCATAATAGTTTGTACAAAAAATTGCTTACCTTAACTCATAAGGTCCTCCTTTGCCACACCTAATGGTTCTTCACATTCTGGAGTATCCATATCTTTAACAGAATTAGCAAGACACCAAATATTGATACCATGATTCATGAAAAGCTTGAGCTACTGTCTTCAGCATGATTGCCTCCTAAGAATTATGTTCAACCACCAGAACTGTGTTAGAATGATGATTTCACACCATGTCATGTGACTGAAGTCAAGGAAGTGTCATAAGGTCCCAGGATTGGCCTCCTCGACTTGATTTATCTGAAATGTGACCAGAGGGAGAAAAATGCTCCTTGTCAGAGGTAAAATATCCCATGGGTTCCCGAACAGAAATTATTTTTTATGAGAGCCCATTGACTCAAAGGGGTGATTTTTAAGACCTCAATCATCACAGGAAGGGAAACACCATAACTGTGGAATCAAGTAAGCCCCTTGATCCTGTTGGACAGTAGGGGAGTATAACTGTTTACCTTCTGTAGAGGAGGCTGGACCAGGCACTCCTTAAATCCACATTTTCAGAGAACTCTAGAAAATTCTTATCCCTGAGGACTCTACTGCACAGGTGACAGCACTCTGAGGTTTGTTCTGACAAGACTGCTCAAAGTTCCTGGATCTGTTCCCTATTTATACTTACAATAGGCCACAGAAGTATGGGTGTTGACGACAATTACCTTTATGATGAGCAACTTAAAGAGAGATGACCTTGGATCTAGGCTGAAGTTTTTATTCATTGGCCATGGGACTTGAAACCAGACTTCTCTGAGTTTATTGGTATTGAAAGGTGTATCCCCTAAACAATAATTTCTGAGAGAGAATCTCTGGTCTATGTTAGTTGAATGGTAGACCTGAGTAAGCCATGAAAAAAGAGTGAAACTCCTGTGAATTCTTGGTACCAACGGTTTAGTTTTAAGCACACCAGATCTGTACTTGAATGTATGAGACACACTCCTTACTCTCAAATGTCAGTTCTATACTTTCTTCATCAGAGGGACATGCCTCAGACCCCTCCAGTGCAGACAGAGAAAGAACAAAGTGTTTTTATTCAAGGTCAGCAGACCCCTTTGTCATATCCTTAATGTCAGGGACTACTATGTTTAGAGGAAGTAAGGCTAAGGCCTTCTTCAAAAGATAATCCAACTGGGGGTCAGCCCCCTTGAAATTATGGGATACTTTACTTCTAAGGTTGTGTGACTTGACGGAGTTGCTATTTATGCTTGAAATATAAATTATCCCGGTTCTGGTGGGGTACATCTGAAGCCCCATTGTGAATTCATCAATGCTATTGCATGGTGATATTAAAGAGCCATATTTGTGGCCAAATTAAGATGTTGTTGAAGTCTGAAGTCTTGCTTCTCATGTCATATGTCTCCGGATATCTTCATTCATTGAGGACCTATATGACACCTTTGTTCTGAAGTGATAATTCTGAGGGCAATTAAAGAATGTCTGAAAATTTTGGTTCTCATGAGTCAATGCAGCCTTCAACACTGGTGAGTTTCTAACATATTTAATGTAGAATGGGTATGTCTGAACCACTGTTAGGTTATTGAAGGAAGTTGTGAGGCACATATATTCAATTTCATGTATATGTTTGTACTGTCACTGCCTTCAAACACACCATAAGGTGGCATCAGGTCCCATTTTAGATTGTTGTGAGCCACCATGTGTTTTCTGGGTTTTCAACTCAGGACCTATGGAAAAGCATTCTGTGCTCTTAACTGCTGAGCCATTTTTGCAGCTCCAGCACATTGGTTCTAGACAGCTTAGTTTAAGGTCACTTAGGGAATTGGGTAAAATCTGAGAATACCTATTTCAGCATGGGCAGATCAGAAGACCCTTTGGTATACAGTATTTTGGATGATCTGTGGTTCTTAAGCTGTAAGTCTAAAAATTAATAGAGAAAAATATCTGTATTTGGATTACTGGTTTAGAGCAATTGCACCTCACATATCCTTGAGTCATGGAGAGTGCATTACACCCCACTTCAAGCATAGGGGAATACATCTTAGGGTTCTCTCAAAGAAACACAATTTGGAGGACCTTTTGAAAGGAGGAAAATGTTGATTTATCCACAAATAACCTATTAAAAATAGCATCCATTAGAGGTAGAAAGTCTCATACCACATTTGGGAAAGCAGAAATATCAAACACTCTTGTATCTTTTCAAGATAAAAGGTCAATTTTGGGAGGAATATTTGGAATATTTCATTATCGAGGCTTCCTGGGAACCCAGAATATGAATATCATGCAGGCCATGCAACAGCATAATCAATCGTCAGTATGCTAGGAGGAACTTCCCAGCTATTTCTCCTGGTAAATCAGCTGCCTACTTCTGAACATGGCAAGGCTTACTTGTTTCTACTGGACAACATATAAGTATATGTCCTGGGTTTATGAAATTGCTGGCTACTCTTAGACTCCAGCCATTGAAGCAAATGGGTCCAGATCATTGGACTGAGGTAATGAGGTCAGAGGATCAGAAAAAGGAGCACTCAATGCACCGTATATCAAGGAAATCGATTTGTCATGGATTACATCAGATCTAGTTAGTCTAGGTCCTCAATGATCAGAAGAAGCACATACTATTCTACATACTATTCTACATGAGCTGGAAATTATATAGCTTATGGCTACAAATTGTTAGATACTCTTAATCAGAAGGGAGGTTTGTTTGTACTTTTAGTCCAAGGGACATATGTGATGTTTCAATGTGCATCTGAAGCAGCTAGGAGTAGAAATTGTAAGATGTAGAGATGGTTGATGAGAAGTAAAAGTTCTAAACTCATGTTGCTCATAAGGGGCAAAGAAAGGGAAAAACAGGGCACCCTGTGGGTCAAAAAAAGAACTGAAAATGCCAGGGTAAAAGAGAGAAGGGCACTGGCCACCCTCTTGAGAAGGACTGCCTTACAGGATCCATTTGGCAAGCTGTAAAGTTCTGGTGTGTCCTTGGGTCAAAGGAGTAATTCGGGAGTGAGGATTAAGTCATAAGCTTCCTAGAGCATTTATGATATCTCTTTTTTCATAGAAAGCATCTGTGAAGCACATTTTTTTTAGATTGGGCATTTGAGAGCCTGCCTCTTTCAGGCTAAAGCATTCTGAGCCTTACTGAAAGAGGACACATAGCCAATGTCCCTTTGGTGAGAACTGAAAAGTCTGAGTTCACAATGCTCAGACTGATATGGTCTGACTTTCCCTTTTAGGGGAGAAGAAAGAACTACAGCTCCCCTTTTGCTCCGTGATCCTTTTGAAATTGATTTTGATATGATGTATATATTTGTGGCCTCCTAGGACAGAAGGGTCACAAAGGGACACCCAAATTCACATTGTAATGATTGTTTTCTCCCTGGGCAAGAGAGAGCAAGTATCATGTCCTGTGTTTGAGATGTTACGTGTAATTACTTTGCATAACAGGGAATGAAGTGGCACCTCCATTTGGAATTCATGGATGTATGAATCCCACTAGGAAAATAGCCAATGCTGTGGGCTCCCATTTTTGTATTAATGGAAGTTATGTGTTTCTCTCTCTTTGGCAGTAGAAACATGTTTTGAGCACTACTTAGTAAAAACAGGGTGGTTGATATCCTCTTGGGGTGATGACAAGAATTTGACACCTCTATGGGGACTTTCTCCATCTGGAGATAACTCAATGCCTTCTTGTTCTGCAGGAGAAGTTTACAGGGCTATTTGGGTATTAGAGGCACTACTCTCTCTCCTCCTATTAAAAGTAGCATTTCAGAGAATCTCATGAGGAGACATGAAATGTCTGAGGCTCTCTTCATGAGGAATAGAGTGGTTTATGTGCACTTTTCTCTAGGCATGAATCATGGTTTGCCACTCTCATGTTCTGAATGAGAAGCTTGACTGTCCCATTGTTCAGAAAGGTCCTTTTCTGATAAGATAAAATAGATTTGGATGGTCTGTATTCACCTTGGTATGGTGGAGGACTTCTGAGGCCCTCCTCATGAGATGGTGAGCATCCAAAGGCTCCTTTAGCAGTATCAGAAGTAGTGAGGGTTATGGTAGTCACAGTTTTAAGATTTGCAACTTTTTTTCTTAGAAGTGCAAGATCTTACCAGCATTTTGGAATAGTGGCAGTGTTTCCACCTAGCATCTTTTTAGAGGACAGGTTTCAGGCCTGCTTGATCTACAGAGGAAAACATTAGTCTTATTTTTTGCAGTATAGAATTTTTGGGACAACCCCTTGGATGAGGAGAATAACTGAGATCTTTCTTATAAGGAATGCTAGATGTGAAACTCAATTGTGAAGATTAAAAGGGGGAGATGCTTCTTGGAGGAGTAGAGGTAGGACTGGATTCCTTTCAGCATACTTGGAAGATGTGAGGCTACCTTTGGCAGAAGAGATGCATTTTAAAACATCAAGTTCTGAGAGGCAGTATCTGATATCTCCTTCTGAAAATGAGACATGTTTCAATGTCCTTTGGTTAGAATTGGAAGTACTCGGGCTCTTCCTCTGATAAGAGTAACTATCTGGCCATCTTCATGAGAAGGGGTTGGAATTAAGTCCCTGTCTGTACAAAGTGACAGTCTGGGAAATTCTGTTGAAAAGGAAGTACCCACAGTGTCTTTTCTAGATGGCATAGGTTCTAGAATCCCCTTAGCTAGTTGAGAAAGTTCTAGATATTCCTGGGCTAATGTTGGTGTTCCAAGGATCCCTTGATCAGATACTAAAGGGCTCAGCCCATCTACATTGTGTTTCATAAGACACAGAGACCCTGGAACAGATAGCAAAGATTCTAGAGACCCTGCCACAGATTCTGAACTCTTAGAAACAGATTGGTTACATGGCAGAGATTCTTCCAACTCTGGACTAAGTGTTGAAGAAACTGGTAATCTGGGAGAATTTTATGTGGCTGACAAAGATTCTATGATCTCTTGGGTGACAGATGGTATTTCCTCACGGTTTTGCATACTTGGCATTGTTTCTAGTTTTTCCTTCGCAGAATTAGAAAGTCCAAGATCTTAGGATCAGATGGTGAATATCCTAAAGCCGCATTTTTCTAACAAGGTCCTGGAGACTCTTGGGATAACAAGGAAGTTTCTGAAGGCCGTTGGGCAGATGTTGATGTTCCTACTACACCATGACAAGACAGGGAAGGTCTCTGACCCAATACGAAAGGTTGTGACACTCTCAAATATAATTGGACAGATAAAGGTGATCCTAGATGCACTATGGTAGATGCTGAAAATTCCAAAGCTCCTGGTGTAATATTTGCTATTCCTGGCTTGTGTTTTGTACAGGTGCAACCTTTTATATTCTCCTCTAAAGGTCAGGCAAGGGCCTCCAGCTTTTTGAACAGATAACAAAGGTCCTGGATTCACGTGAACAGATAGGGACATTGTCAAAAGCTCTAGGGTAGATCATAGAGATCCTAGGGTTCCCTGTCCAGATAAAGAAATTGCCATGGATCCTTTGGAAGAACCTGACATATCTGAAGCAGTTGGATCTGTTTTTTGTACCCTTTGTGGAGTATTCAAATACTCATTTGGTCCCTGGTATGAAGTCAAGGCCCCTCTGTAGGTTTAGAGAGATCTAAAGGTTCTTCTGTGTAAGGAAAGGAATCAAAAGGATTAGGGAAGAAATTAATGAAATAAGTTGGGCAAAAATTGCAAGTGCCAGAAGTGAGTCATTGTATATCACATATCCTGAGATAGCTGTTGAATTTTTTTTGTGCACCTGATGCAAATGAGGAATATTCTAGAGTCCCCTAGGAAGATGGCAAAGGTTCTACAGTGCCTTGTGCAGTTGCCAAAATACTCAGAGATTCTTGGTCAGATCTCAAAATCCTTGCAATATTTTGAGTAGGGTGGGTATATCACTGACACACTGAGGAATATGGTGAGTCTGCTACTGTGTAGTGTGTAGATGTGGACTGAGTTCCTATACATTGTTTATGTAAAGAAGGATTTGAGAGCTTTTGGGAAGTTGTAGATTGTTGTATATACCATTGTGGACATGTGGACAGATATAAGGTCCTCTTTGCAGAGAGAAAGGGACTCAAACTTTCATGAGAATAATCAGAAGATGCTGGAGTCACTTGTTAAGTGGAAAAAAGACCCAGAGATTTATGAGAACATTCAGAACATTGTGATGTATTCATCATTACCTATGCTGAGATAGAAAGTTTCAGAGGTCCCTGGGCAGATTACAAAGGTACTGGATTCCCTTGGCCAAATGGGAAGGTCTCTGCATCTCCTTGGTACAATGTTATTGTCTACCAAGTTTTGGAGGTCATGGTGGCAAAGTTCCTAGAGCTGATGAAGTAGTCTGAGAAGATGTTACATCTTCTCTCACTCTTTGAAAATGTCCTAAAATACTCTGTGATTCTTTATATTGTGACAATATCCCTGTGAAACCTGTTGAATTTTCTAGATTTCTTTGGTTGAAGAAAAAATAACTTTATATGCATAAAGTTCCCTCTTTTGCCCTGGAAATTTTTGGGGGCTTTTGAAAAGATGGAAAAGCTTCTAGAACCACTGTAGGAGGTACAAGATGCTCCTGAGAACCCAGTAGAGGTGGGCAATGTCCTACATCTGATGGTTAAGGACAAAAGTATTCTTGAGATTTCTGGAAAGGTAGGAAATGTCCAGTTTCCCTTGGGAAAGCTGGGGATTTTTGTGCAAAATTTTGGACAGTTGGCGAAAATTCAAAACTGTCTGCAAAGAAGTTGGAGCATTCAAACTATCTTGAGCTTATGAAACATTTTGTGCAGTCCACTGTTTAGATGTGGGCAGTTTAGGATACCCTTAGGCAGAACAGAAATGTCCAAAAACCTCTTGGGAAGATGAAGAACCTACAGTTCCTTGTGAAGATGAAGAAATTTCCAGAGGCCTTTGATCAATTGACATAGATTCTGGTAGCACTTGAGTATTTTGCATAGACCCCAATCGTCTTGGGGTGGGAGGCAAAGTTCCCACAGTCTGCTTTACAGATATGTACTTTCCTACTGTGGCTTGTGCAGATAAACAATGCCCCCTCAGTGCCCTGAGAATACAAGGAAGACCCTAGAATCATGTCTTTAGTTTTAGTCACTTTCAGACTTCTTTCTTGCGATAGACAAGAATCCCACAGTTCCTTGCTCAGATCTCAAAGATGATGGTGGCACATGTAGTGATATAGTAAGATTCAGATGCAGTCCAGCACATCTGGAGCTGTCTGAAGTCCCTCAGAAAGATGGAGAATATTCATTTGCTTCTGATTCTGCTGGAGAAAAAGCTGAATGCAGTAGAGCCCCTTCAGCAGGTCCTGAGTGATGTGTCATTGCCTGGGCTAAGATGGAATGTGTCAGGCCCCCTGGATTGATTGCGAATATACTTGATTCCCTGGAACAGATGGGAATATTTCTACACCTCCTTGAGTAAAAAAATGAATGTCTGCCAGGTTCTTGAGGTGATGATGGCAAACTTCCTAGAGTAAGCAAAACAGATTTAGAAGATCTGACATCCTCTTTCACTCTAGGCAAAGGGCCCATGGTAGTCTCTTTGTGTTTACATTGTCCCAATCCCAATATACCTGTTGAATCAGTCGAAGGTTCTGGATACCTTTGGATGGATGACACAGAACTTTGCACATGCAAATTTCCAATTGCAACTGTGCAATTTTTCTTTTACCCTTAAGAAGTTAGCAAATGTTCTACATTTACAGTGATAGATAGTGGATATCCCTGACCACCTGGTGCAGATAGGTAGTGTTCTGGATAACTTGGGAAATACAAAAACTTCTCCTGATTTTCCTGGCTAGAGAGAACATATTCATTAGTCTGTGGCTAACATGATGAGCATTGTAAGTTGAACAGATGGAGAAAATGTGAGAGCCCTCTAGTAATTAGATGGATGTATGAACGAATTTGGTAGAGAAGACAGAGTACCTAAAGGTTCTTGTTTGGGTGTGTACAGAGACCCTTAGGCAGATAGAGAAGTTCCCAGAACCCTTTGTGCAGATGAAAAAGATCCTAACCTTCCTTCTGCAGGTCAAAAATTCCCAGAAGTACTTGAACAGACTGGAAATGTCCTTGTTCCTGCTTATCACTTTCTTTGTAACCTAGAGTCTCCGGGCTACATGGGAAAATTTCTTCAATCCCTGGGCAGCTATGGGATGTCCCTAAATGGATTCTGAATTCAGGTAAGATTGTCCAGACACCTGAGTAGATGATGAGTGTAATGAAGAAATTTGTGCAGATACATTCAGCTCAAGAGTTGCTTATGGATATAGGGAAGTTGTGACAAGTGTCCGCAAAGATATGGAAGGGCTCGACTAGCTTGTGTTGGTGAGAAATGGCCATGGGGCTTTGGGACATGTTGCAATGTTTCTGTTGCCCTTAGCATACATGAAGACATTCCCCAAGAACCTGAGAATGAAGACAAATGTTTATGAGTACACTGGGCAGAATCTGATATTCCCAGAATCTCTTGGGACGATGATGACTGATCAAAAGACTGTTGAGTATATGGTGAAAGGCCTATAGAAGCCTCAACATATATGCTAAGTTTGGTAGATAGCAAATGTGCTAGATCCTTGGGACTACAAAATAAGACTCCTGAGATCATTGGTCATATTGTGAATGTCCTGTATGACTTGAAGGATGTGGCAAAAGGCCTGTAGTCCCTTGAACAGATGGTGAGTTTTCCTGAGATTCTACCATGTGTGTTGAGTTCCCTAGCTTCTTTTGGAAAGATGCCGAATGTTCTAAAAAACCCTGGGAAAGATGGCAAAGCACCCATAGTTTCTTGGACAGGTATCAAGTGTTCTAGAGTTGTTTTCTTACATCTCACAGTTATTGAATTGCCTGATATAGTTTGCTAGTTTGTGGAAGTTTCTGAGAACATCATAGAGAAGTTGAGGATTTCACTTTCACTTGGGAATATGACAATGTTGTTGAGATTTTTTGGTTTTTGGGGTTTGTGTGTGTGTGTGTGTGTGTGTGTGTGTGTGTGTGTGTGTGTGTGTGTGTGTGCTTGTGTTTGTTTGTTTGTTTTTATGTCCTGGTGGATGAAGAAGATCTTTTTTCAGATGGAAATTTTTCTGACTTCCTATTTTCAAATTTGGGAGTTAGCATAACCCCTGTAGGAGGCAAAGGATCTGTAGTTCCTTGGAAACATGGCAAGGTATACAGATATTCTACTATGTATGATGAGTGCCCTAGCTTCTTCTGGAAAGATGCTGAACGCTCTAATTTCCCTGTGGTATAACTAAAAAACCCTAAGTCCCCTGGACAGTACAGATTGTTCTAGAGGTCTTTGTTTACAACTGACAATTGTTAGATTTCCTGTTGTAGTGTGAGGAGATGATGGTGGTGCAGATGATGAAGGTTTCACATTCCCTTTGGAAGATAACAATGTTTCCTTAGTTCCCTGGGTAGAGGGAGAAGATATCATAGCCTCTGTTTCAGATGGTGGATGTCATCGGGTATCTTGCATAGATAGAGAAAATGTATAAGGCTTCTGAAAAGAACTGAAATTTTTCACAGGTCCTGGTTCAGATGGTGAAATTTTAGAGTCCTAGTTTCAGATTTGGGTAGTCCCATAGTCCTTCTAAGAGATAAAGAATGTTTCTCAGCCCCTTTATTAGATGGAAATATTTGAGCCATCCTATGAGCACCTTGAGTAGATCCTAAAGGCCCTGTTTTACGTCTTGATGGTTCTACAGTCCCCTGTGGTATATAGACTGTCTCAGAATGTCTTTTTCTTATTTGTATTTTGTCCCTTCCTTTTGGGATGATATAAAAGACTCTAGGGTCCCTTGTGCCAGTGATGACATTTGAAGAGTTCTTTGCAAATGAAAATACCTAGTGTAGATGGTGAAGAATGCAGAGTCTGTTTAGAAGGTGTGTAAGTGGGCAGTGGTCCTTGGATATTTACCAAAGTTTCTAAGGCCTGGGAAGAAAATGAGTAAATTTTCTGAGCATTTGGTGCAGTAAGTGAGTCTTTTCCACCATCCTTGGTAGATAGCAAAGAACCTTGATGCCCTTGGCATGATGATGATGATGATGATGATGATGATGATACCAAAGCCTCAGTAGCAATAGCAGGTAAGGAAATTGCTACAGGATCCTAGCCAGAGAGCATGTTTTTTGGAAAAACAGAGACATTTTTCAAATGTCCTGGAGATTTCTGAGGATATAAATATGTCCACATATCCACATCCACAGATGGCAAATGTCCTTTATAATCCTTAGAAGATGAGGAAGTTGCCATATCACCTGGTCAAGAAAGAGAATGAGAGTTCCCTGTTTAGATGTGGTGAGTTCTGGAGTCTGTTGTGCAGTTAAGGATATTCCCACACTCCCTTGAACAGAAGACAAAAGTGCTACACTTCATTCTGAGGATGAGGGTGTTCCCTGTTGCCATTGGGTGAGTGACATTACATTTAGGGGAGAATCTGAGTCATACTGAGATAAATCTAGAACTCCATGAATGTGGGGAAAATTTGATGGCATATCATGATATAATGGTGAAAGGCTCACAGGCTCTGAAGCCACCTGTTTGGGTCCAGGAGCTACAATGGCTGAAGGGGAAATTGGCAGGGATCCTGGTCTAAGTGGCAAAGTTCTTACCATCTCTTGGGCAGGTTGGCAGGTTCTGAGTTTACTTTGGAGAGATAACAATGGTAATAAATTCTCTTGAGTACTTGGTGAAGTAGCAGCTGTACTCTGGGTAGTTGTGGAACAATCCACAGGCCTTTGCAAGAACATCAAAATTCCTGAAAACTCATGAGTTGAGATTCCATGTCCTGAAACTCATTGTGCTGATGAGGAAAGATCCAGATCTCCTGGAAGGTGGAGTGAATGTCTTGAATAACTTTTTGAAGATGGAATATTTTTCTAAACACCTTGGCCAGATGACAAAGTTCTGTAGTTCCATGGGCACCCAGATATACTGGGAAAAATCCTGAAAAACCAAAACACCTTTGCATAGGTGACAAAGTTTCTAGATGCCCATGGTTAAATAATGATGGTCTCACATATCCTAGAGCAGATGGTAAATATCCTACAACAATAATGTTTTAGTCAGAAGCGTTTTTAGATACTTTAGAAGATATGAAAATTTTCTGGTGTGTTTGGGCTAAAGACAAGTTCTAGATGATTTTTTTTAGATGTGGACTTTCCCTCAGGCCCTTGATTTCACAAAGGAGATTGTGTAGTCCTGAAGTCTGATTTGCAAAAGGACAAATTACCTTAAGCATGGTCAAAATGTTCTGCATCATTTTAGAAAGATGAAGAAATTTCCTGGGCCAGATAGTAAACACATAAGAGCCTTTTGGTTAGATAATCTTGAGCCTTTTTGGGGAAATATGGATTGTCCAACATGCCCTTTGGTAGACTGAAGATGTGAGACTCACCTGAGGAGAAATTGTAGCTTTTGATGTTTCTTTGGCATCAGGGGATGTTTCAAGTCTCCCCCCCCCTTTTCTTTTTTTTTGAAAATGTTCTGTAGTCTCCTTTGTTAGAAAGATCAAATCTTAACCTGTTTTTTTTTTCTTCTTCTATAAACTGGATGACTGTATTATTTTGGTAGAGGGAAAATGTCTGCTACTTCCTACCAGAGAAGGCATGGAAAAGAAACACTCTTGGGTAGATGGAGATAATTGTAAAGCACCTTGTTCAAATATCACAAATCCTATGACCTTCTGCACAGATGGGGAAGGTCTTAATATGTCTTTTGTAAGTGTGCAAGTCTTAACCTTGGCTTTAAAATGAGGGGAAGGCCCTAGAGATACCTGTGTAGATATGGTTTCTTCTAGAGCATCATGGACAAGTGTAAAAGATCTAAGAGCCTCATAGGCAGGTAGTGAAATTTCACTACCTCCCTGTCTACTAATGAAAGTGGCATCTCCTTAGAGCATCATGGATAGGTGTATAAGGTATAAAATTCCCATGGGCAGGTAGTCGAATTTCTTGACCTTCTTGTGTACTAGTGGAAGTTCCAAGAAACTTTTTTTCAGATGGAAAAGTGGATAACAACTTCTGTATAGAATTTTCAGGTGTCATAGACAGCTTGATGGGCAAAACAGCTTCCATGGGGCCTTTTGAATATGAATTAGAACCCAGAGGATTTTTGGCATTTGAAAATTTCTAGAGACTTATGCTGGCATGAAGAAGGACCAACAGGCTTTTGTGTAGGGGGGTAAGAATCTATAGTATCTTGTTTAGTTGGGGAAGAAGGCTGATCCTCCTGAGGTGATAGGGAAGATTTAATAGTCTCCTATAAAGTTTGGGGCAGCTCAAATTTTCTGAATTTGGAGGGATGCTGAGGACCCTCTTCTTTAGAGTTCAGAGTGTTAACTGGTATGGTGTCCACTCTAAGTCGCCCTTTGAAAGATTGAGAAGGTCTCAGACTGCCTGTGGAAGATGCTGATGGTTCTAGTTCACTTCCTGTATGTGCAGAAGCGAAAGGCCTTTTGGAAGACTCAGGAATTTCTACCACGTCTTGAGTATGTATGGAACTCACAAGATCCTATTCTTGGAATGGCAAATATCCTTGAGCTCCTGGTGTAAGTGTGGACATTTTTCTCTTTCCTTGAGCATTTATTAGAGGTGTGAGGCTCACTTGGGACATTGTGATTGCATGTATTTCCCTTTGGACTGAAATAGATGATGTGAGCACATTTCTTATTGGTAGAGGACTTTGAAAGGCCTCTTGGTTTCATGGAGAATGACTGAAATTCCCTTGGTCAGGAGGGTCAGGTCTCAAAATAACTCTAGTAGGAACAGATTGCATAGGACACTTTGGGGGGAAAGAGAAACATCTTTGGATGTCTTTCTGAGAAGACTTTGCTCTCTGCCCTGTTTTGGCAGCTGGCAAACATTTTCAACTCTGCTAGGGAAAGGATGTGGGACATGATACTTTTGGGACAAATCACTGACATTACCCTTGGGGGAAAAGGTTTAGAGCCCCCTTTATGTGACTTACACTCCTGTTGTAGGTCCTCTTGACCAGAGGGTTCTTCTCCAAAATGCTTTGGAAGAAAATTGGAAAGAAGAGAGTCATGTAGTGTAATGGATAACCTTTTGGAAAGCCTTCTGGAAGAGCAGGCATTATGATTTTACTGTCAGCACAAGTGAGTAGTCTTTGAGATGCCTGTGCAGATGTTCAATGTCCCATAGAGTATTGGAAAAATTTGGAGAGTTCCATTACCTCTTGGCTGGATAAGGAAAGACCCTGAGCATTTTGGGGAGAATTAGGAGATCCCAGATATCCTTGGCTAGATCGGGAAGGGTGTAAGGAACCTTGAATGTTTGGAGAAATTTCCTGTCCATGTTGGCCAGCAGAAGAGTAGGCAGAAGATGCCCCAGGCACTGTGTGATCTTCTTTGAACTTTTTAATGGCATCTCCAGTACCGTGTTTGGAAGATATTACAGGCATTCAGGCATCCAACTGGTGAAAATCCATAGGTTCTTCACCCAGTGGACATAGGCTGGCTTCTTTTCACCTGTCTATGCATGGGCACAGCAGATGAGGCCACTCATTTTCTAGTGGAAGGCTGTAAAACAGATTGTCTGGTATCCCTGGTTAGAGGATTACTCGTGAACTCAGGAAACCTCAGAGGAAGTGTAACTGTCCATTTTATGTTCTCTTTTAGATCTTTCAGAGGGTCCAGGGTCCTGTTATTGGATGAATGCTTTATAAGAGCTTTGGGTTTCTGTAACTTTTCTGTAACATGAGATCAGGTTTTTTTTTTTTTTTTTTTTTTTTTTTTTTTTTTTTTTTTTTTTTTTTTTGAATCTCTCGTCTTCATAGGGTTTTGGGCACTTGAACTTGTGCCGATTCTGTATATGGAGCCCTGGAGTCACAAAATCCCTCGAGTCTCTGCTGGCCAACTGCTTCCCCTGTTAATTTAAGGTGTAAAATCCAGTTGGGGGACAGTGAAGGGAGTCCAAGGCTATGGAGGCTGTGAAATCAGTTGCGGTAGGGTATCACTATTCTTTGGACTACACTTAAGGGTGTTCCAGGCACTGGAGGATGTGAAACCTGTGGTATGTGGTCATAGTGTCAAGTCTGGGCTGAGGCTCACTGCTATTTCTCCACATGTCTTGCTATTTGATCATTAAGGAAATTGTTCAAGTAACATTAAATAGATGACTGCCCCTTAAAGGGACAGTGAATGTACTTGGCAAAAGTGACTTGTAACAAGAAACGCTTATGCAGCATCCCTCCTGAGAATTGTGGACATATAAGAAGGCACATCACAAAGAATATAAGTTACAGTGGCCTCAGAAATCAAGTAAAGTTTGAGAAAGGCTGTCCTCAAGCCTTCTCAGGCCATTCCCGAGCCTAGATGATTGCTGTTCTCTTGCCTGCACAGGCCAATCTGGAGCGTGCAGTTTGGCTGTCCTCCTGTTTGCACTGGCCAGTCCTGAGCTACCTCATATTAGCAGGGCAATCATCCAAAATTTCTGAATGAGGAGGGACCCAGAGGACCCTCATCTTTAGGGTTCAGAGTGCTACCTGGTTTGGTGCCCACTCGAAGGGTTCATGACAAGGAATTGTTGAAGGCAAAGGATGGTTGGAAATTAAGGACATGGTGTTCTTAGGAGACTATGCTCTGAAGTCCATCTTAATCCAGGATAGATCCCTCTAACCTAAGGTCATCAGTGAGTGTTGCAGTGATGTTTGTTTCTGTCTCATAACTGAATGGGAAAGGCTTATCCATACCCTTGCTCCTCACAGGCTATGGGGCTAAACAAACACTGGCATATTTGCTAGGGAAAGAACAGGTGTTAATATTTGAATAGAACATAGAATGCATGGAATAGATATCACAGATATTATTTCGAATTTTAAATCTACCTCTCCTAGATAAATCTGTGATAACTGGATGCTGAAAGACATCTCTAAATTACTGAATAATACTTACTGCAATATCATTATTGTGCAATTAATATGCTATTGTTCAGAGAATAAGGGCAGAACTTTAGTAATCTCTTTATAGTACAAATGAAAGTTTTATTTCAAATACTTATATCTGTGTTTGACTAGATTCAGAACACAGACAAAGTTGGAATCCTGAAAATAGCACTTGTGGCCTTAAACAATTGCTTTGTCTGTCACAGTTAGTGAGTTAGGTTCCTATTACTTTTTCATATTTGGATTGCTTGTTGAAGGTCATATAATTCTCCTGAAGGACAACAGGCAAATGGCTCACATCAGTGGCAACACATGGACCATTCAGTTTGAGTCCAATGATGCAGCCGGTATATAGTTGCACAGAATGATTTATTAAACCCTTAGTTAAACTGATTCTTTGAGAGGTCATGTTTTATAGAAATTGATACACTAAGAAAGTGTAAAATTGAGGCTATAAGTGAAGATCCTTCTTTACTGACACAGAAACTTTGTTTGCCTGTTGCATACCTTGCCAGTTTTCTAAGAGCAGTTTTTGATCTTGCTGGATGAAAGGTGTTTATTTGGCTCCTCTCTTTGATTTTTCTGAAGGATTTCGGTTTCCTTTTGGCTACACAGCAATAAAGTCTTGCATCATTCAGAAACACAGGGGCACTTTCTAATATCTAATTATTTCCTTGTGTCATTGCCTCAATGCTATGCCATAAGTTCTTTCTTCTTGGAATTCCTGAATGCTTTAGCACCCCTTTTCTTTGTTTAACTCTAATTTATCTCAGTAGTTTATATTTAAAAGCCATTTACTGTCAGAATATCCACTCATTTCCTACAATAGGGGGTAACTTGTATTCTGGATAATTCTGTATTCACTGTGCTTTTCTGAATTTCCAGTTGGTCTTTTTACATCTTTGAAAACATTAAATTTAAGTACCAGAATAATCCTGCTAGGCATGAAGAACTTGCTGCATGGTAAAATGGGTAGGAAATTATAAGTATCAATTCAGATAATATATACCTTTTGAGAATTAGCTTCACATTTCTAATGTCCGAACAAAATAGCTTTCTTAATTTAAGTTACAGTTGCTATGTTTCACTCAGATAATCAATAAAGGCAAAATGAGTAGTGGTTTATAAATGAAGAAATGTCTGCATTAAGCATGATAATATTGAAAAGAAATTACAATTTTTCACTTTGAAATTAAATCTCTGAAGATGATAACTTAACTTGTGTTTGGAAAAGATTTCTGTGAATTTTTAAAAATATCATTATTAATATCAGCAGTATAAAGTTGTTCAAACAAAATGACTTTTATTCATTGTAAATTTAATAATGAAAATAACTGAATAGTAGGTTTGTAGCATTTGACACAGTAATTAATATTCTTTAATAAAGCTTTTAAATTCTGTTCATTTTCTTTGTCAGAGTACAAAGCAATAAGATTCCTTAGAGCATTTTCACAAATATGCTTTTATTGGTTTAACTTATTGCAATGTGTAATAGAAAAATCCACTGTTGTCTTGGTGATTTCCAAATTTATTCTGTCTCTGTCTCCATCTCTGTCCAAGTCTCCATGTCCATCTCTCTCTCTCTCTCTCTCTCTCTCTCTCTCTCCCTCTGTGTGTGTATGTGTGTGTGTGAGTGTTTGTGTGTGTGTAGAATGGCTGAGACAGAATGGGGGTGGATCTCAATGGCATGTATGTATAATGTTTTTTCATGTATGAAGCTGTACATATATATCATATGTACACACACACAAACACACACACATATATATATGTGTATATGTATGTGTGTATATGTGTATAATGTATATATATGTATATGTATTGATGTATATGTGTATGTATATACATATACACAAACACATACACATACACATAAACACACACACACACACATAATTTTAGTAAAAGGAAAAGTAGCTTGCCACAGACAAACCTCACTTAGGTCCTCGATCCATTGGCATAACTTGGGTTCTGGGTACCGGTAGGCAAGGATTAGCCAAGAAGAGGGGCTGAGAAACTGACACGACCAAACATAGGGTTGATCTGAATGTAATTTGTCTCAAAGCGAGCACTAGTCTTATAAGTGACTTTTACACAAAATAGAGGAATGCCTACAAAGGACTGGGAGGGACCAATTGGGATAGAATTCAATATTAACAACTGTGATTACAAGCAGCCCCCCTCCAAGGTTTGCTTAATCTTAGAAGCAATAGGCAAGAGTCTCATGCCCTTACAATGGTTCCTCTTCTAGTCTATCATATAGTACCCCTCCACCCTAGGCCATTGTAAATTCCTGTGCATGGTTGAAACTCAACTATCTATAGTTCTAAGTATCTATTCTGCTTGATCCTTATAACATAACATTCCTTATTTCGAGATAATGGTAAATTCTTGCATATGGTAGTTTGTCCTGAGATTTCTAACTCTATGTAGCAGTTAGAAATGCCTGATTTCTTTCACTGTCTCTCTTACAATACTAGAGGTTAATCTGAATGTACCCAAATAGGCAGCATCCTTACTGAATTCAAAGACCATGGTTTGCTCAAGGACTGCCTAGGAGAGGAATTTATATGTGTGGAATCTAACTTAGCAATATGTCAAAACCAATCCTTAGAGGCACTTACAATAAATCAATATTAAGAGAAAGCACACAGATCCATTTACCGACTAAAGCAAGGGCACTGGAGCATTCATTATACATGTTGCCATGAATACAGGAGACTAAATTTCCATGAATTTTTCGCCTCAGGACCATGTCTAGGCTTTTTGGCCTGTCAGGTGGGTCACTACTCGTGTGTTTGTAGCAGTTGCTGAAATCAAGGCATGGAGCAAAATGGATGGAAGGAGAGTGTTTTGTTAGGTGAGTTAACATAGATTTGGAATGAGGGTATTAACATAGGTTTGCTCTCATACGGGTTTGAGATCATTTTTATATATTTTCATGCATGTGTGTGGTTGAGTGATATTATTATCTAGGAGAAAGATAGAAAACAAAGTAGAATACATATCATAAAAAATATAAAATGGTGTATAGCAATTGCTGTATTATTGCCGTGATAAACCATTATTACCAAGACAACTAGTAGAAGGAAAGCTTTTTTTGTCTTATCATTCCAGAGAGATAAGATTTCGTCATGATTCCACAACTCAGCCCTGAGGCAGAGCTGGGGCTCCAGAACTCCTTCCACATACAAAGATACCTTGACTACCAGATCTGTCATAGCCAAGCTCACAGATGAGATACCCCTTGCAGCAATACCTGGACTACCTGGGACCTCCAGGGTCCCTGTGCAGGCAAAACCTATTTGTCTTGCCCTGCTACAGACACATCTTCTTTTTGGCCCACTTCTTGGCCTGTGCCAGAGCCACTTTTCCAGATCCCATCCCACAACCCTAGACAGCCTGATTCCTGGTAGCTGAATCCCAACCAGTACACAAGCTCATACAAGGAACAGGATCCAGTCAGAAACAATAAGCCAAGTTAAAATCTGAGATAAACAGATATCAAGAGGCAAGTGAAAAATTGGAAAAGACCCAAAAAAACACTGAAAGCTTTAAAAAATCAACAAAACCCTAAAAAAAGAAAACTATATACATTTAAATTCTAAAACTAAGAACATAAAACACTAACAAAATATCCCAAAATTAAAAAAAAAAGACAAACAAACACATTTCTAGAACTCTAAAAAGAGCCCCCCCCCCAAAAAAACTAAAACCTTTAACAAACCCATAAGCCAAAAAGAAACAAACAACAGCAACAAAACAAAACAGATAGAAGGTTTAAAAAAAATCCTAAAATTCTTTAAAAGCCCTAAAAAATCCTAATAACCCAAAATACCTTAAAATCCATATGAATTCAAGAAACATCCAACCCCCCAAAAAATAAACCCCAAAAAACCCTAAAACCCCCCAAAATCCAAAATTATTTTAAAAATCATAAAAAACTAAAACCCTACATAAAGTCCCTAAGTCATTCAATCCCCCCTAAAATTGTAAAAACTCTAAAATACTTATAACACCATAAAGATACCTAAAACCTTAAAAATAGGAAACCCTCAAAAACCTTAGCATCTTTAAACAAACCCTAAAAAAGCCCTAAAAAGCTTTCTAAAATAACCTAAAGTGCTTTATATTTAGTATATTTTATCTATCTACCTATCTACCTCTCTACCTCTCAGCCTATCTTATCTATCTCATCTATCTCTTCTATCTCATCTATCTATCCATCTATCTATCTATCTATCTATCTATCTATCTATCTATCTATCTATCTATCATCTATCCATCCATCCATCCATCCATCCATCCATCCACCCATCCATCCATCTATCCATCCATCCATCCATCCATCCACCCATCTATCTGAGAGTATCTTGCATGGATGACAAAGATGCTATGATCTCTTTGGTGACAGGTGTTATATCTGAATGGTTTTGCATACATGGCCATGTTTATAATTTGTCCTCGGCAAAAAGTCCAAGATCTGTAGGATCAGATGGTGAATAACCTAAAGCCTCTTTTTCCAAACAGGGTTTTTGGGTCTCTTGTGATAAAAAGGAAGTGTCTGAAGGTCATTGTGCAGGTGTTGATAGTCCTACTATACCATGGGCATACAGAGAAAGTCTCTGAGGAAAAAAATCCAGGTTGTATCACTCAAATCCAATTGGACAGATAAAGGAAACCCTAGACTCACTATGGTAGATAGTGAAATTTCCAAAGCTCCTGGTGAAACATTCGCTATTCCTGGCTTGCTTTTTGTACATGACAAGCTTCCAGATTTTCCTGTAGAAGACAGGCATGGGCCTACAACTTCTAGAATAGATAAAGAAGGTTCTGATTCACTTGAGCAGATGAGGGCATTGTCAAAGATTCTAGGGCAGATGATACAGGTCATAGTGTTCCCTGTCCAGATAAAGAAATTACCATGACTCCTTTGGAAAAATGAGTAGATCCTGAAGCATCTGAAGCATATGGATCTGTTTGTTGGACCATTTGTGGAGTAATCAAATAATAATTTGGTCTGTAGCATGAAGTTTAAGACCCCTCTGTAGGTTTAGAGTGATTATGTGTAAATGAATGGATTCAAAATGCTTAAGGAAAAAAGTGAGGAACTAAGATGGACAGAAATTGCAAGTTACACTGGTGAGTCACTGCATATCACATGTCCTGGGGTAGCTGTTGAAAATGATTGTCCACCTGATGCAAATGATGAATATCCTAGAGTCCCCTGGGGAGATGGCAAAGGTTCTATAGAGCCTTATGCAGTTCCTGAAATACTCAGAGGTCCTTGGATAGATCTAAAAGTCCTTGCTTTATTTGGAGCAGGGTCAGTATATCCCTGACACAGCTGGGAAGTTGGTGAGTCTTCTACTGTATAGTATGTAGATGTGGACTGAGTTCCTATACCTTGTTTATGTAAAGAAGGATTTAAAAGCCTTTGGAACATGTAGAATCTTGGGTAGACCTTTGTGGACATATGGAGAGACATAAGGTCTCCTGTGCAGAGAGGCAGGGACTCACACCTCCAAGAGGAGAATCTGAAGATGCTGGAGTCCCTTGTTCTGAGGAGGAAAGACCTAGAGAATTAGAAGAACATTCATATCATTGGTATGTATTCATCACTGCCTATGATGAGATAGAAAGTTTCAGAGGCCCCTGGGTAAATTTCAGAGGTGCTAGATACCCTTAGCCAAATGGGAAAGTCTCTGCACATCCTTGGGTAGAATATGAATGTCTAAAAGTTTTTGGAGGTGATGGTGGCAAAGTTCATAGAGTCACTGAAGTTGAATGAGAAGGTTCTATATCCTCTATCACTCCAGGCAAATGCCCTAAACTACTCTGTGAGTCTTTTTTGTGTGTGTGTGTGTGTCAATATCCATGTGAAACCTGTTGAATTTTCCAGATTTATATGGTTGAAGAAAAAATAACTTTGTATGTGCAAAGTTCCCTCTTCTGTCCTGAAAATTTTCTTGGGCTTTTGAAAAGATGGAAAAGCTTCTAAAACCACATAGGTACAATATGCTCCTGAACACCTAGTAGAGGTGTGAAATGTCCTCCATATGATGGTGAAGGACAAATGGATACTTGACATTTCTGACTAGGTGGGGAAATTCCAGTGTTCTTTGGGAAAGCTGGGAATCTTTATGCAAAATGTTAGTATGTTGGAAAAAATCCCATATCTGTTTGCAAAGAAGTTGGAGCATTCAAACTATTTTGAGCAGATAAAACATTTTGTGCAGTCCCTTGTTTAGATGTGGACAGTTTTAGAGACATTTGGGTAGAACAGAAATGTCCAAAGGCCTCTTGGGAAGATGAAGAACTTAGAGTTCCCTGTGAAGCTAAAGAAACTCACAGAGGCCTCTGATCAGATGACACAGATTCTGGTAGCACCTGAGTATATTTGGTAGACCCCAAAGGTCCTGGAGTGGGAGGCAAAGTTCTCACAGTCTGCACAGTGTGCCCAGACAAAGAACTTTGCACAGGCAAATTTCCAATTGCAACTGTTCAGATATGTACTTCCCTACTATGGCTTGTGCAGATAAAGAATGCCCCTCTGTGGCCTGAGCAGATGTGGAATACCCTATAGTACTTTCTTTAGATTTAGTCACTTTCAGACACCTTTCTTCTGATAGACAAGAATCCCACAGTTCCTTACTCAGATCTCAAAGATGATGGTGTCATTGTAGCTATGTAGTAAGATTCAGATGCAGTCCAGCACATCTGTAAGTGTCTGAAGTCTCTCGGAAAGATGGAGCATATTCATTTGTTTCTGATATAGCTGGGCAAGGAGCTGAATGCAGTAGAGCCCTGTCAGTAGGCCTTGAGTGATGTGTCATTGCCTGGGCTGAGATGGAAAGTGCCAGAGGCCCCAGGGCTGATTGCAAATGTCCTAGAATTTCTGGACCAGATGGAAATATTTCTGCACCACCTTTAGGAAAAGATGAATGTCTACCAGGTTCTTGAGGTGATGGTGGCAAAGTTCATAGAATTGGCAAAGCAGATGGAGAAGTTTCTATATCCTTCATTACTTGAGGCAATGGGCCCACAGTAGTCTCTGTGTCTTTACATTGTCCCATTCCCAATATCCTTGTGGATTCTGCCAAAGGTTCTACATACCTTTGGATGGATGACAAAGAAATTTGCATAGTCAAAGTTCTCTTTGCAGCTGTGGGACATTCCTTAGACTTTAGAGAGGTCAGAAAATATCCTTGAAACTCTGGACTAGAAAGAGGGTGATCCTGAGTACCTAGTACAGATGATGAGTATGTTACATCTCGTGATGAATGATGAAATGGATTTTTGAGATTTCTGGCGAGGTAGGAACAGACCAATGAACCTTGAAAAAGCTGGGGATTTTTGTCCAAAATGTTAGAAAGAGGAGAAAATCTCATAGCTTCCTGGCAATATGTTGGATGATGCACAGTTTTTGGAGAAGATGTCACAGTTTCTACAGACCCTAATTTTGATGTGGACTGTTTTAGAGACCCTTGCTCAGAAAGGGATATTCCAAAAGCCTCTATGGAAGACGAAGAGCCTAGAGTTCCCGTTGAAGTTAAATAAATTCCCAGAGGCCTCTGATCAGATGACAATGACTCTGAGACTACAAGAGTCACTTGTGTAGACCCCAAAGGTCCTGTAGTGGTAGCCAAAGTTTCCAAGTCTGCTTTGCAGACATGAACTTTCATACTGTGGCTTGTGCAGATAAAGAATGCCCCATAGTATCCTGAGCATAAGCATACAACCCTATAGATGTTTCTTTAAATTTAGTCCCTTGTTCAGATAAGCAAGTTTCCACAATTCCTTGTTCAAATCTTGAAGATGATTGTGTTACCGGTAGTGATGTAGTAAGATCCAGATGCAATCCAGATCTTTTGGAACTTTCTGAAGTCCCTTGGGTAAATGGAGAATATTCATTTCTTTCTGAAACTGCTGGGGAAGAAGCTGAATGCAGTACAACCCCATTGGCAGATCCTGAGTTATGTGTCATTGTCTGGGCTGAGATATAAAGTGTCAAAGGCCCCTGGATTGATTGCAAAGGTACTAGATTCCCTAGACCAGTTGAGAGCATTTCTATACCTCCTTTAGGAAAAGATGAATGTCTCACAGGTTCTCGAGGTGATGGTGACTAATTTCCTACAGTAGGGAAAGCAGATTTAGAAGATCTGGCATCCTTCTTCACTTGAGGCAAAGGGTCCAAAAAAGTCTCTGTGTGTTTACATTGTCTTAATTCCAATATACCTATGGAATCTGACAAAGGTAATGGATTCCTTTGAATGGATGACAAAGAACTTTGAAAATGCAAAGTTGCCATTGCAATTGTTAAGTTTTTCTTGTGCCCTTGAGAAGTAAGCAAAAGTATTACAGCTACTCGAGTAGGTATTATATGCCCCTGACCATCTGGTGCAGATAGGTAGTGTTCTGGATAACCTGGCAAATATAAAAATTTCTTCTGATTTTTCTGGCTAGAAAGGAGAGGTTCATTAGTGTGGGGAACATGATGAACATTGTATGTTGAGCACATGGAAAAAATTTGAGAGCCCTCTAGTGTGTAGATTGATATTTGAAAGACTTTGTTAGAGATGCAGAGTACCTACAGGTTCTTGTTTGGGTGTGAACACAGACTCTTGGACAGATAGGGAAGTTCCCAGAACCCTTTGTACAGATGGTCATGATCCTACCATTCCCTCTGCAGGTAAGGAAATTCCCAGAAGTACTTGGTAAGATGGAAAAATTCCTATTTCCTGCTTGTCACTTTCTTTATAACCTGGGCTGGACAACAAAAGTTGTTGAACTCCCTGGGCAGCTATGGGCTGTCCCAAAGTAGATTCTTGATTGAGGTAAGCTTGTCCATTCACCTGAGTAGATGGTGAGAACAATGGAGAGATTTATGCTACAAGAGTTGCTTGTGAATACAAGTTGTCACAGTTTCTTTTCATAGATGGTGGAGGGGATTGACATGCTTGTATTGGTGAGGAATGTCCAATAGGCTTTGGGACTTGTAGCAATGTTCCTGTCATCCATAGGACACATGAATACATTCCCAAAGAACCTGAGACGAAAGAAAAATGTTAATGAATACACTTGGCACACTCTGATGTTCCCAGAATCTTTTGGGAAGATGATGACAGCTGGATAGACTGTTGAGCATATAGTGAAAGGCCTAGACATGCCTCAACAGATATGAAAATTTGGTAGACTTCAAAGGTGCTAGATCCCTTGGGACTTCTAAAGAATTCTCCTGAGATCATTGGTCAGGTTGTGAATATCCTGTATGACTTGAGGGATGTGGCAAAGGGACTGTAGTACTTTGGAATATTGGTGAGGTATCCTGAGATTCTACCATGTTGACTAGTTCCCTCGCTTCTGTTGGAAAGATGCTGAATGTTCTAGAAACCCCGGGAATCGTCAGCAAAAAATCCAAAGTTTCCTGGACAGGTATAGAATATTCTGGAACTGCTTGTTTACATCTCACAGTTGTTGGAGTACCTGATGTAATTAGTGGAAATTTCTGAGCACATGGTACAGAAGACAAAGGTTTCACAGTCACTTGGGAAGATAACAATGTTTTTTTTTTTTGTTGTTTGTTTGTTTTGTTTTGTTTTTGTTTTTTGTTTGTTTGTTTTTCTTTCTTTTTTTTTTTTTTTTTTTTTTTAGTTTTCCTGGTGGATGAAGAATTTTTTTCAGATGGAGATGTTTCTGACTTCCTAGGTTCAGATTTGGGAGGTCACATAACCTCTGTAGAAGGCAGAGGATTTGTAGTCCCATGGAAAGATGGCAAGGTATCTAGAGATTCTACCATGTGTGACAAGTACCATAGCTTCTTTTGGAAAGGTGCTGAATGCTCTTAGAATTCCTGAGATAGAAGTAAAAATCCCTCCTTCACCTGGACAGGAACAGAATCTTCTAGAGGCCCTTGGTTACATCTGACATTTGTTAAAGTTCCCGTCATTGTGCATGGAGGTTTCTGAGCATGTGTTGCAGTTGATGAAGGTTTCACATTCCCTTTGGAAGATAACAATGTTTTCTTAGTCCCCTGGTTAGATGGAGAAGATGTAAGAACCTCTGTATCAAATGGTAGATGTCACAGGGTATCTTACAAAAATAGAGAACGTGTAGAAGACTTCCCCCCCAAAAAAAAAAAAAAAAAAAAAAAACTGAAAATTTTCTCAGGTCCTGGTTCAGATGGTGAATTTTTTAGGGCCTAGTTTCAGATTTGGGTAGTCCCATAGCCCCTCTAAGAGACAAAGAATGTTTCTCAGTTCCTTGAGTAGATGGAAATATTTGAGCCTTCCCATGAGCATGTTGAGTAGATCCTAAAGCCCTTGTATTACTTTGTGATGGTTCTACAGTCCCCCGTGGTGATATAGACTGTCACAGAATGTCTTATTCTGATTTGTATTTTGTACCTTTCCTTGTGGGATGATATAAAGACTCTAGTGTTCCTTGTGCCAGTGATGACATTTCAACATTTCTTTGCAAATGGAAATACCCTAGTGTAGATATTGAAGAATGCAGAGTCTGTTTATAAGGTATGTAAGTGGGCAACATGCTCTTGGGTAGACAAGAAAATTTCCACAGTCCCTTGGTCATTTGTTGAACATTTCAAGGTATTTTGGATAGAGATGTTGTGGGACTCACCTGAGGAATAGTTGTAGCTTTTGATGTTTTTTTTTTTTGTTTGTTTGTTTTTTTTTCAGCAGGACATGATGCAAGTATTACCTTTTAACAGAATTTCTGAAGTGTCCTATTTCAGAAGGATCAACAATTAACCTGGTTTTTTTGTTTGATTGTTTGTTTTTTTTTTGTTTTTGTTTTTTTGTTTTTTGTTTTTTTTTAATTCCTAGAAACTGGATGCCTGTGGATCACTTTGGTAGAGGGCAAATGTCTACTGCTTTCAACCAGACAAGACAAGGAAAATAAACACTCTAGGGTAGATGGAAATAATTGTAAAGCACCCTGTTCAGATATGATATACATATGACCTTTTGCACAGATGGTGAAGGTCTAAATTTCCTTGTGTATATGTACAAGTCTTGACAATAGCTTCAGAATTAGGAGAAGGCCCTAGAGATACCTGCGTAGATGTGGCCTCTCTTAGAGCTTCATGGACATGTGTAAAAGGTCTAAGAGCCTCATGGGCATTTAGTGAAATTTTTAGACCTCCTTTTGTAACAGTGGAAGTTCCAAGAAAATTTTCTTCAGCTAGAGAATTGGATAACAACTTCTGTGTAGATATTTCAGGTGTCATAGACTACTTGATGTGCAAACAGGTTACAAGGGCCCTTTGGAAGATGAAGTAAAATCCAGAGCTTTTTCAGGCATTTGGAATATATTATGGAGACTTATGCAGGCATGGAGAAGGACCAACAGCCCTTGTGCAGGTGGATAAGAATGTGTATTTGGAGAAGAGGGCTGATCCTCTTGAGAGATAGAGAAGTTCTCATAGTCTCCTGTGAAGTTTGGGGAGGTCATATGAATTCTTGTGCACAGGTAGAATACATGGAATTCCCTTCTTTGGGCTGTACAGGATGCTCCAGACTCTTGTGCGTACAAATCACATCCGATAGCACCATGTTCACATAGGATTGGATCCAGACCCTTCTTTACAGATGGAATCTGTCCTAGAACATCTTTTGAAGATGTATCATATCCATGAGCCATTTCTAAAGATGGGACTGTGGCTAGAACTCTCTTCTGTAGATTTATCCTGTCCTACAGTCCCTTTATGTGATAGAGTAGTATGCAGAGAGTCCTGTACAGGTTTTGGAAATCCTAGAAACTTGGACATATATGGGGAATTCTTCACAGCCTCTAGTGTGCCCAGTGGCAGCTGAGAGGGTGATATCCTCTTAGTTGTGTATTCTACGACAAATATTGAAATTGTTTAGCTCACTGGAAGTGTTTTGGAATAATCTCTCAGGTGTTTGGGGCCTGCTGACAAATCAAGAGGGCTCTTTTGGCTGATAAGAGATATCTGAATAATTCTTGATCAGATCAGGACTTTCTGAAGACCCATTGTTTGGACAGAGCATCTTTCAGTCTTCTACTAGAATGACAATGTTTGTGTCACATTTCATAGCAGGAGAATGATATAATCTTCCTTTCTGTGGTAGAGAAAACTTAAGAACTGTCTTTGAATCTGTTCCATAGAGGGGGATAATCTTCTTGGCCCCCTGACAGAATGAGAATTTATCATAACCCCTGGGGAAGTTGCCTATGGTTCTAGTTCACTTTGTGCAGAAGTAAAGTAGAGTCCCTTTGGAGGACTTAAGTGATTCTACCACATCTTGAGTATGTGTGGAACACTCAAGTGCAATTCCATGAATGGCAAAGTACTTGAGCTCCTTGTGGAATTTTTTTCTCTCTGCTTGGGCAGGTATGAGCTGTGTGAGGCTCACTTAGGAAGTTGTGCATTTAATTCCCTTTTACTGTAAGAGATGACATGAGCCCATTTTATAATGATAAATGACTTTGAAATCCCTCTTGGTTTAATGGGGGAGTTTTGAAACCCCCTTGTTCAGCAGGGTCCGCTCTCAAACTCATTTTACTAAAAGCAGATTGCATATGGCACTTTGGGGGAGAAAGGGAACATCTTTGGCTGTCATTTTGAGAGGACTTAGCTCTCTGCCCCGCCTTGGCATCTGTCAAACATGTTGAATTCTCCTGGGAAGAGGAGGTGGGACTTGATGCATTAGGGACTAATAAGACATCACTGACATTACCGTTAGGCGAAGAAGGTTTGGAGCCCTCTTTGTCTGATGGGGCCTGTTGCTTGACAAGAGAGTTCTTCTCCAAAATGCTTTGGAGGAGAATTGGAAAGAATACAGTTATGTAGGGTAGGGAACAAACTTTTGAACTCCTTCTGGAAGAGGAGGCATTTATGAATTTCTTTTAAGCACACGTGGGAAGTCTATGGGATGCCTGGGCAGATGTGCAATGTCCCATAGAGTCTTGGAAACTTTGCGTTAGTTCTCAAAACTTTTTGGTGCATAAGGACCTGCCCTGAGAATTTGAAGATCCCAGATCTCCTTGGTTAGATTGGGAAGGGTGTAGGGAACCTTGAATGTGTGGGGAAATTACCTGTCCATGTTGTCCAGCAGACGATGGTCCAGGCACTGTGTTATCTTCTTTGAATTTGTGACTGGTATCTCCAGCCCTGTGTTTGGAAGATGCTGCAGGCACTCTGGCACCCGACTGGTCAAAATCCCTAGGTTCTTCAAACCCAGTGGACATAGGCTGGCTTCTTTTCACCCATCTATGCATGGACACAGCAGATGAGGCCACTCATTTTCTGGTGGAAGGTGGTAAAACAGATTGTCTGGTACCCTACTCAGTGGGTTACTCATGAACTCAGGAAACATCAGAGAAAGTGTAACTGATCATTTTTTTTTGTTCTCTTTTAGCTCCTTCAGAGGGCCCAGGGTCGTGTAAATGGCTAAACGCTTTATAAGAGCTTTGGGTTTCTGTAGCTCGTCTGCAACATGAGCATCAGATTTTTTTGAATGTGTGGTCTTCATAGGGCTTTAGGCACCTGAACTTGTGCCGTTTCTGTATAAGGAGCCCTGGAGGCACAAAGTCCTTCGGGTCTCTGCTGGTCAAATGCTTCCCCTGTTGGCTTAAGGTGTTAAATACAGCTGGGGGTCAGTGAAGTGGGCCCCAGGCTATTCCCTGATTGGGGTAGGGTATCACCTTTCTTTGGGCGACACTGAAGGCAGTACCAGGCTCTAGAAGCAGGGAAACCTGTGGTCTGTGGTCATAGGGTCAAGTCTGTGCTGAGGCTCGCTGCCATCTCTCCACATGTCTTGCCATTTAATCATTAAGAAAATTGTTCAAGAAACATGAAATGGGCGACTGACCCTTAAAGGGGCAAGGAATGGACTTGCCAATGGTGACTTGCAGAAAGAAACAATGAAGCAGCATCCTTTAAGAGTGATGCTCTCTCCTGAAAATTTTGGACATATCGTAAGGCAAATCGCACAGAATATAAGTAACAGTGGCCTCAGGAATCAAGCAAATTTTGAGAACGGCTGTCCACATGCCTTCTCGGGCCTGTCCCGAGCCTAGATAATGGCTACCCTCTTGCCTGCACAGGCCAATCTGGAACCTGTAGATTGGTTGTCCTTGTTCTTGCACTGGCCAATCCTAGGCTGCCTCACTTTGCAGTTCTGCTTCAGGTAGCACGGCAATCGTCCAAAGTTTCTGAATGAGGAAGGACCCCGAGGACTCTCTTCTTTAGGGTTCAGAGTGCTACCTGGTCTGGTGCCCACTCTAAGGGGTCATGACAAGGAATTGTTGAAGTCAGAGCATGATATGAAATAATGGACATGTTCTTAGGAGGCTGTGATCTCAAGTCCATTTTAAACCAGGATAGATCCCTATAACCTGTGGTAGTCAGTGAGATTTTCAGTGACGTCAGTTTCCATCTCATAAATGAATGGGTAAGTTTTATCCATACAATTCCTCCTCAGAGGCTATGGGGATAGACAAACACTGGCATACTTGCTAGGGAAAGAACTGGTGATAGTATTTGAATAGAGCAAAGAATGCATGGAATTGATATCACAGATATTATTCTGTATTTTAAAAACGAACTCTCCTAGATAAATTTGTGACAACTGTGAGTCTAACTGGATGCTGAAAGACATCTCTGAATGACTAATACTTACTGAAATATTACTGTGCAATTAACATGTTATTGTTCAGAGAATAAGGGCAAAACAGTAATCTATTTATAGTACAGATGCAAGTTTTATTTCCAATATTTTAACTGTTTTTGACTAGATTCAGAACACAGACAAAGTTGGACTCCTGAATGTAGCACTAGTGGCCTTAAAGAATTGTTTTGTCTGTCACAGTTAGCAAGTTGGGTTCTTATTCATTTTCATATTTGGATTGCTTGTTGAAGGTCATATAAATCTCCTGAAACACAACAGGATAATGGCTCACATCAGTGGCAACACATGGAAAATTCAGTTTATGTCCAATGATGCAGCTGGAATATAGTTGCACAGGATTGTTTATTAAACACTTAGTCAAGCTGATTCTTTGAAAGGTCATGTTTTATAGAAATTGGTACACTGAGAAAGTGTAAAATTGAGGCTATAAGTGAAGATCCTACTTTACTGACACAGAAACTTGTTTTGCCTGTTTTGTACACTTTGCCAGTTTTCTAAGAGCAGTTTTTGATCTTGCTGGATGAAAGGTGTTTATTGGCTCCTCTCTTTGATTTTTGTGAAGGATTTCTGTTTCCCTTTGGCTATGCAGCAATAAAGGCTTGCATCATTCAGAAACTCAGGGACACTTTCTATCAACCAGTTATTTCCTTGTGCCATTGCCTCAGTGCTATGCCATAAGTTCTTTCTTCTTGGAATTCTTGAATGCTTTACCACCCCCTCTCTTTTTTTTAACTCCAACTTATCTCAGGAGTTTATATTTAAAAGCTATTTGCTGTCAGAATATCCACTCTTCTCCTACAATCTGGGGTAACTTGTATTCCCGGCTAATTCTGTATTAACTATTCTTATCTGAATTTCTAGTTGGTCTTTTGCTATCTCTGAAAACATTGAATTTAAGTAACAGAACAATCCTGCTAGGCATGAAGAACTTGCTGCATGGTAAAATGGGTAGGAAATTATATGTACCGATTCAGATAATATACACCTTTTGAGAATTAGCTGTGCAATCTTAATGTCAGAACAAAATAGCTTTCTGGATTTAAGTTACTGTTACTATGTTTCTTTCAGATAATCTATAAAGGCAAAATGAGTAGTGGTTTATAAATGGAGAAATGCTTGATTTAAGCATGGTGATATTGAAAAGAAAGTTCAATTTTTCACTTTGAAATTAAATCTATGAAGGTGATTACTTGACTTATGTTTTGAAAAGTTTTCTGTGAATTTTTCTAAATATTGGATATGTTTTTAAACATATCATTATTAATAACAGCATTATAATGTTGTTCAAATAAAATGACTTTTATTCATTGTAAATGTAATAATGAAAATAACTGAATAGGTTTGTAGCATTTAACACAGTAATTAATATTCTTTAATAAAGCTTTTAAAATCTATTCCTTTTCTTAAGTTTATTCTCTTACATGAACAAACAACTGAATGACCAGGAAAGACATAAGACCAAGTCTTTTTGTAAACTAAATTAATATCTTTTGACATTTGGCATGTTAAAAGCTTGACACTGGAAGTCAGTCAAACAAAATGTTGGTTTGGATATTTAATAGGGCCTTGGTGTACTTTCTTTTTCATGACTGGAGCTGTATTGATGACACCATTGTGCTTTTATGCTATTTCTCCTAGCAGAGTTTTGTGGGAACAGTAAGACACTCTTGTTTGTCCTGTCTTAATGTTTTCTTACAATTTATCTTCTTATGACTCCTCCTCATCCCTTCTCTCTTTCTCTCAGTCTCTGTCTTTCTGTTTTTCTGTATCTCTGTCTATCTTTCTCTGTCTCTCTGTCTCTGTCTCTCTCTCTCTCTCTTTCTCTCTCTCTCTCTCTCTCTGTGTGTGTGTGTGTGTGTGTGTGTGTGTGTGTGTGTGTGTGAGTGTTTGTGTGTGTGTAGAGTGGATGAGGGAGAATGGAGGTGGATCTTAATGGCATGTATATATAATGTTTTTTCATGTATGAAGCTGTACATATATGTAAGTGTATATGTTCATGTGTGTGCATGTGCATGTACAGACCACATGTTAAAGCTGTGTAATTTGATGACTTTCACTCTGTTTACTGAGCAGGGTTTGGGTTGTCTAGCAAGGCAGCTTGACCCAGGATTTCCAGTCTTCCTCTGCTCAGAGTATAGGTGAGCAGACACACTCACTCACCACTGGGTACTGGGTTATCTGAACTCTTTTCCTCACATTTGTGTGGCAAGCACAATATCCCCTTAACTATTTCCCAGCTCCTATTATTTTTAAAAAAATGTTATTAGGAATTGGCTTTTACTTCCTTTATTACTTTCTCAGCAAGTTCATTGATGGCATATATAAATATGTTGATTTTTTAATGTGACTTTGTATCACTCCAATTTGCTGAAACTGTTTGTATATAAGTTTTCTGTTGAAATTATTAAGGACAGGATTGCATTTTCTACAAATGGGGATCAATTGACTACTTCCTCTCCCATATGTATCCATGGTGGTATGTAATCATGGGCAGCACTGTGTAAATTAGTACACTGGTTTTCAAAACTAGACTTATGAGATAGTCTAGCTGTCACACACCAAGACAAATACTTAAAGATCCCACGTCCTACATTTGATATATGTTCAATGCATGTTTATTGCAATATTCACAATAGCTAGGAAATGGAACCGTTTCTTTTCCATTATGAACTTAATAGATGAAATGTGGTATATAGGGCCGGTGAGATGGCTCAGTGGTTGAGCGCTCTGACTGCTTTTCTGAAGGTCCAGATTTCAAATCCCAGTAACTACTAGGTGGCTCACAACCATCCATAATGAGATCTAATGCCTTCTCCTGGGGTACCTGAATAGAGCTGGAGTGTATATATATATATATATATATATATATATATGATATAATTTTAGTCAACTGAAAGGTAGCTTGCCACAGACAAACCTCACTTGGGTCCTTGCTCCATGGGCATATCTTGGATTCTGAGTAAAGGTGGGCAAGGATTTAACAAGAAGAGAGGCTGAGAAACAGACAAGACACAAAGGAGTGTGGATCTGAATGTAATTTGTCTCAAAGGGAGCAATAGTCTTATAAGTGACTTTTACACAAAATAGAGGAATGCCTACAAAGGACTGGCAGGGACCAATTGGGATAAAATTCAATGTTAAAAACTGGGATCAAAAGTAGCCTTCCCTAAGGTTTGCTTAATCTTAGAAGTCATAGGCAATGGTTTTGTGCCCTTGCAATAGTTCCTCTTCTAGTCTATCATATAATACCTCGGGCCCCTAGGTCATTGCAAATTCCTGTGTATGTTTGAAGCTCAAATATCTATAGTTCTAATTATCTATTCTGGTTTCTTCTTATAACACAACCTTTCTTATTCCTAGATAATAGTAAATTCTTGCATATGGTAGTAGTTTGCCCTGAGAATTCTAACTCTGTGGAACAGATAGTAATGCCTGATTTCTTTCATTATCTCTCTTACAGTACTAGAGGTAAATCTGAATGTCACTGAATAGGCAGCATCCTTGGTGAATTCAAAGACCATAGTTTGCTCAAGGAATGCCTAGGACAGGAATTCCTAGGTGAGGTATCTAACTTAGCAATATGTCAAAATCAATCCTTAGAGGCACTTACAAAAAAGCAATATTAAGGGAAAGCACACAGATCCATTTACCGACTAAAGCAAGGACATTGGAACATTCATTATACAGGTTACCATGAATATAGGAGACTAAGTTTCCATGAAGTTTTCGCCTCGGGACCATGTCTAGGCTTTTCGGCCTGTCAGGTGGGTCACTACTGGTGTGTTTGTAGCAGTAGCTGAAATCAAGGCATTTGGAGGAAAATGGATGGAAGGAGAGTGTTTTGTTAGGTGAGTTAACACAGATTTGGAATAAGGTAATTAACATAGTTTTGCTCTCATACGGGTTTGAGGCCATTTTTATATAATTTCGTGCATGTGTGAGGTTGAGTGATAGTATTCTCTTGCAGAAAGATAGAAAACCTAATATATTACTTATCATAATGAACATAAAGGGGAGTTAGCAATTGCTGTATTATTGCTGTGATCAACCACTATTACCAAGGCAACTAGTAGAAGGAAAGCTTTTTTTGTCTTATCATTCCAGAGGGATAAGACTTTATCATGATGCCACAACTCTTCCCTGCAGCAGAGCTGGTGCTCCAGAACTCCTCCCACATACAGAGATATCTTGACTTCTAGGAGGTCTGTCATAGCCAAGCTCACAGATGAGATACCGCTTGCCACAATACTGTGCCTACCTGGGACCTCAAGGGGCCCAGTGAAAGCAAACCATATCTGTCTTGCCCTGGTAGAGATACATTTTCCTTCTGGCCGAAAACTCGGCCTGGGCCAGAGCCACTGCTCCAGATCCAGTCCCACAACCATCGACAACTTTGATTCCCGGAAGCTCCACCACAACCAGTTCACACTCAGCTCGTTGGAGGAACAGGATCCAGTCAGAAACAATAAGGCCAGTAAAAATCTGAGATAAACAAATGGTGAGAGGCAAATATAAAAATTGCAAAAGACCCAAAAAACACTGAAAGTTTAAAAAAATCAGGAAAACCAAAAAAAGAAAATATATATATATATATATGACCCTAAAGCCCTAACAAAATATACCAAATTTCTAAAAAATAAAATAAAATAAACAATGACAAACAAACAAACAAAACAAAAGCCTTAAAAAATAGAAATTAAAAAAAAAATCCTAAAATCCTTTAAAAGCCCTAAAAGACACTAATACCCTAAAATACTTTAAAATTCAAAAGAAATCAAGAAACATCCATCCCTCTCCAAATATAGACCTCAAGAAAACCCTAAAATCCCAAAAAATCCAGAAATATTTTTAAATCATAAAAAACTAAAACCCTACATAAAATCCCTGTCATTCAAGCCCCCATCCTAAAAACTCTAAAATACTTAAAACTCCCTAAAAGACTCCTAAAATCTTAAAAAAGAAAACCCTAAAACACTTTAGAATCTTTAACCAAACACTAAAAGAGACCTAAAAAGCTTTTAAAATAACCTAAAATACTTTATATTTATCTATCTACCTATCTACCTTTCTACCTATCATCTACCTACCTACCTACCTAACTACCTACCTACCTACCTACCTATCTTATCTATGTATCTTATCTTATCTATCTATATCTATCTATCTGTCTATCTATCTATCTATCTATCTATCTATCTATCTATCTATCTATCTATCTATCTATCTATCTATCTACCTATCTACCTATCTACCTATCTACCTATCTATCTATCTATATACTTTTTACGGTTTTTCAAGACAGTGTTTCTCTGTGTAATTCTGCCTGTCCTGGAAATCACTTTTTAGACAAGGCTGGCCTTGAAATCAGAAATCTGCCTGCCTCTGCCTGCCATATGCTGGGATTAAAGCCATTGGACATCACAGAAAGGAGACCCGAAAATACTTAAACAAACAAACAAAACAAAAATAAAACAAAAATACAAAACAAAACAAAACAAAACAAACAAACAAACAAAAAAACAGGAACTCTAAAAAGACCATTAAAAATTCTAAAAACACTTTAAAATGCCCTAAAATTCCCCAAAATCTCAAGAACCCTAAAAAGACCTTAAAAATTGTAAAAGCAAAAAAAAAAAAAAAAAACAAAACAGAAGAACAAAACAAACAACAACAACAACAACAACAACAACAACAACAACAACATGTCTTTAAAAAGTTGCCTGAAACACTGAGGAAACCCTAAAATTATTTTTTATATGAAAGAACCTTAAAAAAAAATCCTAAAAGACATAATTAAAACTTTACAAACCCTAAAGAAAAATCTAAAATTCTAAAGAGAACTCAAGAAGTCTTACTAAAAAACAAATGAAACAAAGAAACAAAATATAAAACAAACTAATGAAAAAAAAACCTAAAACTCTAAAATAACCTTAAAAAAAATAGAACCCCAAAAAAGACACTAAAAACTGCAATGCCCAAAAACCCTGTGTACTGTGGCATGAGAATAGGCACACACGAATATATTAAATGAACAAATGAATTTGAATAAATAAATACAAATATTTTGACTTTAGGCCATGTTTCTGCTATAAGCATTAAAGTTTGCAAAATCAGAGCTGGCAAGAAGGCTCAGCAAGTCAAATTTCTTTTTTTGCTCCCTGGCATCTGGATTTCAAGGACTGAATCCATATGGGAGAAAGGTAGAATTTCACTGAGTTATTCTTATACACAATAACAAGCAAAAATAATCAATCTGTAATAATTAAGGCCAAATATTGGCTATTGCATTAACTGTGGTGGAATTAGAACTGGTTATGCTATAAATGTTGCTGAATTCCAAATTGGTTGATGAATGAGTTTTACTGGGATTCCCCTTAAGTGTGAGGGGTTACTTACAGGAGCAGAAATGACTCAGGGACAGCTGCACCACCAAACACACCCCACTATGGTCCACAAAAACTGGAACCTTCAGAATAGAGCAGACAGCTCAACAGGTTGGAGAGAATCCTTTCAATGTAGCTCAGTGGATCTAAACCTCTTCCAGGCAAGGTAGCTCCAGCTCCCTCTTGTTTCTGCTTCTTTCAGACAACTAGTCTCAACTTCACCAAGACTCTGTAAGACCCCCAAAGCTGGGCCTCCACTCAAGTCCCAGGATGAGCTGCCCAGCACCCCAAAGACTCAAGAGAAAACCACACCTAATGCAAACTGCAAGAGGTTTTATTATCAGGTAGCTGAGGAGGAACTCCTTCTGCCATGCAGGGCAGGGGAGTTTGACCCTCAGCAGTAACATTACAGGACTTTAACAGCTAGCTGAGGAATTGGAAGAAGTTGGAAGGAGAGTTGGCTATAGGTGGGGGTATAGTGGGGTAGTAGTCTGCACCTCCTCTCTATATCCATATCTTTGTAGGTCTTCCTACAATTATCGCATCTCTGGCTGTAAGGCACAGAAACAAAAAGCCTTTTGCTGGCAATAGAATACAAAGAGCTTCTTTCTGATGTTTATTTAGAGATCAAGGGAAAAAAAAAAGGTTGGGAAATGTCCAGGGGCTCTTCCTTCCAGGGATAAATGCTATAAGACAGGGTCTCACATACCCTACTCCTTCTAGTAAATAGTTCTAATATTAGAACTAGGAAAATTAAACCTCTGGCCCAGCTGTCAAATAAAGCCAACATGAGGTTACATCTTCAGAATTTGTTACATTGAGAGCCCCAGAAGCGCTTTAATGAGACTAAAGAGTTTCTCACCAGAGGTGGGATGGAGGGAGGAGGTTCAGTTCCTGAGCCAAGGCCAGTTAGTGCAAGCAGGGCTGGGTCAGTGGGCCTCGGTGGGGCCAATAGGAGGAGCCAGACACAGGCTGGAGGAGCAGCAGCAGAGCTTGTCACAAGCACCAGTTAGGGTCCTTTTCGTCTGGGTTTATGGTTGTTAGAAAGGTGGTGTCAGGCCAGGATAGGATGCTCTATTTGAAATTGATGTGGTCCCATTGTGGTTCCTGGTACCTATGTATTGTTTGTTTGTTTGTGTGTGTGTGTGTGTCTGTGTGTGTGTCTGTGTGTCTGTGTGTCTTTGTTTGATTTTTTTTCAGCAATTCCCAGGAATCATTTTTGATCAGTTATAGGGCCTTCAAGTGAGCTGGCAGGGGTTGGGAAAAAGGAACACCAGGTCAAACATTCTCCCTGCTTCATTAGGTCTCCCATGGAGGAGTTCAAAGGGTGTAAGTATAAATTTCCCTCGGAACAAGGCGAAGGTTAGGAGTGTTGTCCAATCTTTTCTGCTGGTCTCTAAAGCCAATCTAGTTAAGGTTTACTTTAATGTTCTCTTTATCTGCTCTACCTGTCCTGAAATCTGGGGTCTATAAGCAATTGTCTTATCTGAGCAACGAAGGAGGGGATGTTGTCTGATGAAATTACCTTAGGGATGTCAAATATTGGGAAAATTTCCTCTAATATCTTCTTTACCATGACATTGGTGGTCTCCTTCTTAGTGTGGAAGGCTTCCATTTACCCTGAAAAAGTGTCTAAAAAAACTAATAAATATTTATTACTGTACTTGGCTGGATTAACGTCAGTAAAATTTATTGCCCAGTATGCCCCTAGCGGGTCACCTCTTAGCTGCTTTCCCGGGGCGAAGCCTGAATTTTAACTGTTAGCAACAGAGTATTCCCGGAAGACTGACAAGGGAATAAAACACCCAGTTCTAAGAGCCTTTTGAGGTGAGGTCTGATGCCCTTGAAGGCCTCTTTGTTCATGGGGTATTATCATACCCCAATAGGAGTCGCACCAGCTTTGAGCATCACAACGATGGGGGCACCCTTTTTGTCATTTTTATACCTGCAGTCTCTGGCCAGGCTTGAGGATATCTCTCTAACCAGTTCCCTTCTAGAACTTTTCTCTAATAGGTTTGAGGCTCACTTTATCTATATTAGTTTTCTGATTTTCAAGCTAAAATTATAGAGATGGTGGAATCCAAGAGACTGAAGTTCCTTCTGAAAAGAAACTTATGTGGGATTTTATTTTGATAGTAAGTCTCTCCCCAACAATGGGGTGGAGCATTCAGGAATGATGAGAAAGTAATGAGTTACTTGGCTTCTTCTTAAATCAACTTTATTATCAGTGGTCCAAGAGTATGGATTCTGACAAGTAGCCACTATTACTACAGTTTTCTTGTTCTTCAATTTCCCCAGTGGCTCTTTCAGGACTAAAAATTCTGCTCTGGTATCAACAAGGAAATATGTTGTGGTCGCCTCCACAGTTAGGATTACCCTAGGCTCGGGGAGGGGGGCCTGAGGCCCATCTGCCCTAGGCATTGTCATCTGGGTTAAGGACCTTGGGAGGACTGATATCTATTTTTTTTGGGGGGGGCAGTCTTTTGCCCAGTGTCCATTTTTTTTTTATTGGTCCTTATCTAGAGGTGGTTGCGAAGGTCCTCTGGAGTTTTGACATCTTCTTGGTGCTGTGTTACCCAGGTACACTGTCTGCCTACATCCTCCTCCCTTTCTATAATATTCCTTATCACCTGGAATTATGTCTAAAACTCTAGTTAAATTTCTTACAGCCTTCTATCTCATATAATTTATCTTTTTTTCAGACTCTCTCTTTACTCTTTCTCTTTTTTCTTCTCCAGTCTCTCTCTTATAGTACACTTTCTCTGTCTCCTTAACCAGATCTTTCAAAGATAATATTTGCAGACTCTATAGACACTGTAACCTTTTAATGTCAGAAGCAGACTGGCCAATGAAAGCCATGGCCATCGCTGCCTGCTGGCCCTCTGATGTAGGGTCAAAGTGAGTGTAAGGCCTGTATGGTTCTAAGAGGTGCTCAAAAAAAACACTGCTGGGTGCTACTTTTCCTCTTGTAGGATCCCTCTTACCTTGGCCAAATTAGTGGGGCACCTGCCAGCTCCTTTCAGCCCTGTTACTAGAGCCCAGAGGAAAACTGTCAACTGCCCCCTACTGTGAGGACTTTCAGGGTCCCAGTCAGGACTTGTCAGAGGCAAGCCTGCATCTATTTCATTCAGAAGATGTGACAGCCATTCATTGACCCCTAGCATGTTCTTTCTGGCCTCCAGCAGTATCTTTTTTTTCTCCTCTGTGGTGAAAAGAATGCTCAAATTCTGTTGACAGTTATCCCTAGTGGGCTGATGAGAGAACATGAGAGATTACATTAGATGAGTATGGCTAGAGGGATTTCCAGAAAAGGGGGCATGATATGCCTTCAAATTATAGGATCAGTAGAGGAAAATGGCCAGTACTAAAGGGACTGCAGTTGTCTGGGTTCTGATGGAGGAGGGCCGTAAGTATATAAAGGCAGCACTGTGCAGTCTGTTTCCTCTAGGTTCCGAGCTCAACAGCCTCAGGTTCCAGCTGCTGGTCCCACCCCCACATCTACAGCGGCACCTCAGACATGTTGAGAGGTCTGGGAGGGGACGAGTTGGGGATATGGTGGTAGGGTGTTATGCCATTGTGGAGGTTCTTCTAACTCTGGATATATCTTTGTGGGAGCCAGGGTTGCAGTTCAGACTCCACTATTTTTATCTCAGTTTTTTTTTTTTTTTTTTAATGGCAGAGAGTTAGGTCTCAGGAGTCTGGCTTTTTCCACTGAACTCAAGGTTTCAACAAGGATGGGGGGGATCCTTGGCTAAATTTTTTTAGATGAGATTCTATGGCACTTGATTTGGTTGAGACCCTGGTCCCCTCTGCCTAAACAACATTTTTAAGGGCAGAAATCACAATCAAATCAAGAGTGTCCTCTGGTGTTAAACCAACACCAAAAGCGTGCCATTCCCTAGAGCAGAAAGTTCTTCAAAATCTCTTTCTGACATCTACAGACGGGTTGTGAATCCTAGTCTTAATTTCAGTCCAAATCACAAGACTCATACGAGGGGAGTGCTAAGAGTCTGTCTCATTGTCAGAGTCACATTCAGGGAGACAAACAAGATATACACACAATAAATTACGATAACTGCAACCAGTACCCAATCAGACAGCCGAGTAAGCACACTCTTAACTTTGCACCCAGTAACAGAAACAGATGACTGAGTGAGCACACTCTCACTTGGCACCCAGTAACAGAAATGGATTGCTGAGTGAGCACCTTTCAATTGGCACACAGTAACAGAAACAGATGGTTGAGTGAGCACCACTCAATTAGCACCTAGTAACAGAAACAGACGGGTGAGTGAGCACAGTCTCAATTGGCTCCCCGATGGGAAATACCCAGGCATCCCTGGAGCTCCCTCAGACCTTCTGGGATGTCTCCCAGGTTGGCAGGCAATTACTCCTGACACGTCTGTCAGTAACACTCCCCTCCATCCCAGACAGGGAATTTGTTGCTCTCATGTGCACAGGCTACTGTAAACTAAGAATACAAAATTCAAAAAAAGCCTGCAGACAAAGACATAGACAAAGACATAGACAAAGGCAGGATCTTACCTCTCAGCGGGGATTTCTGAGAACTGGGGTAGGCCACAAATCTCAGCAAATGAGCACCCACATGTAAGACCACCAAAAGCTGGGCCTCCACTCAAGTCCTAGGATGAGCTGGCCAGCACCCCAAATACTCAAGAGAAAACCCCCCCTGATGCCAAATTCAAGAGTTTTTACTAAATCTAGCTGAGGACAAACTCCTTCTGCCTTGCAGGGCAGGGGAGTTTGACCCTGAGCAGTAAGAACAGGGGGTTTTAACAGCTAGATGAAGAATTGGGAGGAGTTGGGAGGAGAGTTCGGAGGAGATGGGGAGAGTTGGGAGGAGTTGGGAGTAAACTTGGCTATGGGTGGGGAGTAGTCTGCATATCCTCTCTATCTCCATATCCCTATAGGTCTTCCTACAATTATCACATCTCTGGCTGTAAGGCACAGAAACAAAAAGGCTTTTTGCTGGCTATAGAGAACAAAGAGCTTCTTTCTGAATGTATTTTAGAGATTAGGGAAAACAAGGTTGGGGATTGTCCAGGGTTTTACCTTCCAGGGAGAAATGCTCTAAGCCTTGGCCTCATATTTCTCTTTTGTACCTCATCTTTCTGCATATGAGAGGGACTCTCAGCTTTTATTCCTTTCTCTGGCAGGGAGAAGCCTACTGACTTTTGTCAGTTTGAGGGACTCCTTGAAGCTCTTTGAAGGTGTTTGCCTTCCTGCTTAAAGAGCTTCCTGGATTTCTTTTGAGTTGTTTATCTCTCTGCTTAAGGAGCTTCCTGTAGGGTGGAAGGTTTCAATCCTCTGAGGATACTATTATACAAATGTATATTAAGGGCTTTTGGAGTTATAGTAGTAATAAATTCAATGTTTCTTGTATTGTACAGTTAATAATTTTATGTCACAAAATAATATTATACTAATAATTATTTAAACTGTGTCTTATACTGCTAATATGGTTTCACATATACATGGGAGTTTGGTAGCCTCAGGACTCTGTCCAGGTAGCTGGATCATGTTAATGAATTTTACACTCAGATTGCCATTCATTTTATTTTTAGTTGCCAATTTCAAGGGCACACCATTTACTTTGCGACTACCAGTACTTTAGATTTTTTTTTTTATTTTCATGACAGGGTTTCTGTGTATACCCCCAGCTGTCCTGAAACACACTTTTAACAGCAGCCTGGCCTCAAACTCAAAAATCTGCCTGCCTCTGCCTCCAAAGTGCTGGGATTAAAGTCGAGTGCCACCACCACCTGGCTAGTACTTTAGATTTCTAAATGGTCCCCTCTGGTAAGTTGGAACAGGAAGAAAATTGTACAGCTAGTCCCCAAAACACACAATCCTGATTAGGTGAGAAAAAGTATAATTGAGGCTGTGTACCCAACATATCCAGTATAGCCCACAAAGGGCATGGTACCTGATACCTGCATTGACATTTTTTTTCGGTCCTGTCAGAGATTAGAGAAACTAGACAAGGAATAGATGTTTTGTTCAAAGTGGTTTGGGAATCCACACCATTGAATTTCCCAAGTGACTGCATTAAAGAATGTTTGGCCCAGGCATGTGGGGCTTCCAGCTGAAGTTTAAATCACCCTTCCATTAGGTAGGTCAGTTTTCCCCAACAACTTAAGTATTAGTTCAATTTTGGTTTTGGTTTTGTCCAGGATCTCATTATGTAGGTCAGAGTAATCTGGAACACACTGTGTAAACCAGGCTAGCCTCAAAATCACAGAGGATTCTGACTCTGGAGTGCTTAGGTTTAAACACATGTGCTATTACCACTCCTAGTCCCAATAATTGAAGTTTTAGTGAGTCAAGATTTGTAGCAGGACCGGGGAACCTTGTCTCATACAAAGGATTACAGGAATCCAGTTCTTTTTTTTTTTTTTTTATCTATCCAGGCCATAGTTCTTCCATGTTAGTTTTTTCACATGCATGGCCAAAATACACCCTTAGCTACTGGACTCTAGTGTCTACCAGGATGCCACACATGCACACTGTAGTGAAGTCTGCTTGGCAGTCCAAGAGCCCTGGAAGCACTCATGAGTCATAGAGTTTCAAAATGAACTCAACTCCTGGAGCTTTGGCATTCTCATAACCCACATATTCATACCCTATCCCCTTGTTAGTCTGGTGTACAGATCCATGTGCTCTCTTTTAGTAATATCTTATTATAAGTGCCTTTTAAGATTGATTTCTGACATAGTTAAGCCTTTGCCAGTGTTCCAATGTCCTAGAAAGTCCTTGCTCTGACCATGGGTTTGGAATTCAATGTTGCCTATTCAGTGACATTCAGAATTGCCTTTGGTATTACACTATCACTTAGAATAAAAGCCAAATCACTCTCACATACAGGAATTTACAATGGTTTAGGCAGTAGATCTGGCTGTGGTTTTAGGGTAATGAGATGGTTAGCTAGAGCCAAACTCCCTAATTAGAAATATGACTTGGGTGTGAAAGCCATTGCCCTAGGAGTGTAAGACCTCACACCTGGCTTCTAAGACTTTAGGTGACCTTAGATAGGGCTGACTTTGTCTCAGTTGTTTTATTGACCAGTTCCTGCCTGTCTTTGTGTTTACATTCCTCTGTTTTGTGTAAGAGCCATTAAGCTCCCAGTAACCTCATTTGTACTTTGCCAATGTGTCACCTAACTTCCCTATTTTCTTGTGTATAAAAAGTTTGATGCTCAATTTGACAAATGACATTCAGATAGTACACAATCTCACGTGTTCATCTTTCTGTCATTCGCAGACTCTTTGCCCATCTCGGACTAGTGACTCTTTCCATGCAGAAAGAGGGACCCAGAGGGTCTGTGGCAACAGGACCAAAAACAGATTTCTTGCTATGGGAGCAATGAGAAATGGGCTAATTTTTATTTCCTCATGAAAAGAATGGAAGATCTGGATGTCACTTAATGCATGATAGAAACTCTCTTGACATTTAACACAGACCCTGTGATCGTGCCCTTTCCAATCTGCCAGCCAGTATTCTGTCAGGGGTTTCTTAAGTTAGTGATATTGAAATTAGAATGTTTCCAGGTCCCTAGTTGACAGTCTGATGCAGAAGGCTCCTTTTGAAGGAGCACCATTTTTGCACTTGTAGTGCCAGGTTGTTCATAAGATGTGCTTCCAGTAGGAAATGTAAAAATGGGCTTTAGGGGTACATCTGGCCAGAGTTGAAGGATGTTCACATATATAGTTATCATTTAGCCTGTATGCCCACTCTGAGTGCTACCACTGACTCAATGAAGTTGATCAGCCATAATCTAGGTTTGCAGAGACATATAAAATTATTGACACTGGTTGTCCTAGGTTAGAGAATAGTAACTTTTGGATCATTTGTCCCTGTCCTAAGGGATGGCTCTGGTCGTCTTGTCATTCCACTGTTGGGGAAAACTGCATATCAAAAAATAATGTCTCCCATGTTGGTAGATGGAGTATGTGATTTTTTTTTATACTTGAAAAGTGGATGTGACAAATGAAGCTGGGTCCAAGTAAATCCTTATCCCAAATGAGTCAGACAAATACAGTAGATAACAGAATTAGCAGGCTGGGCCCACAAAGCAGGGGAAGATCAGTCCAAGCAAGTAGTTAAAAAAAAAAAATCTGTTCATGCTGTAGGCAGCCAGCACCTAAAAGATGGTGCTGGTCTCCGGTACACCATCGCAGTAAACAACACCACTGAGCAGGTGCTAGACCAAATCTGGCACCAACCCCTCCTGAGTGGGTGCATGCAAATTAACATGTCTGCAGACTGACCAACCCTAGCAGGACGCATAGCCCTCCCCAGTGCTGGGGTGTATTTAAGCAGTCCTCCCTGGGTTCCTGGGGTTCCTGTAGCATTGAGGCATTCCTGCTCTTAAGCTGTTGAAAAGAATTCAACTGTGTTGAATTCTCTTTACCAGGAAGAGGTAGGCGAAACATCACCCCAGCAATTGTGTTCCTCTTTTCTTGCCTTTGGGAGGGCCTCAGCAAACCTAGCCCTTTCTGAGCTTCCTAAAACTTGGAAGTTTTATTTGCTTCTGAGTTGTAGGATCCTCCATCCTCCTTATAGGAAAAAATGTATGAGAATTTTGCTTCCTATAAAAACCCAGCAATGTTATATGTGTAGTTTTTTTTATTTTGTTTTGTTTTAATCTCATGTCTGTCCCCAGCTGCAGATAGTTTTTGTTTGAAATTCTAGTGATTCTTGAGAGTGAATAAATGAAAGAGCACCTGAGAGGACCTAGGGCAGATGCTGCTCCTGCTGCACCTGCTTTTGTTATCACAGGATTAAATGAGCAATGCTCTTGTCAATGGAGCAAGTTTGTGGATTTATTTGTGTCAAAGGGCACTGATGGACATACATTGTTGCAAGGAGAAAAACAAGTGCATAATTTAGCATTCTTAGTGATTAGGTAAGGTTAGGTTATCTGAATTTATCTGAAGGCCAAGCCAAATGAAATGTTGTTTTGATTCCTTTTTGGGAATACAAAAATCCATGTCTCAAACTAATATTTATAGATTTTGTCAGTTGATTTTAATGTGTTAGTGTTATGAAATATTACATGGCAAGGGAATACATTTGCTGGACCCATGCATGTTGTGACCTTCAGAAATTACACCACGGAACAGACCTGGTATAAAGGGAATGATTGGGAGAGGGTAGAGGAATGAGGAAATGGGGGAGGTATAGAGGCATAGAGGCAGAAACAAAACCATTAGGTCAGAAAAATGTGGGGCAAAGAACAGATAGAGGGCTAGCTGAAAACAAAGAGAGAGACAGAGCTATAGAAACAAGAACAATGGGAACAGAGAGGTTGGGCCTAGAACAGAGAGAGGGGGCTAATCAGTCCTTTTATCCTGCCTTGAAGTTAGCAGTTTAGTTTCTTTCAAGAAAGAAATATACTTTCTATGAATTTTGTAAGTTAACAGGAAATATTTTCATCTCTGAGAGCAATGTTAATTTTAAAGTGTTTATAGGAAATTTTTGTGGGACTACTTTCTTAAGAACAATATAAGCCAGGTATGTTGTCACATACCTGTAATAATACCTACATGGAATGCTGAGATCACCTGGAACCTAAACATTCTAGAACTTCTTGGACAATACACAACATACTATATGCCTATTTCAAAAATGAAATGAAGTGAAATAAAATCAACCCAATGTACCTTCTTTATTTGTATCTCTTACCTTTGGAAACTAATAAGATAATGAATCAAAAAATAAATAAATTTCAATTATCTGTATGAATGAAAACAATTTTAAATGTTAAGAAGGTTAAAAAAATCACTACAGTGATGGGGAGGAAAGAGCCTGGGTGGGAAATGGGACAAGAAGGTGAACATGATCAGGTATTATGTGTGTGGGGAACATAACTGAAGTGCTGAGGAAAAGCAAAAAGAATGGAAACAGGCAACTTTTTGAGGTAGGAGGTGAGAAAACCCTCGGTTATATCAGAGACCTGGGAGGTGAGAGACCCTAAGGACTCAAAGGGAGGGACCTTAGAAGAAATGCCCTACAGTGGGGAGAGGGAACTTGTAGAGTCCTCCTCCAGTGGAGGGACAGGACATCAAGTGGAAAGATTGAGTTACCATCCCACAGTAAAAAGCTCTAACCCAGAATTGTTCCTGTCTGAAAGAACTGCAAGGAAAAAACATGGAGAAAAGCCTAAAGAAAAGGAGATCCAGTGACAAGACCAAATTGTGATAAAGCTCAAGGAGAGGCATCAAGGCCTGACACTATTACTGATGCTATTCTGTGCTCACAAAAAATGGGCTTATCATGACTGCTCTCTGAAAGACCAAACCAGCAGGTGAAAGAGTCAGATGCTCAAATTTATATGCAACAAATAGACAGAAGCTGGGAACCCCTGTGGATGAATTGGGGAAAAGCTGGAAGAAGCTGAGGAAGAGGTCTACCCGGTAGGAGGACCAACAATCTCAAATAACCTGGACCTCCCAGGATGTCTCAGACACTGAGCCAGCAACCAGGCTTCATACACCAGATGATATAAAGCCACCAACACATATACAGAAAAGGACTGCCAGGTCTGGACTCAGTCAGATGAGGTCCATCTAATCCTCAAGGGACTTCAGGCCCCAGGGAGCAGGGAGGTCTGGTGGAGAGGGGACAGGATGGTGGGGACATACTCTTGGAGATGGGGATTGTGGGCTTGGGGCCCTGGGAGCATGGGGGCATATAGGCAGGAGATATGGGGTGTGGAACAGTAAGAGGGGGAACTAGGAGAAGAATAAAATCTCGACTTTAAAAAAAGTATAAGAATAAATTTTAAATAATTCAACTATATTAGTGTGTGGAATTTCAGTCCACGGGACTATATACCATTCACATATTCATTTAGATTCCCTTTGGAAGTTAATATAAAGATGCACTTACACTTAAACAAGAAAATGATTAAAGATATTTAAAAATAAAGAAGTTCTATTTTAACTCTAAAGGTATAACTGCTAGTTAACTTTGTAATCACATCACTGGGATTAACTTCCTTCTCAGAATCATCAGAATAACAAGGATTAAAGAAACTTTAAAACTCTGTTTCATAGGAAACAAAAAAGTTAGAGATTTTTTTATTTGTTTTATATATATACCAGCAAGTGAAAATTTTTCATGCTTCATTTTTCTGAAGATGGGAAAGTAGAAGAGTACTTCAGATTATCCTCCATGATGGCTCTTTCAAACATAGACATTTTTTTTTTCAGTTCACCATCTACACCAAAAAGCATTTCTTAGTTCTTGGTCCCCAAGTTCATCAAAACCTAAAACAGAAAAGTACCTCTTATTAAATAAATTCCCAAGGATACAAATATGAAAGATTCTGTGCAGATGATGTATAGGGTAAAGGTTAAGGTCAGGATTAGGATTAGGGTTAGTGTTAGGGTTATGTTTAATAAAGCAGGATAATTATAGTGTTATTAAAGTATGAGGTACATCTGAGGTCAAATTCCCATTTTATCATTTTATATCTTTAATAATTCATACAAAGCCATTAGGATTTTATGGATAATAGCAGTCATTTCAGTAAGAAATAATTCAAAATAATAAGTAGTTAAAACTTTATGATTATTAAAACATATTTAGATTCCTAAGGTCATTTTATGGACCATGTGCAACATACCTCCATGGACTTCTCATGCATTTCTTTAACTGCTTCCAGGGTCTGGTTCTGACTACATTTGGACAGTTTCAATGCTTGTTGTTCTTTTTGACAACTATTCTACAAATGTAAAAGGAAAACATTAGTATAACAATTCTGTTTATTTTTGTTGTTACTACCATGCAACATGCATGGCAGTCTAACAATAAAACACTAAATGTATATCTAATACTAAAACATTTATGTGAGCAAAAATAATTCTATATGAAAGTTAAAAGGAATAGTTTTCCAACTGATTTAAAATTTTAACAACTATTTTGACTAAATATATATATATATTTACAATAATATGAAATAACATTATGCTACCAATTGTGGAGTAGGAATTTTTTTAATGTGAAAGAGTTTTTCATAATGCACAGACTGGCCTTAGCCTCCCAAGTTCTTATGTTTATAGGCATGCACCATGTATACATGAACTCGGTAAAATCCTAGTCTTGGAAGCTTAGATTGGTTTTCTCTAGATTCCAATCTCAAGCAACATATAGAAGTAGTAACATAAAGTTCTCATTGTATTCTTTAGGGTTGCGCACAACCATGATAATTTGCATTTTAAAAAAATTAAGACAAGCCCTTTACACCTTTTCACCTTGGGCTACTACAATCCTGTTTTGCCCTTTATTCACTGTGATTAATTTTTTACCTCACATTTGCACTCAAATCATCATAATTAAGTAAAATTACCTCTAATTTGCAATGCTTATCTTTAAAAAAAGTGCACCTGCATACATTTGGAGACAAAGGGTTAATATTGGGTGTCATCTTTGATTTCACAGTACTGTTTCAGAGACAGAATCTCACTAAACCTAGAGCTCATCATTTATGCTACACCTGGTGGCTACAAAGATCTGGAGATCTTCTTTTCTCTGAACTAAATCTGAGATTGGTTGTTTTAAAATGCTCACAACCACACCAACTTTTTTTTGTTGTTGTGGTGGTGGTTTGTTTTTAGTGTTGCTAGTTTGTTGTTGTTTATTTTGTTGTTGGTGGTGGTGGTGTGGGCATTCATCCCAATGCAGGGAATATAAGCTGGGGTCTCCATGCCTACACGGGAGAAAGATTACCAATTAAACCATCTTCCAGCCCTGTAAATCAATCTTATTGGGCCCACATGCAGCATATGACACATTTAGGGATCTTTTCTTCTTTAAAACTTTCCTTCACTCATGGTAGTTTTCTTTCTACCAGTGGTTCTCTTCCTTTACTGGCTCCCTCTCACCAGCTGCCATATGCAGAATTACAAATTTTGAAGTACCCTGCTGTTCTGTCTTTAGACTCCTTATTTACAGGGATGATCACTTTCCCTTGAAATGTCATCCAGAGTCCAATGTTTAAAAACTGTCTTCAATTGGAGTATTTATTATTTATCTTTAGTTCCTATCTCTTTCCAGAACTGACTCATAATGGCAGGTTCCTCAATGCCTTCTGAGGCAAGAATGAATTTGCTGTTCCTTTCAAATTGAATACTTTCCAAACTATTAACCAGTAAATAAAATAAAATAGTTAATATGATTATCGTTGTCTCAGATCTTACTTGGAAACCAGGTGATGACTCTACAGGTAGAGTAATGGAGACGTGATCTAAAATTGTTTGCTGATATTCTTCCACAGGAAAATTCTTCCAGGGCTGTTGAGATTGTTTGTTTCCATCCTCTGTTGTTACTAAATCTTTACTAAATTTAGGACTGTAAGAACTGATTTACCAAATTGAGTTGGTTTTTTAATATAAACAACAGAGTCCAGGTGAAACCAATAAATAAGCTTTCTCTCTTCTTTGAACTCTGATATATTGTGGTTTTTTTGTTTTTTTTTGTTTTTTTTTTTTTTGTAGTCACTGGTAATCATCTCTTGATCTTTCTGCAAATGTCTGCCTCTTGAAAATTTATGATCTGGTATACCATAAAATGCCTAGTCGTTTTCATTGATATAGTATGCAATCAATAGTTTATATCTCAGTAAGACTAGAACAGAAGCAAGGATAAATAGATAATGGAACTTAATTTAGTTTCATATGCTCAACTCAAGGCTAGTTGTTCCATTCCTACTTAGTAATACTAGGTTAAATATTAAGTTTTTTTATGGTACCAACCACTGATTTTTCTTTTTCTTCATTGAATTTCTGTACATCCATATCAGACTTCTGAAATGTAGTTATATACTGCTCACAAAATTTGTTGTTGATGTTCTTCCTGTAAAGCACAGTAACAAAAGCAGGCACATTTCATACCAATATGAAAATGAACACTCAGAACAAATTCAATTGAACATTTCATACTATAAAAAGAAAAATAGCAGTATAAAATATCTAATGGAAAATCATTATAGATTTTTCCGCTAACATATTATCAGAGAGGTTTTCATTTACGTTTTAGCTTTTCAAAATTAAAGAATTATAAACACACACAACACACACGTAACACACACACACACACACACACACACACACATATATATATATATATATATACATTTACAAAATTTAATTATATTTCAATGTGGTTTTTTTTTCATTATTTTCTACCAAATATAAGTTCTAATTTATTTTTCATACATTGCCTTAGTAAAGACAGTGCAAAACATGTCAACTAAAATATACAAATTGTCTGCATATGTAATTGTAGTTGTTCCTTTTGAATATTGTTAAACATAATAATCCATAAATTACATTCCTAAGACTATGTGCAAGACTTCTGTATTTCCACAATGAATGTAAATTAAAATTTAAATCTCATTAACATTGACTTAAAGCAGAAAATAAAATTTTCATAGATTTCTATGAATTAGATTTAGTTTGCTTGAAGGCATGATGTTATAGGGTTAACTGTTTAGACAAAATCAAAGCCACACATTTTTACTAAAGAATCAGACATGATATAATTTTTTTTTAACTTCAGCCACATATAATTTTTAAAATGATACACATTTGACCCTACAAATATAACAACTCTACCTCTCTCGTTCGTTCGTTTTGCAAAATCTTTCTAATTTCTGGTTGCTGCCTTTGAAAGATTCTTTGACATAAGTTTCCATCCATTTTCTCTTTATGTGAAGCGTCTTATAAATGTCATCTATATTAAAAATAAAGAGTCATTTTGAAGAAAAATTAGATGATTCCATGTATTCAAGTAAAAATAGATATAGATAAATTTCATTCAATAATGCTATGGAAACTTAAAATTAATTGATAGATATCACAAACATGCTTCATACTTTAGAATACTTAGGGTTTGGTATGTTCAGATGAAGGATGTTCAACCTGTAAAGTCTACAGAAATGTTCCACAACATAGAAAAAAACAGTCCATGTATTTTGGATAAGAAATATCTAATCTTATCTGAATTTTAACTTCTGTAAGGAAAATAATTTTGAGCTTCAAGAACAGTTTTCAAAAGAACTAATGCACAAAACAAAGGATCAAAAGTATACTTAATTCTTCATAAGGAAACACTTTTAATAAAGGCTAATTCTTTTCCAAATCTAAAAAAGATGATGCAACTGAAAGAACAAACTTGACTGTGGAACTGTTAGACCCATTGTTTAAAATATTCAATTAAAATAAGAGGGCAACCGGTCATATTGGTTCCCATGTTAATCCTAGTATTCTGGAGGAAAAGGCAGAGAGATATTTGTGTATTCCAGGTTAACCTGGTCAACATACTGAGTTCCAGGACAGACAGAGCTACAAATGAGACCCTGTCAGAATCAAACCTGCGTTTGATTCCTAGCACCTACATAATGTGCACAAATATCTCCAACTCCAGTTCCAGGGGATGTGATGCCCTGTTCTAAATTCTGCATGCACCAGGTACATATGTATATGACTCACAGACATACTTATAGGCAAAATACCTATATAAATAAGAATAGATAAAAATGTTAAAATCTATGTTTAAAACAATGATCTCCAAGTTTTATTTTAATCAAAAAAAAATTATTTCTAAAGTGAATTGGTAATTATATTTCAGAACATATCCTTTAAAAAAACACTTGAAGAAAATTATGGTAGGAACTTTTGATCAGTAACTGCTGCAGTTCATGAAAATTGTAATGCTTCAGAAAATGTTTAGTACCTTTCTAGCATGCACAGTTAGCTTTCAGTAACTAGGATGAAGCTATATTTCGGTGTACATGTTTAATATTCTCACCATACATAGTACTAGACAAAATCAGATTATTAAATGATTATTCTGCCTCCTCTAAATAGAGCAAATCCTTCAGTTGAAAAAAAAATAATTTGGTAAAATGGGTAACTTGAAAGAAGCAAAATATTATTTTTTAAAAATATAATATTGTTTCATGGGGGTAGAGATATGGCTCAGCAGTTAAGAGTACTTCCTGTTCTTTGCAAAGGACATAGGTTTGGTGTCTAGCACTCATATGGTGGCTCACAACTATCTGACTCCAGTTCCAGGTATCTGAAATAATCAACTGATATCTGAACAACAGGTACACATGTGGTGCACATATATAACTGTAAGCAAAACACTAATACACATAAATAAGTCCAAAAATAGGTATTAGGAGCATTGTTTAGTAAGCCATGTAAAGATGTTTTTTTGTGTGTGTATGATCCTAGTATTGGAAGCTTAAGCAGGAGATTTCCAGTGTAAAGACTGCATAGGTTAAATAGGAAAATGCAGGCCAGCCTGAACTACATAATGACACCATATCTCAAAGACAAGTTACTGTCTTCTGAGAAAGCTCACTTAGCATTCAGTTACATATAATTTAAAACAGATACTTTAGAATCTGAGTATCATTCTCTCATTGTTTAGTAAGTTGTCTTCCACTTACAGTTACATAATTCATTTCATAAAAAGAAAAAAAAAACAATGAAGGGATTGGAGAGATGATTCAGCAGTTAAGAGCACTGGTTCCCTTCCAGCTTTCTGAGATTGGAGTACCAAAACCCACAAGGTGGCTCACTACCTATAACTTCTGTTTCAGGGGATTCAAGGCCTTCATCTGGCTTCCTCAGGTACAAGACACACTAGTTGTGCACATACACACGTGAAAGAAAAAAAAAAAAACAATAACCATAACATAAAATTTAAAAATAAGTTATAAGGGTTACATTAAAGAATTCAGTTTTGCACTGTGCCATATAATGAAGGAAGCACAGAAGACTCCTAGAAAAGAAACTGACTTAATATAAAATTAGCACTGGATCAATGAAAATATGTTCATGTACAGAATTTTGTATACATATCACTTAGCTATGAGTACATGGAACTGTGAAATTGTTTACATCTTTTTTTTTTCCTTTTAAAATTCCTTCAAAGCTGTTACAAAAAAGCCTCAGTAGTCAAGAGGGCCTACTGTGAAAAGAGGAGGTTCACAAAGTACTTTTTTTTTTGTTTTTTAAGGTAAGTAATGTTACTTCATGCTTATCAAAGGATAATTCATCAAAGATGAACTCACAATTCTGAATATCTATGCTCCAAATACAAGGGCAACCAAATTCCTAAAGAAATTTTACTAGAACTCAAAGTACATATTGTACCCCATATAATAATAGTGAGAAACTTCAACACCCCACTCTGAGCAACGCAGAGGTCCTGGAAAAAAAGAAATGAAAAAGAGACACTGTGAAACTAATGAGAAGTTATGAAACAATCGGATTCATCAGATACATATATATGTATCTGTCACACACACACAGACACACACATCCAAACATGCACACATATATTGAAGCAAATTCACACACAGTTCTCACTAGATGAAGAGAAATTTTTTGAAAAAAATTCAACAAACCTTCATGATAATAGTCTTGGATAGATTAAGAATTTTAAGCACATACCTAAATATAGAAGCAAACCAGAAGCCAACATCAAATTAAATGGAAAGAAACTTGATGCAATCCCACTAAAATAAGACAAGACAGGACTAGACAAGGCTTCTTACTCTTTCCCTACCAATTCACTATAGTACTACAAGTTCTAGACAGAGCAACTAGAAAAGAAAAATTGGTCAAAGGAATAAAAATTGGAAAGGAATAAATCAAAATATCACTATTAGCAGATAATAAAATAGTATACTTAAGTGACCACAAAAATTCCATCAGAGAACCCATAAACCTGAAAAACAACTTCAGCAAAGTGGCTAGATATACAATTAACTCAAACAAAACAGTACCTTTCTTCTACTCAAAAGATAAACAGGATGAAAGGCAATTATGGAAACAACACCTTTCAAAAGTCACAAATTATAGTTCCTTGATGTGATTCAAACCAAGCAGGTGAAAGATTTCTATGACAAGAACTTCAAGTCTCTGAAGAAAGAAACTGAAAAATCTCAGAAGATGGAAAGGTCTCCCATGGTCATAGATTAAGTTAGTAAAAATGGCTGTCTTCCCAAAAGCAATCTACAGATTCCATGCACTCTCCATCAAAATTTAAACTCAATTCTTTGTAGAGACAGAAAGAGCAATATGCAAAACCATTCGGAATATCAAAACTCCAGAATATCCCAAAACTATTCTCAACAATAAAAGAACTTCAGGGGGAATCATCCCTGACCTTAAGCTGTATTATGCAGAAATAGTGATAAAAAATGTATGGTAATGGTACAGAGACAATGCCTTCATGAAATGGAGAGATCTAAAATATATCATCCTGTGTGATCTCAAAGGAAAAAAAAAACATGGTATGCACTCACTGATAAGTGGATATTATCCTAAAAGCTCAGAATACCCAAAATGTAATTCACAGACCACATGAAGCTGAAGAAGAAGGAAGACAAAAGTGTAGGTGTTTCAGTCCTTCTTAGAATGGGGAACATAATATTCCTGATAGGAAATGTGGAGATCAGGGCAGAGACTTAAGGAATGACCATCCAGATTCTGTCCAACCTTTGGATCCATCCCATATACAGAAACCAGGCACAGTCACTATTGTGGATACCAACAAGTGCTTACTGATAGGAGCATAATATGACTGTCTCCTGAGAGGCTCTGCCAGGGCTTGGCAAGAGCAGAGGCTGATGCTCACAGCCAACAATCAGACTGATCATGGGGTCCCCAGGGGAGCAGTTAGAGGAAGAACTGAAGGAGCTGAAGGGGTTTGCAACCTTACAGGAAGAACAACAATATGAACCGAGCAGACAGACCAGAGCACTCAGGGACTAAGCCACCAAACAAAGAGGGGCACCCATGACTCTAGCAGCATATAGAGCAGAGGATGGTATTGTCAGACATCAGTGGTAGGAGAGGTCCTTGGTCCTGTGAAAGCTCCATGCCCCAGTGTAGGCAAATGCCAGGGTAGGGAGGTGGAGTATGTGGGTGAGGGAACAGGCTCATAGAAACAAAGCAAGTGTCAAATGGAATAGGGATTTCCTGGGATTAAACCAGGAAATGGCTGATATTTGAAATGTAAATAAATACACACTCACACACACACACACACACACACACACACACACACACACACACACACAGATGGCTTTAACTGTGTCTTCAGGTGGGTTTACATCTAATCACAGGATGATCTAAATTTTTCCCATTCCTGCTAGTTTTTTGATAAATTAGAGTAAATGTGTCTGCATCTCAATCTCCAAATAAAATCATAGTTGCTCTTATCACAACCAAGCTCCTCAAACTTTTTCATCACAATACAAATCTAAGACAAATCTTAAATATAAAATTCTTCCTGGCTGGACAAATATTTTACTGCTACAGCAAGAAGCTCTGGTTTCAATCTTCAGGAATGAAAAATAAAAACCCCCAAAATTTAGATATAAAAAATAAAGAAGGCATGATTCCTCGGGCCCCATTACATTTCTGAGGCTGAGGACTTCAGGTACAAGGCCAGTCCAGGCTGCAATTGAGGTTTCAGACAATCCTGAGATATAGAGCTAGAGGTTACTTTCCTAAACCAAAACAACAAATAAATAAAGACAGCCTGGTCTGAATTATGTCTGAATTCCCAGCACTTCTGAGGCTGAGAGAAGCCTCTAGTATTTGAGGCAGTTTGGAACATATATATAGAAATTTCGGCAATGTGGAATTTTCACAACACGTTAAAATGTAGACTGGTCTTCAGTTTCTTTTTAATAAATTCCTGGTGGGAAGCAGTTGCACAGAAGAGGGTTTTGTCTGTTTCATCCACTAAGTGAAGTCCAGTTTACTCACTCCTCACATCCCCAGTCCCCAAGAATACTTTCAGGGTCTCCATTTCCTTGGCCTTCCTGATTTCTGCTAGGAGCTAGTCTGTTCAAACCCTTGCACTTACAGTGAAGTTCTCAGTTTTTCTCAGCAGAGGCCTAAGTGGGAAAGGTCGATTGTGAACCTGGAAGTAGCAACTTCCTGAGTCCAGTGAGGGTCACCTAATCTCATTACTCCTGAAGAAACACCTCCAAAACTCCACCTTCATCCCCACCCAGACCCCTAGCTGAACCAGGATTAACCAACAGACAATTGACTACCTCCACTGAGACTTCATCCTACCATGATTCCTCAAGAATTTTGCTTCCTCAAGAACTCTTTGTAGCCACCATACTGGGTAACAGGGTTTGAACAGCAGGAAAATAATCTCAGCCAAGCCCATTGCTGATTGGCTGTGTTTGCACATGAGTACTAAGGGTAAGAGAGGCTCTTTCAGTCATCTGTGATTAAAGCTTCAAAAAGCGGGTAGTATTTTAACTTCCACTACTACCCAGAGGCTTTCCATTTTCTAAGTTTGCAATACTAACTTGAAAGTTAAAATAAAATGAACTCCAAAGACGACTCTCCTACTTTGTTTCAGATGAAGGGACTGTTCTGTGTAACTCTAAATTGTTTTTTTTTGTTTGTTTGTTTGTTTTGTTTTTTTTGTTTCTTTTTTTTTGGTTTTTTTTTAAACTAAAGTGTTTTTGCATGTTTGTATTTATATAACATGTATGACTAGTTCCCCTAGAAACTAGAATAGGATGCCAAAATCCCTGGATCTAGAATTAAAAATGATTTTGAGAATTATGTGGGTTCTAGGAACTAAACCTTGGTTCTGTACAAAAGCAACAAGTGTTCTTAATTTCTAAGCCATCTTTCCATTCCTATCCTGTGTGTGTTTTAAGGTGTGCTGGACCATTTCTCACGATAGATGTTTAATTTTACTATATAATGGAGAGTATAAAAAATGACTTTGTTAATGTTGTCTATTTCCAGAAACAGAAAAACAAACAAACAAACAAACAAAACAGCAACAAAAAAACATAATTTTAATGGATTGTGTAAATCATAAATAGTTTCAGGATAAAAATGGAGTGTATACATTTCAGTATATGAGTGCATAAGGAGGCCAGATATAGACATCTGTTTTATTCTCAATTATATTCCAAATTTCTTTTTCATTTTCAGTTTTTTTTTTTCAAGTCAGGGTTTATCTGTATAGCTCTGGTTAACCAGGAACTCACCCTGTATACCAGGGTGGCATCAAAATCAAAAATCTCCCTGCCTCTGCCTCCCAACGTCTGGGATTAAGGCATGTGCCACCACTGACTGACCCAACTTAAAACTTGAGATAGGTTCTCTCTGAATATGCAGCTAACCAATGCCACTACCTCGGCTAGCCAGCAAGCTGTCTCCACCTACTCAGCACTGGTTGGCAGCCTGCATTTTAGAAGTGGATTCTAGGCCCCCACTTTTATTTTCAAGAAAAACATTTTACTAAAACAGCCATCTCTCTAGCAACTCTTCAAGGTTTGTTCTGTTGCTATAGACACTGCAATTTTTTGTTTGTTTGTTTTTTGTTTGTTTGGTTTCTTTTTCTATTTCTCTAATCATGCCTAAGTTTAGGCTCCTAAAATGCTTAGTGGTGGTTTTGCTTGTTTCCTTACAACAGCAAATTGGTTTTCTTGCTCACTTTACAATTTGCAGCTAATTTGGCACACTGGACGAACTGACATTTCATTTACTAGTCTTATTGCTGTGTTTTGTTTCTTTGGTGCTTTTTTTTTTTTTTTTTTTTTTTTTTTTTTAATTTGCTGGGTTTGTTTTTTTTTTTGCTGGTTTTTTGTTTTTGTTTTTGTTTTCACCACTGAAGATGAAATTTATAACTTTTAATGGTGCTTTACCACTGAGCTACATCTTTAGTTAATCTTTAGTTTTGAATGTTGGATGAGAAGTTATCTGTGTGTATTTTTTAACGAAAACTATAATTTCTGTGAAGCCTACAATTATCCCCCTATGCTATAGGTTCTATAGAGATCTGTTTCCCTCGTTTGGCCTCTTCAAGAAACAGGGAAATATTTCTAAAACACATACCTCCAGATTTATCCAACATACTGCCTACTTCATGTCTGTGAAGACAGAACAATAAAAAATTAAAGCAAGAAATATAGTAGACTGGTAGGCCATTTTTTTTACCACACACAAAACTTTACACAGAACCTTCTTTAATTTTTTATAATAAATATATAATGTTTGGTTTGGAACAAATGTCATATGCATATAAAATATATGGTGGACTACCAACTTGAACTTGGATTATTTACTTTTAACAATTCATACGTTTACACCCCACAAGGAGTTTATTCATAACTCTCCCACAATTGCCAAGACCCTTTTTTCCCCCAGATAGTCCCCTACTTATTTTTATGATGTTTCTCCTTTTGAGTGTGTCAAAGATCACATGCAGGTGGTCCTATTGTATGAGTTCCTATGTGTTTGTGATCACAAAGTCTAAAGGATCCCAAGCTGGGCTTGAACTTAACATATATCAGCATCTGACATTGAAATGCTGATCTTCCTGAATCTAGTTTTCCAGTGAAGGTAACACAAACACTACTTTTGAAGTACTCTATTGAACTGGCAAAAAAAAAAAAAAAAAGAAAGAAAAAAAAAGAGAAAAAAAGAAAAAGAATTGAAAATATTACCCCATGTCTTCATCTCCTTTTACTTGAGGCGATATATTTTCATCTTTACCAATTGCTGGATTATTTACTGTATTGACAATAGAAAATGTAAACATTTGAAAGTATGCAATATTAGTAATAGTTAATAAAGTACTATCAATTTGAATTTCTTTGGAAAAACTGCCCATTTTGAGTTTTTGAAACAGATTTTAAAAATTAAGTAAAATTAAGTACATCCAGGAAATCTAGGACACAAGGAGAAGAAAAAACATAAGGATAACAGGTATAGATGAGAAGTAAGATTTCCAAATTATAGGGCCAGTGAATATCTTCAACAAAACTATAAAAGAAACATTTCCTAACCTAATGAAAGAGATGTCCATGAACATACAAGAAGCATGCAGAACTCCAAATAGTTTGGACCAGAAAAACAACAACAAAAACAAAAATCCCTGCCATCATATATTAATCAAAGCACCAAATGAACAAAACAAAGAAAGAATATTACAAGCAGTAAGGTAAAATGGTCAAGTAACATATACAGGAATTCCTATCAGAATTACACCTAACTTCTCCCCAGAGACTATGAAAGCCATAAGATCCACGGTAGATATCATACAGACACTAAGAGAGCAGAAATAAGAGCCAAAGCTATAATATGCAGTAAAACTATTTTACCATAGATTGAGAAAACAAGGTATTCCGTGAAAAAAAAATATTTACACAATATCTTTGAACAAACCAAACCCTTCAAGGGATAATAAAGGGAAAACTCCAATATAAGGAGGGAAATCACATGCTAGCAAAAGCAAGATATTAATCTTGAAGTAAACCTAAAAGAAGATAGCTACATGAACAAAATTCCAACAAAAATAACAGGAAGAAACAAAGACTTTGTCTTAGTATCTCTTAATATCACCATATTCTATTCACCAATTAGAAAGAAATAGACAAACAGACTGGATGTGTAAGCAAGACCCAGCATACCAGAAACAAACCTCAGGGACAAAGACAGACATTTCCTCACAGTAAAAGGCTGGAAAACAATTTTCTAAGCAAATGTTCCAAAGAAACAAATTTGGAGTAGCCATTCTAATATCAAATAAATTTGACTTTCAACCCAATGTTATCAAAAAAGACAAGGAGTGACACTTCATATTCATCAAAGTTAAAATTTACCAAGATGAATTTTCAATTCTAAACATTTATAGTCCAAATGCAATGGCATCCATATTCATATAAGAAACTTTAGTACAGCTCAAAATGCACATTGCACCACACACAATAATAGCAGAAGACTTCAACAACCCTCCTCATCAATGGAAAGATCCTGGAAAGAAAAATTAAAAAAAGACACAGTTAAACTAACAGAAGTTATGAAACAAATACATTAGTTGATATCTATAGAACATTTTATTCTAGAACAAAAATTGTCCATTCTGCTCAACACCTCATGACGCCTTCTCCAAAATTAACAATATAATCAGTCACAAAACATGCCTCAACAGATATAAAAATATCCAAATAATCTCATACATCCTATCTAATCACCAAGGACTAAGGCTGATCTGAAATAATAATATAAATAATTGAAAACCCATGTACACGTAGAAGGTGAACAAAAATCCAGTCAGTGATAAATCAGGTAGGGAAGAAATAAAAAAAAAAATAAATGTAAGACTTTTTAGAGTTTAAAAAAAAATGAAGTTACTACATACCGAAAGTTGTGGAACACAACTAAAGCAGTGTTAAAGGGAATCTCATAGCTCTGAATGCCTCTAAATAGAAACTGGAGAGAAGATACAGTAGTAGGTTGACAGCACACCTAAAACCCCTTGAATAACAGGAAGGAAATTCACCCAAGAGGAGTTGAAGGCAGGAACTAATCACACTCAGGGCTGAAATCAAACAAGTGGAAACAAAGGAACTATAACATAAAATCAAACAAACTAGGAGCTGTACCTTTGAGAAAGTCAACAAGATAGATAAAACATAAGCCAGACTAATTACAGGGCACAGGGAGAATATCAACATTAACAAAACCAGTAATGAAAAGGGAGACATAACAACAGATACTTAGTAAATCCAAAAAAATCATCAGATCCTACTATATAAGCCTGTAACTTAGCAAAAGTGGAAAATCTGGATGAATTGGACAATTATCTAGACAGATGTCAGGTACTAAATTTCAATCAGGTTGAGATAAACCCTGTAAACTCTCCCATAATCCCCAAAGAAATAGAAGCAGTCATTAAGAGCTCCCCCCTCAAAAAAAAAAAAAAAAAAAAAAAAAGCCCCGTATCTGATGGGTTTAGTACAGATTTCTATCAGGCTTTCAATGAAACACCAATACCAACAATCTTCAATCTATTATGCAAAAACAAAAGAAAATGAACACTACTTAATTTGTTCTATGAAGCCACATTTACTCTTATACCCAAACCATACAAAAACCCAATGAAGACAGGATACTTCAGACCAATTTAACTTATAAATATTGATGCAAAAGTACTCAATAACATCCTGTTAAACACAATCCAAGAACACATCAAAATGATCATCCTTCATGATCAAGCGGCTTCATCCCAGGGATACAGGAATGGTTCAATATATGGGAATCCATCAATGTAATCCAATATGTAAAGAATCTCAAGGAAAAAAACACAGTATTATCTCATTAGACGCTGAGGAATCATTTAAAAAAAATCAACACACCTTCATGATGAAGTCTTGGATAGATTCAGAAAGCAAGGCCCATAACTAAACATAGTAGCAAACCAGGATCCAACATCAAAATAAATGGAGAGAAACTCGATGCAATCCCACTAATATATGACAAGGCTTCCCACTCTCTCCCTACCTATTCACTATAGTACTAGAAGTTCTAGCCAGATTAAATAGACAACAAAAAGAGGTCAAAAAGTTAAAAATTGGAAAAGAACAAATGAAAATATCACTATTAATAGGTAATAAGATAGTATATTTAGTGACCCCAAAAAAATCCTCTAAAGAACCCTTAAGCCTGAGAAACAACTTTAGCAAAGTGATTGGATATACAATTAACTCAAATAGATCAGTAGCCTTCCTCTACTCAAAGGATAAACAGGCTGAAAAGGAAGTTATGGAAGCAACACTCTTCACAATAGTCTCATATTTTAATACCTTGGTGTGACACGAAAAAAGCAAGTCAAAGTTCTGTAGGACAAGAACTTCATGTCTCTGAAGATAGAATTGAAATTCTCAGAAGATGGAAAGATCTCCCATGGCCATAGATTGGTGTCCCAAATAATTTAGTAAAAATGTCTATCTTGCCATAAGTAAGCTCTGATTCCATGCCCTCTCCATCAATATTCAAACTTAATTCTTTATAAAGATAGAAAGAGCAATATGCAAAATAATTTGGAATAACGAAAATCCAGGATATTGTAAAACTATTCACAACAATAAAAGAACTTCAGGGGGAATCATCCCTGACCTCAAGCTGTATTATAGAGAAATAGTGATAAAAATGTATAGTGACCATAAAGAAAAAATGACTTCAGGAAGTTCACACGCAAACGGATATGTCTAAAGTATATCATCCTGTATGAGGTAACACAATCCCAAAGGAAAAAATATGGTATGCACTCACTGATAAGTGGATATTATCCTAAAAGTTCAGAATACCCAAAATGTAATTCACAGACCACATAAACCTTAAGAAGGAAGAAAAAAGTGTGCATGTTTCCGTCCTTCTCAGAATGGGGAACAAAATACTACTGGGAGGAAATATGGAGACAAAGTGCAGGGCAGAGACTGAAGGAACGACCATTCAGAATCTGCCCCACCTGTGGATCCATCCCGTATATAAACACCAGACCCTGTCACTATTGTGGATACCAACAAATGATTGCTGAAAGGAGCCTAATAAGGCTGTGTCCTTAGGGGCTCTGCCAGAGGTTGGCAAAAACAGAGGCTCATGCTCACAGCCAACAATCAGACTGATTATGGGGTCCACAGTGGAGGAGTTAGAGGAAGGACTGAAGGAGCTGAAGGGGTTTGTAATCTTACAGGAAGAACAATAATATGAACCAAGCAGACCGCCCCCCTCCCCCCAGAGCACTCAGGGACGAAGCCAGCAAACAAAGAGGGGGACCATGGCTCCAGCTAAATACATAGCAGAGGATGTCCTTGTCAAACATCAGTGAGAGGAGAGGTCCTTGGTCATGTGAAGTTTGGTGTCCCAGTGTAGGCAAATACCAGAGCAGGGACATGGGTGTTGGTGGGTGGGAGAACATGCTCATAGAAGCAGAGGGAGGGTGGAATGGTAAAGGGAATTTCTGGGGTGAAACCAGGAAATGACTAATATTTGAAATGTAAATAAACACACACACACACACACACACACACACACACACACACACCTAATATGATGGCTTTAACTGTGACTTCAAGTGGGTTTATATGCAATCACAGGATGATCTAAATTTTGGTCCCATTGTTGCTAGGGTTTTGATAAATTAGAGTAAATGTGTTTGCATCTCAATCTCCAAATGAAATCATGGTTGCTTTTATCATAACCAAGCTCCTCAATTTTTTTCATCATAATACAAATCTAAAGCAGATCTAAAATATAAAGTTTTTCTGGCTGGACAAATATTTTACTGCTACAGCAAGAAGCTCTGGTTTCAATCTTCAACAAGGAAAAAAGGAATAAAAAACAAACAAACAAACAAACAAAAATTTAAATATAAAAAATAAAGAACACATATTTCCTCAGGCCCAGGTACATTTGTAAGGCTGGGGACTTCAGTTTCAAGGCCAGTCAAAGCTGCAGGTGAGATTTCAGACAATCCTGAGATATAGAGTTAGAGCTTACTGTCCTAAACCAAAACAACAAATAAATAACAACAACCTGGCCTGAATTATGTCTGAAGTCCCAGCACTTCTGAGGCTGAGAGGAGCCTCTGTATTTTGAGGCAATTGGAGCCTATACATAGAAATTTCGGGAATCTGCCATTTTAACAACAGGTAGAGGTAAATGAAGACTGGTTTTCAGTTCGTTTTTAATGAATTCCTGGCAGGCAGCAGCAGCTAAAAGAAGGTTTTAGTCTGTTGGCTCCACTAACTGACTTCCAATTTACTCACTCCTCACCTCCCCAAGCCCCAAGAAGACTTCCAGGGTCTCCAATTCCCTGGCCTTCCTGCTTTCTGTTAGAAGATAATTCTGTTCAAACCCCTGCCCTTAGCGAAGTTCTCTGTTTTTCTCAGCAGAGACCTAAGAGGGAAAAGTTGATTGTGAGCCTGGAAGCAGTACCTTCCTGAGTCCAGTGAGGGTCACCTCCTCTCCTTACTCCTAAAGTAACACCTCCACCCCTCCACCTTCTTCCCCACACAGGCCCCCAGCTCAAACAGTATTAATCATCTTTCAACAGACAATTGACTACCTCTACTGAGACTTCTCCCTACCATGCTTCCACAAGAACTCGGCTTGATGACTACCACAAAGCATACTGGGTAACAGGGTTTGGATAGCGGGAAAACAATCTCAGCCAAGGCCCTTGCTGATTGGCAGTGTTTGCACATGTGTACTAAGGGTGAGAAAGGCTCAATCAGTCGTCTGTCATTGAAGAGCAAAAAGGAGGTAGTATTTTAGCTGCCACTACTACCCAGAGGCTTTCCATTTTCCAAGTTTACAATACTAACTTGAAAGCTAAAATAAAACGGACCCCAAACAAGACTCTCCTACTTTGTTTCAGATGAAGGTGCTGTTGTTTGTAATTTTCAATTGTTTTATTTATTTAAGTAATTTGTTTTTGCATGTTTGTGTTTATAAACATGCATGTGTGGTGCACATAGAAACTAGAAGAGAATTCCAAAACCCATGGATATAGAATTAAAAATGGTTTTGAGCCATTGTGTGGGTCCTAGGAACTAAAACTTGGTTCTGTCCAAGAACAACAAGTGCTCTTAATTTCTAAGCCATCTTTCCATCCCTGTCCTTTGTGTCTTTTAAGGTGTGCTGATCATTTTTCTTGAAAGATGTTTATTTGTACTATACAGTGGAGATTACAAAATTATAACACTTTCTTAATATTGACAATTTGCTCATAGAGAAAAAACAAAAAGACAAAAACCATCATTTTAATGGATTGTGTAAATCAGATAAAGAGTATTGTAAAAAACTGATGCATATACATTCCAGTATAAGTATGCATAAGAGGGCGACAAATAGACATTTGCTGCATTCTCAATCACATTCCAACTTCCTTTTTTTTTTTTTTCAAGGCAGGGTTGTAGTCCTGGACCTCACCCTGGTTACCAACTGCTGGGATTATGGCATGAACCACCTCTGACTGCCCAAATTTAAAACATGAGACAGGTTCTCTCTGAATCTGCAGCTCACCAATGCCACTAGCCTGGCTAGCCAGCAAGCTGTCTCCAACTACTTTTCACTGGGTTGCAGCCTGCATTTTTAAAGCCGATTTAAGACCCCCTCCTTAATTTATATATTTTCAAATAAAGCACATTACCAAAACAGCCATCTCTCTAGCCCCTCTGAGAGGTTTGTTCTCTTGTGGTAGCCACTGTATATTTTTTTTTCTTCTCTAATCATGCCTAAGTTTAGGCTCCTAAAATGCTTATTGCTGGTTTTGCTTGTTTCCTTAAAAGAGCAAACTGGGTTTCTTGCTCATTTTACAATTTGCAGTTAATTTGGCAAACTGGACAACCTAACATTTCATTTGCAAGACTTATAACTGTGTTTTCCTTGTTTAGTAGGATTTTTGTTAATTTGGTGCATTTGTTGGTTTGTTTGGGGTTTTTATTGTTATTGTTTTGTTTTGTTTCTTTGTTTGCTTTTGTTTGTTTATTTTTGCCACTGAAGATGAAACTCATCACTTTTAAATGGTGATTTACCACTGAGCTACATCTTCAGCTAATCTTGCATTCTGAATGTTTGCTGAGAAGTTGTCTCATATGTGTTTTAAAGGAAACTACAATTACTGTGAACCCAAAATTATCCCCTTTTGCTATACAGTCTAGAAATCTGATGCCCTCTTCTGACCTCTTTAAAAAACAGGCAAATACCTCCAAAAACACATACCTTCAGATTTATCCAACATACTGTCTACTTCATCTCTGTGAAGAACGGAAAATAAAAAAATTAATGCAAGAAATATAGTGGACTGGTAGGCATTTTTCTTACCCACACAAAACTTTAAAAAGAACTTTCTTTTAATTATTTATAATAAATATATAATGTTTGGTTAAGAACAAATGTCATATATATATATATACATATATATATACATATGTATATGTATGTATATATATATATATGTATGTATGTATGTGTATATATATATATATATATATATATATATATATATATGTATGTATATATTACATGGTGGAGTATCAAAGTGATCTTGTATCCTTTACTTTTACCAATTCATACATTTACACCCACAGTAGTTTATTCATTACTCTCCCACTCTTGCTGAGACCCTTCTTCTTGCCAGATGGTCCCCCTCTTATTTTCATGATTTTTCTCCTTTTCTTTGTGTGTATATCTTGGAAGATCTCAGGCAGGTGGTCATATTATACTAGTTGCTATGTGTTTGTTATCACAAGGTCTGAAGGACCTCAAGCTGGGCTTGAACTCAACATATAGCAGTGTCTGATTTGTATTGCTATCTTCCTGAATCTACTTCTCCAGTGAAGGTAATACAAACACTACTTATGAAGTAATCTATTGAGCTGGCAAAAAATATTGAAAATGTTACCCCATATCTTCATCTGCTTCTGCTTGAGGCGATATATTCTCATTTTTATCAAATGCTGGGCTCTTTACTGTATTAACAATAGAAAACAGAAACATTTGAAAGGATTCTATATAAGTAATAGTTAATAAAGTACTATCGATTTGAATTTATCTGGAAAAACTCTCCATGTAAATTTTTGGAAGAGATTTTAGAAAGGAAATATTTACACCGAGAAAATCCAGGACACAAGGAGATGACAAAACTTAAGGATAATAGGTATCAATGACAAGTAAGTTTTTCAAATTTAGGGACAGTGAATATATTCAACAAAATTATAGAAGAAAACTTCCCTAACCTAAAGAAAGAGTTGCCTATGAATATACAAGTAGCCTACAAAACTCCAAATAGTTTGGACCACAAGAGAAATTTCTTCCATCATATATAAATCAAAACTCCAAATGCATAATAAAAAAAAAGAAAAGAAAAAGAAGAATATTAAAAGCACTAAGGGAAAATGGTCAAGTGACTTATAAAGGAAATCCTATCAAAACTATACCTAACTTATCCCCAGAGATTATGAAAGCCATAATATCCAGGGCAGATGTCATACAGACCCTAAGGGAAAAGAAATGCCAGACAAGGCTACTAGACGCATCAAAAAATTTTACAATAGATTGAGAAAACAAGGTATTCTGTGAAAAAAAAAACGATATCTACACAATATGCTCGAACAAATCCAGCCCATCAAGTGGGTAATAATGGGAAAACTCCAATATAAGGAGGGAAATTACACTCTAGAAAAACCAAGAAATTGATCTTGAAGCAAACCTAAAAGAAGAAAGCTACATGAATCACATTCCAACTCTAACAACAAAAATAACAGGAAGCAACAACTACTTTTCCTTAATATCTCATAATATCAGCGGACACAATTCACCAATAAAAAGACATAGAATAACAGACAGGATGTGTAAGCAAGACCAAGCATACTAGAAACAAATCTCAGGGACAAATACAGATATTACCTTAGAGTAAAAGGCTGGAAAACAATTATCCAAGGAAATGTTACAAAGAAACAAGTTGGAGTAGCCATTCTAATATCAAATAAATTCGACTTTCAACCCAAAGTTATCAAAAAAAAAGAGGAGGGACACTTCATATTCATCAATGTTAAAATTTGCCAAAATGAATTCCCAATTCTGAACATTTATACGCCAAATGCAATGTCATCCACACTCATAAAAGAAACTTTAGTAAAGCTCAAAAACACACATGAATAGAGCATTAAAAGAAACCTTGACTAAATTGGTTTTAGAGACCTGCAGAAAAGATTATGCAGCTCTTTTTCCCTTCACCTTGTTCTGAGTATGGAACACCACAGGGAAATTTAAACTTACACCATTCGAACTCCTCAACTGGGGACCCCCCCCCCTTTAACAGAAGCAGGTGGAATGTTTGACCCTCATGTTTCTTTTTCAGAACTCCCACTAGCTCACTTGAAGGACCTACAACTGGTCAGAAAACATGCCTTGGAAATGTTGAAACACTATAAAAAACTTAAACAAAAACAAAAAAACAAAAAACATACGAACCAGAAACCATCTTGGTGCCACATAAATTTCAAACAGGAGTACCTGTCCTGGTCTGGTGCCACCATTCTGGCAAACTTGAACTCAGATCAAAAGGACTTTCCCTGATGATTCTCACAAGCCCTGCTGCCACACCTCCAGCATGTGCCCAGTTCTGGCATCCAGCCTGCCATGGCCCACTGGCCTGGCACTGCTCACACACAGTGGGCACTGCACAGGAACCTCCCTCCCTCCCTCCTCCCAATGGCAAGAGGCTCTTTTGTCTCATTCAATGGGCTTCTGAGGTTCTCAATCTTACATATCCTAAAGCTGTGACCTCATGTTGGCTTTGTTTGGCAGCTGGGCCAGAGGTTTAATTTTCTAACTTATAAGATCAGAACTATGTACTAGAAGGAGTGGGAAATGTGAGACCACAACTTAGAGCGTTTCTCCCTGGAAGGTAAAGCACCTGGACATTCTCCAAGATTGTTTTCCCTGATTTATAAAAATACAGCCAGAAAGAGACTCTATGTTCTCTACAGCCACCAAAAATCCTTTTGGTTTCTGAGCCTTACAGCTAGAGATTCAAAATTGGAGTTTTGACAAGGACATCTGGGCAGAGAAGAACACTCCTCCCATCTCTTCCCATCTCCTCCAAACTCTCCTCCCAACTCATCCCAATTCCTCAGCTAGCTAATAAAAACCTTCTTCTGTCACATCTCAGAGTCATACGCCCCTGCCCTGCACAGTGGAAGGAGTTTGTCCTTAGCTAGCTGATAATAAAAACTCTTGCAGTTTGCATCAGGTGTCGATTTCTCTCAAGTCATTGGGGTGCTGGCCAGCTCATCCCGGGACTTTACTGGACTTGAGAGGAGGTCCATCTTCGGGGTCTTACACATGGAGACCTAATACCAAAACTCTTCAAACTAATATGCAAAATCAAAAGAGAAGGAACACTATTGAATTTGTTCTATGAAGCCAGATTACAATTATATTCAAACCATACAAAAACCCAATGAAGAAAGGAAACTTCAGACCATTTTCCCTTATGAATTTCGAAGCAAAAATACTCAATAAAATCACTGCAAACCAAATAAAAGAATACATCAAAACGATCATCCATCATGGTCAAGTAGACTTCATCCCTGTAATGCAGGGATGGTTTAATATATGGAAATTTGTCAACTTAATCCACTATAGAAACAAACTCAAAGACGAAAACAACATGATCACCTCATTAGATGCTGAGAAAGCATTTGACAAAACACAACACCCATTCATAATAAAAGTCCAGGAAAGGTCAGGAATTCAAGGCCCATATCTAAACATAAAAAAAAAAATACAATAGACAGCAACTGAGTAGGAAACATTAAACTAAATGAAACAATCTCATTAAAATCAGGGACTAGACAAGGCTGCCCACTTTCTTCATACCTATTGAATATAGTAGTTGAAGTCCTAACCAGAGCAATTAGACAACAAAAGGAAAACAAATGAATACAAATTGGAAAGGAAGAAGTCAAAATATCACTATTTCCAGAATATATGATAGCATGTATCAGTGACCCAAAAATGCACCAGAGAAATCGTAACCATATATATGACTTCAGTGCAGTAGGTGAATATAAAATTAACTCAAACATATTAGTGGCCTTTCTCTACTCAAAGGAAAAAGAGGATGAGAAAGAAATTTGGGAAAACTCACCCTTCACAATACTCACAAATAATATAAAATAGCTTGGTGTGACTCTAACTTAGAAAGTGAAAGATATATATGATAAAAACTTCATGTCTCTGAAGAAAGAAATGAAACAAGATCTCAGAACATGGAAAGAACTCCCATGCTCATGGATTGGAAGGATTAATATAGTAAAAACGGCTGTTCTGCCAAAAGTAGTTTATAGATTCAATATAATCCCCATCAAAATTCCAACTCAATTCTTTACTGAGTTAGAAAGGGCAATTTACAAATTCTCCTGGAATTTGAAAAAAACAAACAAGCAACAACAACAACAACAACAAAAACCACCACCACCAACAACAACAAAAAACAAAAACCTGGTATAGGAAAAACTATTCCCAACAATAAAAGAACCTCTTGTGGAATCACCATGCCTGACCTCAAAGTGCACTACAAAGCAATTGTGATAAACACTACATGGTACAGGTATAGTGGTAGACAGGTAGATAAATGAAATAGAACTGAAGTCAGAGAAATAAACCTTTAGTCACTTGATCTTTGACAAAGGAGCTAAAACCATCTAGTGGAAAGGAGACAGCATTTTCAACAAATGGTGTTGGTTCAATTGGCAGTTAGCATGTAGGAGAATGTAAATTGATCTATTCTCATCCCCTGTGCAATGCTCAAGTCTAAGTCGATCAAGGGACTGCACATAAAACCAGAGACACTGAAACTTATAGAGGAGAAAGTAGGGAATAGCCTGGAATACATGGGCAAAGGGGGGATATTCTTGAAAAAAAATACTACCAATGTCTTGTGCTATAAGATTAAAAATGGACAAATGGGACCTCATAAAACTGATAAGGTTATACCCAGAAGTTCAAACTTGTAATAAGGAAACATGCTTCACTTTGTCCATAGCAGCCTTTTGTATAATAACAAGAAGCTGAAATGAACCCAGATGACTCTCTTTAGAGGAATGTATATAGAAAATATGGCACATTTACTTAATGAATTACTACACAGCTATTAAAAACAATGAATTCATGAAATTTTTATACAAATGGATGGATCTGGATGATATCTTCCTAAGAGAGTTAACCCAATCACAAAAAACACACATGATATTCACACATTGATGAGTGGATATTATCCCTGAAGCTCAGAATAACCAAGGTAAAATGTGCAAAACCCATGAAACTGAAGAAGGAAGACCAAAGTGTGGATATGCCGTTCCTTCTTAGAATGGGGAACCAAATAATCATGGAGGGAGTTACAGAGACAAAGATTGGAGCTGAGAATAAAAGAATACAGAGACTGCCTCACTTGGGGATCCATCCCATATACAACCACCAAATCTACTGAAGATGCCAACAAGGGATTGGGTGCAGGAGAATGATATAGTTGTCTCCTGAGAGGATCTGCTAATGCCTGACAAATAAAAAAGTGGATGTTCACAGACATCCTTTGGACTTAGCACAGGGTCCCCAATTATGGAGCTGGAGAAAATACCTAAGGAGCTTAAGGAGTTTGCAGGCCCCTAGAAGAAAAAACAACATGAACTAACAAGTACCCCACAATTCCATGGGATTAAACCACCAATCAATGAAAACAAATAATGGGATATATGATTCCAGCTTCTTATGTAGCAGAGGATGGACTAGTCAGGCATCAATGGGAGGAGAGACACTTGTTCCTGTAAAGATCCTATGCCCCAGTATGGGGGAATACCTGGGTTAGGAATTGGTAGATGATGTGTTGGGGAGATGGGGGAGAGGGGAGAGGACAGGAGATTTTTTGGAGTGGAAACTAGAAACGGGGATAATATTTGAAATGTAAATAAGGAAAAGTTATAATAGAAAAAGAAAGGAAATAATTTATTTGCAAGTTTTATGAAATAAATTCATGTTTGGCAAACATATTATACGAACAATGTTCATTTCTTTTCTTGAGGTGAAATCAAGAAAGTTCTTCTCTCTCAACATATGCTGATATAGTTCCAAGAGTAGGTTTATGTGCTGCAAAACCTTGTATATAGGAATAGAGAGATATAGGTAAAATTAGAAATGAAGTATATGTAAACTCTTAACAAAGACTTCTTCCATTTCAGGTGACTAGGTAAAGTCTAATGAACTGCAGGACACAATTAATACTGGAAATGCGATACCTTCCGAAAGAGCCTCCTCTGAAACTTTTATGTCATCGTCCTCATCATCAAAGTCCAAAAGTAATAAGTAACCTTCCTTTGGTATCACCTTCAATTTCTTAAGAGCCATTCTTCTCATAAGAACTCAGTAGTCTTCTTAGTTTAAAAAAAAAAAAACAATAAAAATAAAAAGGAAAAAAAAAGAACTTAGTTACCTGATTAAAAATTATCATTTAAATAATTAAAAATAACAAAAAATCAAATAATTATTTTAGCTCAATGAAAGATCATTTCTTTTTTTACTTAACATGTATATTTTTAATCAATTGCCTTTATCAGAGAGTTCTGTGTACATATTCAATATGGTGATGCATATATATATACACTTACCCGTACCATTTCCTCCGTGTATCCCATTTATCATGTCCCTCTCCCTCACAACTTGTTTTAAAAACTTCTTTAACTCACTTCTTTAAAAACCTCCTTTAGAACCTAAATTATTAGTCTGCCAATTCTCAGTTTAAAAAGAGACAAAAACTGGCCAACCTTCAACATATGAGTCCTCCCCTCCTCCCAAAAAACGATGAGCAACATCCTTTAACCTTTGAGGTATCTGAATTTTGGTCCTATCTCCCACAGAATATTTTTAAACAAAACATCAGCAATTCTGTTTACCAGTTTATCTCAGTCTAACGTAAACTCACAGTTCTATCCAGAAAGATAAAGAACATGGTAACTGTATATTCATATCAAAAAGATCCACCACTAAGTCTACAAAAAAACATGAACTACCACCACCACCCACACAGAAAGACCTTATATTGGAGAAATTAGGGATTTGGGGAAGCCGAGGATTTCAAACATCTGAAGATTGTAAGTTCAAGGCCAGGCCAAGCCGGGCCAGCTGAAACTACAAAGATAGATCCCATCCTACAGAAACTAAACTGAGAGAAAAAGCTGAACTTGGTGGTGCAAGTCTTTAATCCCAATACATGGGAGACTGAGACAGAAAGATCTGTGGTCAGAATCCATCCCCAATGACTTATGAATCTCTTACAATTATCTCCTCTTCTTCTTTTCATTCATCTTCCTATGCCATTCTACTGTCTGCAATGTTCATACAGTCTATACCAAAGGAACACACCATAGAGAAGACAATGAGGAGGGAGGAATCCTCAGTGTGTTTCTAAGGGATCCTGAATATCACACAGGACAATCGCCAAGGCATCTCACCAATGGCTCCCTGTTCCCTGACCCACAGTCCTGCAGCTGGTTCTCTGATCCTATCCCCAGGCCCCAAGCTTTTCTCTTCCAAGGGTTCCCAATTCTCTATGGCCCTGACCTGTTCGATCCTCTTCCATGAATATGGTCCTCCACCTTCCATTCACCCTCAGATTCCACAGAAAATGGCGATCAGGAGGCTTTTCCTCACATAGTGGCCTCCTGGGCCTGAGATTCCCCACCCTGTCACACCTCGATTAACTGTCCAACAACCCTGATCAGGGCAGACTATCACTTACAGCTCATCTAAGAGGAGAACACCTTCCAAACCGCACCCTTCTGTGCTTAGCTCCTCAATGGCAAAAAAAAAAAAAAAAAAAAAAAAAAAAAAACCGTTGTCAGGGGCCACACCCAGACAGAAGCCTCAGAGGATCCTTTGTGATGCCAGCTGGAGCAAATAGGTCTCACCAAAGGACTGTGCTGATTGGCTGAATACACCCTGCGCATGCGTTCACGGAATACCAAGTACTTTGAAGGGAGATTTTAGAAGGTGGGAGTAATCTACTGGCTTTAAGACAAATGATTTCCAGTTTGTTGGTTGACAAGTGCTTACAAACTTGAAAATCCAGAACAAATATGTAACATATGAAATACAGCAAATGGCTCTACTTAATTTCAGCTGTAGAGGCTCTTGTAAGCATTTTTGGTTTTTTATTTATTTATGTGCATAAACATTTAATAATGTGGACTTCTGCATGTACACACGCACACCAGAAGAGTCTATGCTGCCCTAAGAGTTCAGAAGGGAACATGCAGATTTCCTACAACCCCTGGTACTCTCCTTTCTCTACTTTCCTAGTCCTCAGCTTGATAGAAGAGTGTGCTAGGCAGTGCAGGCCCTCTCTCTCTCACTTATGTGCTTGGCCACTCAGGCCCACTCTCTCACTTAGGAGTTAGGCTGGGCAGGTCCTCTCTCTCTCTCTCTCTCTCTCTCTCTCTCTCTCTCTCTCTCTCTCTCTCTCTCTCTCTCTCTCTCTCTCTCTCTCTCTCTCTCTTAGGTGCTAGGCTTCACATGTCCTCTCTCTCTCTTATGTGCTAGACTGCCCAGGGCCCTTCTCTCTCTTATGTGCTAGGCTTCCCAGGACCTCCCTCTCACTTAGATGTTAGTCCTTGCAGGCCCTCTTTTTCACTTATGTGCTAGGCTGGGCAGGGCCTCTCTCTCTCTTATATGCTGGGCTGCCCAGGTCCCCTCTCTCACTTATGTGCTAGGCTGAGCAGCCCCTCTCTCTCACTTATGCCTCTGTTGCCTACAGACGCTGCAAGAGAGCACTGTTTCTCTGAAACTGTGATTGTGCATATGTTATGAGCCACAATGTGGGTGCTTTGTGCCTGGTCCTCTGCATAGAATAGGTGCTATTATTATTATTATTATTATTATTATTATTATTAAATTTCAAGACAGGGTTTTTCAGTGTAGCACTGTCTGTCCTGGAACTTACACCAGGCTGATTTTGAACTCAAAAATCCTTGTCCTCTGCCTCCCAAGTGCTGTGATTGAAGGCATGAACCACCACTGCCTAACCAAAAGTTGCCCTTAACAGCTAGTTTTTCCATTTTTTCAACTAGTCTAGTGTGTATTTCATGTACCCAAGAGCATTCCGCCCATTAACTTGCAGTGTTTTCCTACTTGTGCATTAGATTTCCAAGGCTGGTTTGGTGGAAAGAAATGAAAGGAAGTAGTTAGACACTATAATAATAATAATAATAATAATAATAATAATAATAATAATAGAAACATTTTAATGTGTTTAAGTCTATCATTTTTAAAATGTATGAGTCCTCTTTTTATGGGTTCACCTTCATGAAAGAAGGGGTCATCAGATCACTTTATATATGGTAGTAAGCCACCATGTTGTTGCTGGGAATTGAACTCAGGAACTGTAAAATAATAGCCGGTTCTCATAACTGCTGAGCAATCCCACCAGTTCTAGAAATATATTTTGATTTAATTTTTATTGCATTATGATAAGAAAATATACATAATTTCAATTTATCTGAATTTGTTAACATCTAAAAACATATTTTGAGTAAACAGACTTACATCACATTCTTCTTTTTATTTTGTACCCCAACTCTTCCAGCTGATGCCCACTCAAAACCTATCAACCTTCCATTTTTTATCATGTTCCTTAATATTTATAAAATATTGTAACAATAAAAATGAATATTAAAAATGTTGTTTGATAGAAACAACAATCAATTTATATATTTGTCTGCAGCAATACTGAAAATTCTTTTTTCTCATAAATTTTAAATAACTGCAAATATATTAACTGTATGATATATTAAAATAATATATCACTATTAGTTTTTTTGGTGAACATAAATAGTCTTTTGGTTTGTTTGTTGTTTGTTTGTTTGTTTGTTTGTTTGTTGTGTTTTTAGGAGATCTTAAAATTCTTGACTTACAGATTATGCTAACAGGACCCTGAAGTTGTCTTGTGTGAGGATAGTCCAGTGACTGGCAAATACAGAAGTGGATGCTCACAATCATCTATTGGATGGAACACAGGACTCCCAATGGAGGAGCTAGAGAAAGTACCCAAGGAACTGAGATGGTTTGAAACCCTAAATAAGAACAACAATATTAACTAACCAGTACCTCCAGAGCTCATGTCTCTAGTTGAATGTGTAGCAGGAGATGGCCTGGTAGGCCATCTGTGGGGGGAGAGGCCTATGGTTTTGTGAAGGTTATATGCCTCAGCTCAGGGTACTGCTAGGGAATGTAGGTGGGAGTAGGTATGTTGGGGATCAAGGAGAGGTAAGGGGGGAGGCGGGAGGGGACTTTTGGAATGTAAACGAAGAAAGTATATAATAATTGTAAAATTAAAAAAAAATCTTGGCTTACTGTGATACAAAAAAAAAAGAAAAGAAAAAAAGAAGAACAATTTATGGACACTGGATTTCATTGTAATAAGGCTGTACTTGAATGTCCCTCACATCACCAAAGTATTTTACCTCCATAGTACTAAGGGTAGAGTTGATATATCTGCTGTGGCAAGGAATGAACTGTAGGCATGATTTTTGGATACTAATTTCCTGCTATGTTCAAAGCTATTTGATTTGAGTGATTGTTGTCATTCTCAGGCCACATGTAACAGGGTACATTCACTTATGGAATGGGTGTTTATTAAGATGGTCTATCCATGAAGTCATTGATCAACTGTTTCAATGAAGAATTGTTCTGCTTGGAGAGTGTCACAGAAGTTAGTTGATGATAGAATTCAGTTTTATTGGATGTGATGTTTTTTCAAAAGCATTCACCTTAGAATAATAGTAACTTATAAAGTCCTCTTCAGAATTTATACAATAATAATAAATATCAAGCAAAGCCTTTAGTCTCACTCTTTGCTGTTCTCTTATAAGCCAACTCCCAAATTAATTGTCTACATTTATTTTGGTTTATAAAGAGTTTTGAAAAATTTAAGCTGTTCTGAAAACCATAGTTTAGTGTAAAAATATCAAATAAACAATCCTACTAATACAGAGGCTGAGATAGGGGAACCATGTTTTCAAGACCATTATGTGGCACACAGCAATACAGTGTTATGTATAAACAAGAAGAAAGACTATATGGATTATACAATATTGGACTTATTAATCCTATTTACCAAATTAGGAACAAAATAATGAAAAACGGACAATTTCTAATTCCTCATATTTTTGAATTTCATTCAAATAGGTTATGATGGTAATATTAATTTTCATATTAATAGATATTAAGGTAAAGTGATTGTTACTTTCTATTAGTTTTATTCTTAGAGGTGGAAGCATGTTTTTGTGGATTTGTTGTAAGATTACTTTCTTGTTTCTTCTATGGTGTAGTTTCACTCCTTGTGTTGTTGTATTCCACCTATTATTCTTTGTAGGGCTGGATTTAAGGAAAGATTATGTGTAAAATTGGCTTTGTCGTTGTATATATTGTTTTCTCCGTCTATGGTGATTGAGAGTTTTGTTAGGTATAGGAGCCTAGGCTGGCATTCATGTTCTCTAGAGGTGGAATAGATGCTGGGATTAATATCTTTTTTATGAAAATACATCCATGAGTTGAGAGAGGAGGACTTCCACTGGCCTTTGTACCCTAGTGCCATGTTCTAGGTGCTGCTAGAGAATGGGGAAATAAGTGACACCCCAGTGACAACAGAAACCACCTCTTTCAGAATCCAACCTAAGAATGTCAGGCAGAGTTTATTTTGGCTGACTCATGGTAAACAGATCTTATATAGAGAGGGTGGGACTCATGTATCACTTCAGAAAATGCTTTTAAGTTTAGTCTTATATATTTTACAGAGAAGGAAAAGAGAGAAATAACTTCATGAAGGATAACACCCAAGAAAGCAAATGATCAAGGCAGCTTTATAGCAACACACAAATCTGCCCAACAGTAGTGTTTACTAGTGGTTTGTTAGTGTTAAAAAGCCATGGAGGCTACTGGACCATAGAGGGGCTGGAGAAAGTCAGATTGCTTTTTGTTATTGTTTTATTTTATTTTAACATTTCCCTTTTGAATTCAGGCAGTCTCATTTTAGATTTTTCCTGCTGCTAAGACCACTAGTGTTCTGTGGTACATTCAACCTTACTGATCTCCAGGCGACTAGACTTGTCAGGATCAGAGTGGAAACTGGATATTTTACAACCAATTATCTGGTCCACTTGCCTACCTCTGGTTATCCCAGTTTCTCCACCTAAATTCGTTACTGATAATTTCCTCAGTATGCAGCCTGCCATGATTCACAGACAGGTACAACAACTGCTTCTGACTCAGTATTAAATTCAAGTCCTTTCTCTTCTTCAGGAATGTTAATATTTGACGATATACAAATTTATTTATCTGAGGTAGAATGGGCTATGCTAACCCATGGAAGAAGACACTCTACAGTGTTGTAATGCTGGCCATCTACAAGCTAACCACCTGACTAGTTTAACTGGTTAACTATAACTCCTTTCCTTTGTGTATACATTGTGTAACCTGGACTGTAACAGTGAAAAATATACTCTGGGAGATATTGCCTTTTGGATTATAATTGATTTAGATTGCTTCTTCACTGTTGAATCAGGAACTGCTACAGAAAAATAAAATATTTTCTATGTTATTTTTTGTTTTGGGGTTGTTTGTTTTCTTTGTTTTTTTAACATACAATTTCTCTGCATAACCCTGGCTTTCCTCAAGATCAATCTGTACAGCAGGTTTACCACAAACTCACCTGCCTTTGTGTCCCAAGTTCTGGGTTTAAAACACACACCACCACCATCCAGCTCAGCGTGAAAGTTCTTAATTTTAGTGAGGATCAATTATTTCTCTTAGAATGAATATTTCTTCCATGAAATCTAGCACTCTTAACTCTCTTAATCATACATATACTCCAATTTTCCTAAATTTTTTTTGTTCTTACCTGCCCTTGTGAATTATTTTACATACAGTATGAAGTTGAGATTGAGTGTGAGGCTGACTCTTTTACCTATTATGTGTCACTGCTCTCGGGTGAAACAAAACATACAGCACAAATTATATATATGCATAATTTTATAAAACTATGGTGTATATATTATATATAATTTATTTTATATGTAATATATTTTATCATTTATAATATTTTGTTATATAATATACTGTAAATGTAGTTTAAATATACTTTAAAGTGAATTACAGGGTGTGATCCAACAATAGCTGTCTACCAACTGATATTCTAAGAACCTCATAGTTATTCAGTCAATGAGGTGGATTGTCTCAGGTAGTCTCCAGTGTATTATGGAATACTGAAAATGGCCTGTATTGACAGTGAAGAAATGGGCTTCCCAATGAGGGCAAACAGGCAAAGAAAACAAACTTTCTTCTTCCATGTCTTTCATATAGGTTGCAGAACATTTATATAAGTGTGTGCCAGGTTTAAAGTGACTTTTCCCACTTGAAAGATTCAGATTCAAAATGGATCTTGCCATCTCAAATTACTAAGAAAAAAATCCATTAATGTCTTGCCCAGTCATTTGGATTTTAGTTAATTTTTGATGCAGTAAAGTTCAAACCCAAGAACACTCATCACATTGTCCAATTTGCTCCCCATCATTTATTGACATTCATAGCCTTCCTTCATTGAATTGCTTGTGTGTTTTGTTAAAAGTTACTTGGCAATTTGTATACATATGTCCAGACTGAGCTGATTGACTTTTTGTTGTTATTATTTAACTCTTAAACAATTATAGATAAGCCCTCATATCTATTATACAATATTTTTCTATTTTATTCATTCTTGTTATTCTTTGCATTGTGAAGAAAGAGATGGCTCAATTCTTAAACAGTACATGTTACACTTCCCGTTCTGTTTATAGCACCAAATATAGTTTAACAAAAAAACTGTCTAATGTCAGGCAGTGTGGGAACAGGTCTTCAATCCCAGCATTTGGGGGCTGGGGGCATAGGCAGGCGAATTTCTGAGTTTGAGGCCACCTTGGTCTACAGAGTGAGTTTTTGGAAAGCCAGGGGTAAACAAACAAACTTTGTCTAGAAAACAAAACAAAACAATACAAAACAAAACAAAAGAACAAAAAAAAAAAAACAAGAATAAAAACCTACTTGTGTCTCTAAGTCTTCTGGTCTCTTTGGATTCTGAATACATATCACACACACACACACACACACACATGCATCCTCACACACAGAAAAACACCGTTCAGATTTTAAAATACATTATCTGACTCACTAAGAAATAAAACTACATCTGTGTTCCTCTTGCCAGAAAACCTTTAATCATAATACAAATTTAGTTGAACATGAATGATTTTATACAGGAGAGAATCCTGTTTAACTGTATTGAATGTGGGAGACCATTCCTTCAAAAATGTCACCTCATTAAGCACCAGCTGACCCACATTGCTGACCATCCCTATACATGTAACCTGTGTGAGAAAATGTTTAACACATGATCAAGGCTTCTCAGACACCAGAATGTACTTAGTCAGAAAACTCAGACAGAATGGCCAAGCTAAGGAAAATTAGCATATTGCAGGGACAGAATGTAAAGAAGGTTTAAAATCTAGAAAATTTGGGAGAGTTATGTTTCATATCATAAAAAAAGATACAATAGAATTCTACGTTGTTTCCCACTGTCTTTCATTATCTGTGTTATCCACACATTTTTTTTGTATTAGTAATAAAAGAAATGAGTATTTGTTTGACATTTGTATCCATACCTATGTTTTTGTTAGACATCTGTGTCCATAGCAATGTTTTCTTAGACACTATCCTCTGGTTTCAGGTACCATGGACTATGATTTAATTCTTCACTTTTCTCAGAAGAGATGTAAAATGCTATTATGGCCCTTGAAGTCAGAAAGAATTAATATTCATGGCATAGTTTCAGTGGCTATAATGTTGACCGTCATAGAATACCAAAACAAAGATTCAGGTAAATTTATGAACAAGATGATAAGACTGTGTCTTCCTTCAGTGTAAGCATGGTAGTTGTCACCTCAGTTTCTCCCTTGACATTGTCTATTTTCAAGGAAGCTTGGGGAACACAAGAAGACCTGAAAGCCAGCACAAACCTAAGAAAGTTGTAAGCATTTGAAGTCCACTTACAGATCTCACTGTCCATACTAGTTATCCATCTCTGTGGAAGTAAAAGAGAGCAGTAAAGTGACTTTGATTATTTTGGCTTTTATTACACACACTGGAATTTTTAAATGATTGCATACCACTCCTGTGCCTAAAGGGATGTACAATTTGTGATTTCTTAATTTTAAATGAGTATAGCAGTTTTCTCTATAGAAAAGTTTGAGCATTAATTTATTGATAAGGTCAGTGCATGGGAGCTTCTGTACCCTCTCCAACATGGTATGCATCTGATACTCGAGGGTCTCATCCACTAGTAGTCTGGCAGAGAAACACATGTGGCTTATACATTTGGTCCCAATTAGAAGCAGGGTAGATTGAATCCCAGGTTTATGTTGAAATAACAACTGCTTGGTCAGGAGGATACTTCTTAAGATGGCCGTGTAGTCAGAGAAGTGAATCCTGGCTTGTGAGTTCATGAAAGACAAATTATATTTTGCTAGCTACTTTAAGCAACATAGTAGGTTCACACACCAAGACACACAGACACAGACACAAACACCAATACGAATTCACTGTAGGATCTCAGATAATAAAATTCTCCTTAATAATAATTGTTGAGATGAGTTTTCTCTAACACCAGAAAATAATCTGTCCTGGAGCTGATTTTTTAAATTAGTTAATCAATCAACATCCCAAACCTAGTATTCCTTCTCTTCTCTGCTCCCTGACTTCTCCTCCACTCCTGCTACCCCAATCCACTCTTCCTCAATTTTTCTTCAGAAAAGAGATCTTCCATGATAACTTCTAGTTTTGGCTATTGTAGTTGCACATCCACTCATATTGATGATAGACAAGGCCTGGCAGAATTTCATTCCATTGGCTATGGAAATAGAGCTAAGTGGAAGACAGGCTATGTGAACAAATCTTAACAAAAATTTACTCTCATTAACCATAAAGTCTTTTTTATTTCTCTTTTTATTAATTAGGTATTTTCCTCGTTTACATTTCCAATGCTATCCCAAAAGTTGCCCATACCATCCCCCCACTCCCCTACCCACCCACTCCCCCTTTTTGGCCCTGGCGTCCCCCTGTACTGGAGCATATAAAGTTTGCAAGTCCAAAGGGCCTCTCTTTCCTGTGATGGCTCACTAGGCCATCTTTTGATACATATGCAGCTAGAGACAAGAGCTCTGGGGTACTGATTAGTTCATATTGTTGTTCCACCTATAGGGTTGCAGTTCCCTTTAGCCCCTTGGGTACTTTCTCTAGCTCCTGCATTGGGGGCCGTTTGACCCATTCCAATAGGTAACTGTGAGCATCCACTTCTGTGTTTGCTAGGCCTCGGCATAGTCTCACAAGAGACAGCTATATCTGGATCCTTTCAGCAAAATCTTGCTAGTGTATGCAATGGTGTCAGCGTTTGGAAGCTAATTATGGGATGTATCCCTGGATATGGCAATCACTAGATGCTCCATCTTTTCGTCACAGCTCCAAATTTTGTCTCAGTAACTCCTTCCATGGGTGTTTTGTTAACTATATTACAAGTACAGCTTTACATTTTTCTCTTTAATATTTTTACATTTTCTACATCTTCCAAGCCTGGTGGACAAAGTGCTCTTTTAGTCAAATTGTATTAATTCATACCAATATTGTCCAGGGAAGTTTCTTGGTAAGCCCTTTAGAGCATCAGTTTCTTGCTTTCAGCTGTTCCTTCATCATGAGGAATAAAGTATAAACACAGTACATAGCCACAGTTTCTGTCATCGATGAGGACTTGGTCTGTGAAAGATACTATGCAGATTCTTAGCCTCTGAACTTGGCAATGGTTTACAGATGCTGATGTGAGCAAAATGAGGAACTAAAGGACAACTTTGTTAGGTCTCAGGTCTTCTTGTGCACACTGTTAACAGATAATAATATGGGGAATGAGATCTAGTTTTTTAGTGCAGAGTCATTTGCCCCTGGTCAATATTAAAAGTTTTAAACATTTCTTGAATATCATTTACTGAAATTGAATAAATTTTAAATTTAAATTATGTAATTATAACAAAAAGAAAAACAACAGCAATTAATTAATAATAATAATAATAATAATAATAATAATAATAAACAATAATACAGTGAGACTGATGAGCCTTCAGTGACAGGACTTGAGTGTCTATGATAGAATTTGAGTCAGGCATTGTGTACTCACACATTAATTATGAGGATCTTGCTTAATTTTGTGTACATAGAACTGGATTATCACATGGATCTTTTCCCCCTCTTATATTCTGAGCATGTGAAGAAAAGTTATGTTTCTCTTTCTTATACAATTAAACAGATTCCATAAAAGCTTATCTTCTCCCACTTCTAAATAAGCATTTTCGTTTAATTTATTGCCATGTTGTATGCTTTAACTGTTTGGTAGTTGTCTGTTAATTTTTGGTTTATCTTACATATAAAGCAAGTTTGATAAAAATTTGGTACGGAATTTTATGCATTTTATAATTGTAAAAATATTATTTTCACTCAACTCAAAGTGCTCTGTGGTTATAAATTGGCCTCTCAGTTAGTAATACACAACACAAATTCAATTCCACTTAACCCTTCTGAAAATGAACTTGCATGGTATTGTCTGATTTGAAGCTAATAAATCTATTTAACTAAACCAGAGACATTTGTGTTAGGAAGGAAACTACTACTGTCTGTTGTTTAGAAAATGGAAAAGTTACTTCTACAGTAAAAGAAAGAAAGGAGGGCCTGCCTTCAGCAATTGTGGGAAGTCTGTGTTGCATGTGCATTTTTCAGTTCAGCAGCATCTAGGGCACTCAGAATACACAGAGATTTCTTCATATGTGGTGAGAAAAACCAAATCTACAGGAATCCCAGGCAAGTGCTTCAAGCGAAGTCTTAGTCGTGCGAAAGTAGATGTAAAACCTCCCTTCTGCATGGGAGGTTTGTAGGAAACAATCAAGCTCCAAATCCTATAAATGTAGTCTCTCTGAAACTTCCAGTAGGAGGTCTGCTTGTTTTTATATGATTTTATACATTTTAATGTACTTACATTATGGGTACATGTGTTTGATTAAGTACATATGTGTGTAACTGTGCACAAACCACTGCACATGTGTAGAGATTGCAGGACAGTGTGGAAGAGACAATCCTCTTCTTCTACCATGTATATTATTTCAGAGATGAAGTTCAGGTACGTGGTCTTGAGTGGCTAGTAACCTTACTTGAGTGGCTAGTGGGCCACCTCATACATTCCTTGAGCTTTAATTCTTTACATCCTCTGAAGATTGCCTGTTCATTCATCATGTCAAAACCCACAGAGACTATGAAGGTGGTCATGCTGCAAACCAGCATGAGTATAGAAAATGAAGCAACCAAAGTTTAAATGAGCCATTGATATTTCTTATCATTCTATCACTCCCATAGGTCGAAGTGGTTAAAACTCTTGCCCAAGGCCTTCTATCAGTTGCATTGAACTAAAAGTGTCTGTAGCAGTATCTGTATGCACAGCGCCTGCAAGGTCTGAGATAGAAAGAGCCCAAGCAATGAGAGGGAAGGGCGTGCATGCCACTATCTTTATCTCAGAAGTTATTTCTAGTTTGTAGCTTGGAAAGGAAAACATTCAAATTTCCACTAGGGTATCACTGGGTATGCAAACCATGCTTAAATCTAAGTCTCTAGTTCAGCATTGCCTGGCAAATGAAAATCAAACTGGATAATAATCTTGGAGGTCCTTTATATAATAAGGTATTGGCAGGGTTCTTTAAAGAATACCTTAAGGGTCCTTTGTTTATATATTATGGTTTGCAGTTTTTTTTGTTTTTATGGGATTTCTGAGTGTTTGTGAACATATATGTCTCTGTGTCTACATGTATATTTCTTGTGCTTTTTCTTTGCCTCTTTTTCATTATGTTTGCTTTGTTCTGTTCTGGTTCATTTGTTTATTTTGTATCTTAATCTTCATTATTATTGTCATTAGTATCATTAATAGTATCATTATTATTTAGATGCCTGTTTGTATTTTAATAAAGGGAGAAAGAAAAAGTGTGAATTTGGGTGGGTCGAGAAGTGGAGAGGTTGTAGAAGGATTTGGGGGGACAGTAATCTGAATCTATTGAATGAAAAACTGTATTTTCAATGAAAAGTGTCTTCCCAGAAATTTTGATCTTACTATTAGTACAAAGGAATCAAAAACTTATTTTTTAAAGAATCATATTGTATACAGAGGAAAAAAATGAGAGCTTTTCCAACTGAGAAATGTTTCATTTTGCAAGTATGGTAAGGACCCTAGAGGTAATAATCAAGAACACAGAGCACAACACAAAGCAGAAAAAAGTACAAAGCACACACAAATATACAGGCAGGAATCAAATTAGTCAATTTATTGACCTTTTTAATGGAGCACAAATCCTCATCCATTCTCCATTCGGACAAAACAGATTTGCTGTTGTCTCCAATGACTTTGAGTAGGAATTCATCCAGTAACCTTTCTCATCTATTTCATTAGAGCTGACTCATCCCTGCCAAGATTCCAGGACAGGAAAAATAGACTCCATCATCCACTTGGGTATGTGTGTTTCCAAGTTCCTTCATATATATTCTTCCATATGCTTGGTGAACCCCTACATTAAATTATTTTTTCCTACCTCATAACTATAATTTCCTACTGTTATAAATCCTAACATACATACCTGACATAAAGATAGTCTTAGACAACTCCAGATGATCACATGATTAGACAACTAAAATAGATCACATCTATCCTAGTACAGTTCTGGAAGGCAGAAAGTGTAAAAATCAAGGAGCTGGCTAGTCTTACTAGTATTTCCTGGCACTGTGAATGGCAACCTATAAGTTCTAAGTCCTTGTGACACTTTCATGGGAGTTGTCTAGGACTATCTTTATGTCAGGTATTTATGTTAGGATTTATAACAGTAGGAAATTACAGTTATGAAGTAGGAAAAAAATAATTCTATGTAAGGGCTCACCAAGCATGAGGAAGAATATATATGAAGGAAGTGTAGCATTAGAAAGGTTGAGAACCACTCTCTGGATGCTTGAAAACAGAAAGCATAATGGAGTCATAGGCTGGTCTTGGCATCAGTCTGATATCTGCTTCAGACTAATATCTTGCTTCCTTTTGTTTCTTGTGACCATGAGGGGAATAACCTAGATTGGTCAAAGGACCAATCTGAGGACATGTTCAGAATCCATTTTGTGAAAACATGTGCTGTTGTATCATTTGGACAGGGCTGTCTTTGGAACCAGTGCATGCACATGAGTGCTTTGGTGCTTTGCTCTTTCTTTCTTTCTTTCTTTCTTTCTTTCTTTCTTTCTTTCTTTCTTTCTTTCTTTCTTTCTTTCTTTCTTTCTTTCTTTCTTTCTTTCTTTCTTTCTTTCTTTCATTCTTTCTTTCTTTCTTACTATCTTTCTTTCTTTCTTATTTTTTTTGAGGCAGGTTTTCTCTGTGTAGGCTTGGCTGTTGTAGAACTCATTCTGAAAACCTGGTTGGCCTTGAACTCATAAATTTGCCTGCCTCTGCCTACCAAGTCCAGGGAATAAAGGCTTGCAACACCACACCCAGCTTCTTTGATTTTTTTTTATTCTGCTATTAACTTATTGTTCCCAAGGTTTTTTATTTTATTATTTTATTTTATTAGATATTTTCTATATTTACATTTTAAATGTTATCCCATTTCAAGTTTTCCCCTCTAAAAACCCAATAACATGTCCCTCCTCCCCCTACTGACCAACCTAAGCACTCCTGCTTCCCTGTCATGCCATTCCCTTACACTGAGGTATAGAGTCTCTCAGGACCAGGATCCCCTCCTCTCACTGTGTCCAACTAGGCCATCATTTGCTACATATTCGGTGGCAGCGATGGGCCCCTCTTTTTGCATTATTTGGTTGGTCTTTTTTTTTTAATTACATATATTTTAACTTACATTTCAAATGTTGTATTCTTTCCCAGTTTCCCACTCCTCCAGAAACCCCCTATCACATCCCCTGTCCCCCTGCTTCAATGAGGGTGTTCCTTCACCTGTGCACCCTCTCCCACCTCACAGTGTGGTGGCTAACAAGTTTATATCTCTGTATCCTTATCATTCAACACCATATTGGGGATCCTGCAGCTTATAGGGAAAAGATGTCCAGATTCTGAGAACTGCAGGGTACCATCCAATACATCAATCTCAAGCCACATGTGGGTACATCTTCCTAAAAAACGTGTCGTCCTGTTAATAGCTTTCAGTTGGATCTTTAAGTACCTCAGCCAAGATTGAGGTGACTGCTCCCTGCATAATCACTGCCCACTTCATTTTGGGGAGCATCTGTGCCAGGAAGTCAGGGTAGATATCCACATAGTTGATGCGGATTTCAGTGGCCTGCAGGCACAGATGGAAGTCATGCATGTCCAAGCCTTACACATTTGAGCTTAGGAGATAGTATGTGAGCAGTTTCATGTTGTCATTTTGGATTTCTGCATAGGACATATTGTCTTTCATTAATTTTGGGATTTATTTACATTTTAAATGATAGCTCCTTTCCCATTTTCCATTCAACAAATCCCCAACCCATCCACCATCTCCTCCCTTCCCTTTGAAAAAAGGCTTAGTTTGTATTATATTTCTATATTGCACTCCATCACTGAGTGAAATCAAGACAGGACACATGTAGGAGTATAGGCAGGGTACATGGAGAAAGGCTGCTTATTGGATTGCTTTCTCAGCACAGTTTTCTCAGCTTTTTTTCTTACAAAATTTAAAAGCTTTTTTTAACTTTTATTTTAATAACATACCCACAAACACACACACGCACACACACCCACCCACACACACACACACACACAAGACATAAGATCACTAAAGAACAAGCGAAATGATTGTAAAGCAATGTCCTAAATGTATTTCATTATCTCCAGTGCCACATTTATAAGTCAATTCTAGAGGCCTTATGTCTAATCATATTTGGCAAATGGATATAACCCATTATGCAGAATTTGGAAAACTAAAATATGAACATGTTTGTATCGATACTTGTTCAGGATTTCTTTTTGCTTTTTTCTGCTTCTCTGCATAAAGGAAAGGTTTCTAAAAACGTAATTGATCATTGCCCACAAGCATTTAATGCAATAGGATTGCCTAAACATATCAAAACAGATAATGGGCCATCCTATTCTAGTAAAAATTTTATTTCATTCTTTAAGGAATTTGGAATCAAACATAAAACTTGAATTCCTTATAAGCCCATGGCAAACGGAATAGTTCAATGTGCTCATCAGACCTTAAAGAATTGGCCTTTTATGACAAAACAGTGGCAGTTATATCCCCCAAGGTCACCAAAGGCGCATCTTGCCTTTACTTTATTTGATCTAAATTTTTTGCAAACTGATATTAAAGGTCAGTCTGCAGCAGATCACCACTGGCATCCAGTTACTTCTAATACTTATGCATTGATAAAATGAAAGGACACACTAACTAAGGAATGTAAGGGTCCAGATCCGATTCGAATCTGGGGAAGGGCTCGGTTTGCATTTTTTCATAAGAACATGGAGCACAGAGGCTGTCCAAGAGATTAATTTGTTAGCTGAACACAGATCCTGAATCTTCTTATAATTATCACTCTGAGAACTAAAATTCCTCTTTTGCATAGAATTTAGTTGGGGACTCAGCCTCCCAGAAAAGCTGTTTTCTTGCTACTCTCAGAGCTTTGCAATTTGCAACTGAATAAAGTATCTGGACTTCCCCAAAAGAAGCTTTGCATTGCTACTTTCTCATTGTCTGGGTCTCTTTTTCTTAAGCAGGTCAATCAACATCCTCCAATCAGACTGCAGGGGGAGTGCATCCCTGCAAACAAAGGCTTAAGGTGGCAACTGCTATTTTCATTCTAAAGACATTCTACCATGCATTTTGGCTTTAGGTCTGATTTGAAAAATAGGTTTATTAGAAGGGCTAGGAAGGCAGATATTTCAAATATTAGAAGAGATTGGTTTTTATTCTGATAGATGGTCTTAGTCCCTTTGCTGGTCTCTGGTTCTCCATCCTTGCTGTTATTGCAAGCTCCCCTAATTTCCTCAGGCTGTGGGAATAACAGAGATGAGGAGGATGACCTCCAGCTCCTAATATAGCCTAAAAGCCACAAATTGTGATGTTACCAGTGGTATAATTCTTGTTGAGGCCTTGCTAAATCTGCTGTTGGCAATACTCCTTTAGGAGATGCACAGTACTGAGAACTGTGCATACTGATTCGTGATGATATGAATACAGTATGGGTACAGCTTCGGTGCAGATATTTACTGTATAATATCATGGGTATTCAGTGTTCTTTGTCTAATATCCACGTAGCAGTGAGTCCATACCATGTGTGTTCTTGTCTTAGGGAGAGATGTTCCACATGTATCTGTTAAATCCATTTGGTCCATGACTTCTATAAGTTTCACAGTGTCTCTGAGTTGAATGGTAGGGATATAAAGTAGGGAAAGAATTTGTTCAACCCATATTACATGAAAAAAATTAAATTAATATATACTTTTTTTAATCCAAAAAGCATGCCTATAGACCCATCTAATGTAGGGAGATCCTATTTGATGTTTCCTCTTCGTAGGTGACTCTAGATTTTCAGAAGTTGGCATAAGATAACTAGCACACTCAGATTAACATAAACGCATTTTCAGTCATGTCTAAAACCATCACACCAATCGACCGAGATATTCTCTGTACATTCCATGGGCTAAATGTCAGAAACATGTGTGTTTTACAGTGTGTCTCAGCTTTAAAGTGTAAATCCTGAAAGGAGGGCCATGGTCAACCTTCCTACTTCCTGCTTCTAGGCCACTATTTGCTGCTCTGTGGCACTACAAAGGCTTCTTTGTTAATCAGGTACCACTGTGCCATAGATATCTTGAAGTGACAGAGTGTACAAGCATCCATGGGACCTAGATGCTGATGAGAACACTCTTACACCATCTCCTGCCTTCACAACATACTTATTAAGATGGTGAAATATTGGGAAAGTCATGGTAGAACAAATTCTTTAAAGCCCAGGGCTGTTCTCAACAGTCATCTCCTGATTTTCTATATGGACCTCATATGTTACACTTTGAAGTCAACCCACAATCTCATGTTTCTTGTGCAAGTCATTAGAGTGTCAATTAAATCTAGACTTTGGGAATATATCAATAAGTCTGCATTATCTTCATATTCCCTGCCCTTAATTATGGTAACCTTGCCAAGAATAGATGTCTCACCATTCTCACTGACAGTTTACCTGGTAAATAGATAGTTGAGAAAAAGACATTCTTCTAAGGCCCAAATAGCCTAGTTAATCAGTATATGAGAAGCAGGGCTGACATCACTCAGCACAAAAGCTAAAGAGAGTCTCTTGTTTTGTGGAGAACTGAGAGAACAGCAGGGACAGGGGCCTTAATGATAGTCAGTCCAGACCTAGAGGCTGGGTCTAACAGCATCCAAAGGAATACAGGCCAATTTCCTCCAGCTTCCTGGAGGAGCACTGTTTCTCTTCAAAATGTGACAGGGATGGCACCCACAAGGGGGAAGAATGCAGTGTGTTCTAGACTTATTTTGAGCCATCAGGGTAATGATCCTCCCACATTTCCCTTGCTATTACAAATGATCAACCTCAATAGGGGTCATGTAAGCTCTGCTGACACCAGAATCTCTAATTGCAAAACCCTTACAGGAAAGACCAGTTTTCCTCCACTCTAAGGATAAAAAGCAAGGATTGGGCTCATATGGCCAAGCATTTTCTGACTAGCTTTGAGAGAACAGCGTGGTCCAAGGCCCAGATTTCAGATTTGGTGATTACTGACAGTTTAAAAAGTAAGTACCTGTAACGTTTGCTCTGTGGTACTGAAAAATATTGTCCCCAAATGTATGAACACAAAACGGTGAGCATGTAGCCTAAGGAGCAACATTTCCCTGATTTAACACCAGGCACTTGGCATTCATTCTATACACAGAAATACCCCCCGAGTCTCCAGACCACCCTCCTCAACTGTACATTACAAGCATTACAAGTTTTTGTTATAGCCCATAAGATACAAGTCTTCAAGAAAACACAATCAGACACAAGGCAGAAACAAGAACTCATGTATTGATCAAATTGCATTATCAATAAAAAAATGTCAGCAATGGGTTGACATTGCTTAGTGTCTGCATAAAATTGGTATAAATGGACCTAAAAGTTCTGTAACAGTTCATGAGTACAAGAAAAACAAGATTATAATTTCTTAGTAATAAAGAGAGAAACACTTTCTGTTAAAGTATTCAAAACCCTGTCTAAGGTAGATTTGTCACTCAATGGTAGTATTTGATTTGTAACTTCAAAAGCTGACCCGTCCAGCAGGTCCAGTTATTCGAGGGTCTCGACAGGACTTTCTCTTAAGAAATAAATGGGGTGTAGAGAGAGATGAGGATATTGTGCGAACAAAGATATGGAAATGTTCTGAATTACATCAGGACCCCAATGTATTAGCCATGACCAAGGTTTAAATGCACAAGCAAAAGGGGAAGTGCCTTTCAGCAGGAGAAATGGGGCAGAAGCAATGCACCTCAGCAGGAGGGATGGGACAGCAGGGTGGGGGGGGGAGAGGAAGTACTTCTCAGCAGGAAGGAAGGGGCAGCGGAAATTTTTCTTTTGGCGACTACTGGTGGAAGCAGGAACTTGGCGTTATCAGGGTACATCTTTAGGTCAGGACATCCAGCACTGACTTAGGGTTGGAACAATCTGTAGTTGTTCTCAGAGCAGTGAGTCTGTGGCCTGCTTTTGACCCTCTTTTCTTATCGGGGGGGGGGGGAGAGACCCAATTCAGAGATCAGGACAATAGCGTTGCAGTAATAGCTCCCAACAAAAAGCATAGATGCACTCCCCACCACCAGAAAATTAAAAAAACAAAACAATACAAAACAAAACAAAAACAAACAAACAAACAAACAAACAAGCAAAAAAAGCAAAAGATACTCCAATGCACTGTATCTGCTTTGTTGTGAGTAAATCCACAAACATGAATGGATAGCAACACAGGAAGGAATTATGCACAGCAAGGCACACACACACACACACACACACACACACACACACACACACACACACACAAAAGTAAAAAGAAACAGTCCAGTCAAGAAGCTATTGAAGAGAGTCCTTTAAAATTTATGATAAAGAAGATGAAGTGTATTTCTTCACAGTTGATGATTTCTGGTGGAGGGCAAGGAAGATTCATTTTTAGAGCTTGTGTTTGATATTTTCTAGGTTCTTCTTTTTATACTCCAAAACACTAGATAGGACAGAAATAAAGGTAGAGAGAGGAATTAGAAAATCTCTGAATCTAATTTTTTTCGTAGTGCTTCTTCTTTAACTATGGATATGGAAAAACCACAACCAACTTGCGTAACCAACCACCAAACACCAGACAAAATGTACTAGCTTTGACACTCAATCTTGTGCAAAGTTAATGCAGCAGGAGTTTTTCACTAATGTATGTTGTATGTAAATATAGTATTCCACCAAACTTAGTAACTCTGTATTCCATACTTCCTGCATTCAGCTGTTCACTATTTTAATATTAGTCATACCTATTCCATGCTGTGCCATGTGTTTTGATGCAATTAAGTTTCATCTGGGGACCTCATATGAAATGCAAATATTGTGTGTAAATCTCCCTTAGTGTTACTTCATAAACATGTTTCATCTATGGAGTAACAGTATTAATGCTTTCTGTTTGAAGTACACTTTCAGTGTGCATAAGTAGATACTCCTCTTTAGTATTTTATGATACACTAAATATAACATATAGTGTATACTTAGAAGATGAATCCAGTAAAGGATTTTTAAAATGTTGTGTGAGGGCTTTGTGATTTAAAAAAAAAAGTGTTCTCAATAGTATTGGCTGAGATTCTGCAGTCTTGTGTGTGCTCTTTTCTAATGAATCATAATTAACGTTTATGCTGAGACTCGGGGAGGCAAGCTTATCAGTAGAAAGAAAGCCATTATCTTGGAATCTCTCCTTTTATAAGTACTCCTATAAGTATATAAATGTCTGGGTGGCCAATTAGACAGAATGATGTTACCCAGAGAGATGTAACCCAAATTCATAGGGCAACAATGTCTAGGTAACTGTCTGGCATTGAACAGTCACTCCACTGTTCTGAACAAACTGATTGTAACCAGTAGTTTAAGCACAGGCAGATAGCATAAGTGTAAGTATGCAAGCCTGTCTTGATTTCAATGTGATAAAGTTCGGGGCCCAAAACTACAAAAGGAGGTAATGGGTTCTTTTTGTTTACAAGTCTCAGCTTGTAAATTGCATGATCTAGGAAAGTCAGGACAGAACTTGATTCAGAGCTGGTAAGTAGAGGCAGAAACTGAAGCAGAGATTATGGAAGAACTCTGGATTACTTTCCTCCAAGTCATAGGTATGCGAGGTCCTAGGGGATGCAAAACAGAAAAGAAAGAAAAAATAAGTACCAAACATATCACAATGGTTGACCTACATGCATACTTTAAAGTCTGCTCTTGATAATATTTGTGTTCATTTGGAAATCAAGTTCTACATGGCAATTGGTAAACAGCATACTTTTCATTATTTCTATTGGATGGACATTTTTACCTGAAGGAGTGTATTTGTTGGATGTGAACATTCCTGGACTACATGGAGGTCCTAAGTTAGCTTGTATCAGATCCCCTGGAACAGGACTTACATGTGGCTGTGACACACAGGATGATCACTGGGAATTGAATCCCAGACGCTCTGCAAGAGCAGCCAATGATCTTATACTCTGAGTCATGTAAAGATCTCCACATTTCTGGAGAGAGAAGGAAGGTGTAGGAAGAGAACATTACTCAAAATGTCCAAATTCATCTAAGAATAAATTAATGCTTGCAAGGGTCTGTCAAGATACACAACAAAAACAAGAAAAAATTAGAAGGTGTGTAAAAATTGAAAAGAATGTTTGTTTCTGCTCTGTTGTGTGTTCTGACCAGGACTAAATGAACACACTAAATGAAGCTGCACTGAGAAGCATAAAGAAGGGAGGTACCACACTCTGACAAGTGCTAAGGTTGTTTCAACTGTATTTGTGTAATCCTTCAGGGGCTTCTTGTCAAAAATAAATCCCCTTTATCAAATCCCCAACAGTAAATTCTGTGTGTCTCATTTGGAGACTGGGCAGAAGATATGTGAGATGCACCAGGAATGATTAAACTTTATGTTCTCTTGCTCAGAAACCATTTTCAGGGATCCTATGAAATCCAAATGTCAGCTCCAGACTGCATAGTATCAGGTTTTTCTTGGCCAATTCAAAATTAGAGCCAATATCTAAAAAGATGACTTATCTGTTACACAAAGTTGCTGCTACCAAATAGGAGGTGGCTATGATTCCCAACACCAACACTGTGGATCTCTCTCTCTCTCTCTCTCTCTCTCTCTCTCTCTCTCTCTCTCTCTCTCTCTCTCTCTCTCTCTCTCTCTCTCTCTCTCTGTCTCACTCTCTGTTTCTGTCTGATTGTGTCTGTGTGTTTTTCTGTGTGTGTCTGTCTGTTTCTGTGAGTCTGAATGTGATTGAGTGTGTGTGTTATTATAATGTAGCCCATTCTTAAAATAAGAAAGGCACTTTCATTTTGTGTTTTTTTTTTTCTTTCCATTTTGGCCAAATTGTATTGATTAGCACTGGCTGGCCTCAAATTGGCTATGTATGTATGGCTTTCTTAGAAGTCAAAAGAGATATGATATAAGACCCATAGTCATCTGGTTAAAAGCAGGAATCACTGTGATAGGCTTCCATTTTGTAATATTATAAGGTTTGAACTATATGAAGGTATGTAAGTAGTCTTCAAAATTAATTCCTAGGTGCCAGGGAATGGGGGCAAACACACATTTAATCCCAGGACTTATTATGCTGAGGCAGGAAAATCTCTAAATTCCTTGTCAGTCTCGTCTATAGAGCAAATTCCATTTCAGCCAAAGATATTCCATGGAATGCAGCCTGGAAAAAAAAAACTTGAAATGAATAAACTTCATAGTTAAGTAATGAATAATTAAAAAAAAAACGCTGCGAAAGATGAGTGAAATATGCAATTATCTAGACATATACCAAATCCATAAGATAAACCATCTAAACAGCACCTTAACACCTTAAGAAATAGAACCAATCATGATAATCTCCCACCAAAACAACCCTGGGACTAGATGGCTGTAGTGCAGAATTCTATCAGACCATCAAAGAAGAACTAATACCAATTCTCATGAAAGTGTTCCACAAATTAGAAACAGAAGGAACAATACCCAATTCATTCTATGAAGCCACAGTTACACTGCATATTCTCCTGTGGAGATGGAATGGTCACTGCCTAATGAGGAACTGGTCACTTCTTCCTTTCATACAGGACTTTGTTTGAGATTATTTTTTGCTTCTACCATGGTTAATATTACAAATAGATTTTAAATACAGTTTTAACATATATGAATTTTTGATTTAGAAAATATCATGTATATTTAACAGGCTTTTAACAATCATAACTTATATTCACAACATAAAAGCAAAAGAAGTTACAACCTATTTAATCAATGAGAGAAAATTAGAGACTATTCTAACCAAATTGAACCAGGAGGAAAATAAGAACTGTACTGAAAAACTGATTTTTAGTAATAAAAATAACAAAAATAATGATAATGATAATAATAATAATAATAATAATAATAATAATAATAATAATGAAATACATTAGAAATTTAAAAAATGAATACATATATTTTGCTAGTTTAAGTAAAAAATACTAATGAATAATAAGAAATATGTTCACCTGATTTCGAAATCCCAATCCTCTCATTCTATGAAAATTTTGGTTGGAATTTGAAAGATTAGCTTTGTGAATAGTTGTCCAGGAAATTGACAGATGCCCTTAGGTTATGTTGCTTTCAGTTGTTATGGAGACAATGCCTCAATTACACTCCTTTCTGTGGCTTGCAATTCTAGGTCCTCAGTCTGCCACTGCCTCCACCTCCACCTCCATTTCTGCCTCTGCTCTACCTCTGCCTCCTCCTTCTTCCCCTTTTCCTTGTCCATGTCCCTGTCCCTGTCCCAGTCCCTCTCCATGTCCCTGTCTCTCTCCCTGTCCCTGTCCCTGTCCCTGTCCTTGTCCCTGTCCCTGTCCCTGTCCCTGTCCCTCTCCCTGTCCCTGTCCCTCTCCCTCTCCAGCTCCCTCTCCCTCTAGCCTCCCCACTAGCACACAGATAACCCTCAGATTATTTCAGTTTTAGTACTGATCTACTCTAGAATTTTTTTTCCTTCATGTCTACTTCCTTCCTAGCTTGTTGTAAAGCTATTTAATTCAATTTGAATCTGCCACATAATAAGAAATTTATTCAAAATTCATAGGCCAACTATTGCTAAGTAAGTGTCTGGTGTTCATCAACCACTCCACTCTTCTAAAGGAAGTGTTTTGTAATCAGAATTTTAAGCACAGGCAGATATCTTTAGTGTTAGTGTAAAATTCTGTCTTGTGTTCAATGTGATAAAGATCAGGACCAAAACTGTTAGAAACCAGGCCTTACCTAACTTGAACTGTGTTTCACCTGGGAGGCAAACAGAGGCTGAAAAGAGAGGGGAACTATATAGGTGAGAGAAAAATGGAGCCAAGACAATTTTCTGATCTAGGCTCAAATATTTAATAAAAGTTTTCACTTATAAAGGGGGAAACCCATTCTCTGCCATGCCAAGTTTCTTGCTTTCCTGATACCAAGTTGTCAGCACAGCCTTTTAGCACTAAGTCACCAAATTCACAGATTGCAGTTAACTACAGAAAATCTTGGAGAACCAATTTGGCCTCATGGCAGATGGCAGGTAGTTTCACATCAAAGGAAACTAGCTGAGGAGCTGCACTGCAGGTGGCCCTGCCTCAATGGCATAAGGTCTGAACCTGCATAGGTTGGAGGAGGTTATACTCCCCCCCGTTAATAATATTTTAAAAAGTGCTAAACTGAGGCATAAAATGTATTTATGCTCTATAGTCTTGCCTGGGAGTTATGGTGACTGCAGGCCACACCTCCCTTAGGAAATCTTAGATCTTCCTGAAGCATCAAATTCCATTATGGATGCTACATGCCACTAGTTTGTGTTATATATCACACAAAACATGGCTCTGTGTTGTGTTATCAACAGTCATGGATTTTGACATGTACCTCTGTCTTAGATTGGTATGGTTCTGAGATCTGGATGTCTGTCATTGAATGTCCAGTCCTCATTATCACACCTTATTCCCAATTCAGACCAAAGTCATAATATGTACTAGAATGAAGATCAATAACTGCCACCTTCACTGTTGGAGGCAAGGCTGTACATCTGCTACAGTCAGGCTGAAGGACTTGGATGACCTGCTTGAGAAACAAAGTTGGGACAGTGATAAGCAAGAGTATGAAAGTTTCTTTGGAGAAGTCCAGGTACCCCATTCAGTTGCAAATTAGCAATGATCAAGCTTAGTCTTAGAGATTCTGGTGTGGGGAGGTGGCTTTGAGAATTGCAGAAAGGCTGCAGCCTCTCTGGGAGTGGAGGCTGTGCTCCAAATTAAATTTGCTAGCTAATTAAGATTTTAGCTATCTTCCCTAATTCTTCTAATACTGGAATTATTAATAGACCAGTCCAATATTGAATTAGGATACCTGGTCACAGTGAAGTTAGAAGATGAATCACTATAACTCTATCTTGAGACTAATCTTTCTAAATCAGATTACACTGTCTCTACTGTTCTATATCCCATAATTCTTAAAAACCTTGAAGTAAAGCATCTTAGCTTGTCCAAACTGGGAAAATGATAAACAAAGGTAGGTCAAAAACATATACCCAATTCAGCTTTCTTGTCACTACAGTCAGGGCACTAAGCAAACACACCTGTTAGTGTGTCACAAAAATTAGCCTTCATATATCTGCAGCATTCTGTGAAGAGAACCTATTCTTGTCCCTTTCCCAATAAAGTAGCTACTTAGGATCAAGCCATTACCAATAAGTAGATTTTTTTCATTTGACCTAGACATGATTATGTCTCCTATTTAAGATATTATCAGGCATTTTTAAGTTCTTTGACATCCAAATTTCAAAGTTCTTAAAGTGTGATTTAAATAATGTGCATGGGGATATAATTTATCTTGTCCTTTGTTTTTTTAAAAAGAAGAGTTTTTTAAAGTTCCACATTACCCTGTATTAGATAAATTAATAAATTGTTTACAAAACATTTCAAATGCTTTACTGTTATAGTCAGTATTAATATAACAAGGCCAGCGACTAATTACACTTTCAATTGTTTATCTTGGAGAGCGGATTTAACTAGAAAGCTTTAAAATGTATTAATAGTCCCCCTCTTCCTTTCTCTTTCTCACTTCCTCCATTTCCAGCAGCAGTCTTCTTGCCTCTGCAGGTATTTTACACATGAAGTGTCCAAGCAAAATGGCATGTACACAAACAACCATACCCTGCATCAAAGTTTATAAAATAAAAGAAATGATGTGTAGACTATGATAATAATTTTTCTGGAAAGGTAGTATAGGAGAGAGGAATCACTGTGTGTGGACTCACAAAGACACAAAGAACCACCCAAATAGATCCAATTTACCACTCCTTAGAAACACAAACACCACAGTCAGGAGGAGGGATTTTGAATGAGGAACACTTTCCTTTTCTTTCCAAGTGCTTTGGTGGATGAGCACAACTATAGGAAAAGGGTCTCACAGCAGGTAAACTCCCACCACCACCCCACACAAAGGCAAAGTCACCTTGGTCGAACCAGGAGCAAATCACCTGCCTCTGCAGGTTGTTTCTGTTTAGCTGCATTTGGAGAAAGCAGTTGGAGCAGTTGCTGCCTGCTCTTGAGAAGGGCTCTAAGGGTACAATGTATAGGTCTGTAGAATTGCAACAAGTTTGGACCCTAGAAAAGTAATGGGTTGCTGAAATGGTCCTGGACTGTGAATCTTAGGGTCTTGCTAGGGAATTTCTTAATCTACAGTGACATTTAGACATTGGAGCAAGCAGAGGTGCTTTGATCCTTATCTTAGGCACTCAAAGTTGTCCTGGAAGACAATCGTTGTGACTGTTTGTGAGGCTTTGCTGGAGGAGAGGGGATATTGACAGCCCTCTACACGATCTGCATGGCACACAACTAGAGCTTTCTTTCTTATGAAGCATAGAAGTGACTGAGGGCAAAACACCACAGGAGACAACTATATCAGCGTCCCTTAAGTAAAATCTTGCTGGTGTATGAAATAGTGTGCCTTGCAAATACTGAAGTGGGTGCTCACAGTCATCTATAGGATGGAATACAGGGCCCCCAATATAGGAGCTAAAGAAAGTACCCAAAAACTGAAGGGGTCTGCAACCCTATAGGCTGAACAACAATATGAACTAACCAGTACCCACAGAACTTGTTCCTCTAGCTGCATATGTAGCAGAAGATTGCCTAGTCGGCTATCATTGGGAAGAGAGGCCCTTGGTCTAGCAAAATTTATATTCCACAGTTCAGGGGAATGCCAAGGCCAAGAAGTGAGAGTGAGTGGGTAGGTGAGCAGGGGGCAGGAGGTATAGGGGACTTTTGGGATAGCATTTGAAAGGTAAAAGAAGAACATATGTAATAAAAAATATGTGGGAAAATAAAGAGACGAGGTCGTTTCTACAATTAGGAAAAGTCTCATTACTTTATCCCATTAAATGTGCACATTAAAAAAAAAGTGGCTAATGGCTTTGAACAGGATCCTTGCTGAGGACAGGATCTTATAAAGGGTTCCAGATAGACAACTCATTTACAGTTTTACAAGCTAGTACTTATAAACAATTGATCATTGGGAGCCTCAAGCTGAGACACCCGATCACTGGGCATAAGTGTTGAGATAATTTGAAGATATTTCCATTGTTTTGAATAATCTGTATGATATTGGATACATTTACTCTATGGAAGGAGTATGTGTGTAGAGTCCCTTGTGTCACTGAAGTAGGAGTTGTAAAACACCTGTGGCGATGATGCAAGTTCATATCTATGATGTGTTTGTGATGTCAGTATTTATAAAGGAGGAGGCATCTCTGAGATGCAATAACACATTTAAAAAAGAAAACCACAAGACAAAACGGAAAGGGAATATTGCCTTATGTTGTTGTATTTCTGTTTTGTGTGTGTTGTGTGTGTGTTTTGTTTTTTGTTTTTGTTTGTTTGTTTGTTTGTTTGTTTTCTTATTTGTGTGTATGGTCTGATTTTTGGATTTTTTTGAGACAGGAATTCTCTATATGCCCCTGGCTGTCCTGGAACTCACTCTGTAGACCATGCTGGCCTTGTACTCAGAAATCTGCCTACGTCTGCCTCCCAAGTGCTGGGATTAAAGCTGTGCACCACCAACACCCTGCAAATATTGCCATTTTTAGTGAGATATTTTTAATGTTTTTTTTACTGATTTATGTAAGATATTTCAAATGGTGTGTCCATTTTTTTCACGTTGTTGCATTATTCCTTTCAAAGTTTGTTGATTATTGCTAACGAATACAGGATTTAACATCAGGACACTGACATTCTTCTTTTTCATTTCATTCCTCTCCTTTTTTTCTGTTTAACTTATCTGGAAATGGATTTTTCTGTATAGTCCTAGCAATTCTGGGCCTTCTTGTGCAGTTCAGTCCTGAATTCAAATCTACTGGATTTTATCACCAAATCCTGAGATTAAACCCCTTTCTAAGCAGACATCAACATTTTTTTAAATTTTCTGTCTCACAATACTTCTTTAGAAGATGTCCTCATCACAGTTCCCAAGTAATGCCTTCAGACACTTCTAACTTTCTGTAGCAACCTTACCATATAGAGCCTATGTAAGGCATCCTGTTGGGTAGCATTCTGCCTTAAGCTGTCCACATCCAAAGTGTTTGTATTCTTCACAGTGGCCTGTGAGGTTAGTGTGATAAATCTGGGATGAGCTGTCAGGTGAGGAATTATTCACCACTGCAGCCACAAAGCTTGCAGTTTCCACTGCTCCTGATCATGATGCTGCAGAAGGTTTCTTTGATTATCATAGACACTGGCTTCTTATTCCCAAATCTTGGTAGTGGTACTGTATTCTGCCTGTCTGTGTAAACAATTAGACATGAACCATGTCTTAGTATACTGGTTGAATCTTGAGAAGTTTGTTGTTCTTTTCTGCTGGATAGCCTGTTACTAAGGAAATCAGGCCATCAAGATTATTCTTAGCCTGGAAGGTACAGAGTCAGGGTCAGAGGAAGTGTGAAGTCTGGGTAAGGACTAGTTCTTAATCCAGATATTCCCTATGTATAAGAACCGTAATTGTCAACATTTCTCATTAAAAAAAAAAAAAAAAAAAAAAAAAAAAAACAAAACACTTGAGGTTTATATGTGTTATTCTCAAATGACAGCTGTAAGTTTTTTCCACTTAAACACACCCCTCAATATACAAGAACAGATATCTACAGGGCCCTTTATAAACTATTCAGAGTTGTGCATCCCCATGGTCTCTGGTCTGTTTCCATTGTGAAAGGACATATGTTGAGAGAGATTTGTTTACCTTTGTTCTAATGATGTCCCTGGTCTTAATGTCTCAGTATTCATCGTGGTGTGAATACTGTGGAAATCGAAAATGTTAAAGGAACCGTGAAGAAAAATGTTAATTGGTGTGAAAGAGTTAATGGGAACAGCCGTTAGTTTCCACTGACTGAAACTAAAATATTCATTACCTGTTATATTTCACAAAAACAGAATTATTGCTCATTTGTTCAAAGTGGACAGCCAGGTACAAATGAAATGATTTTATCCACTGGGCTGTTTTTTTTTCAAAGCCTGGGCATGCTTCAACAAAGGAGTGCCTGAGAGCACCTGAATGTTCAGATAAAGTTTACTGAGGTCTCCTTGGCCTGAGAGTGCCTGTCCAGCCGCACTTTTGAACAAGAGGAATGGGTGGGACATACTTTGATAGAAACAGCAGGAGCTTGGTTGCCAGTCAGAAAATTGTTGAAGAACAGCAGCAGGCTGTAGTGTTTGAGATTGTCAGACACCTTGTGAAAATTGCAAAACCCAAAGTAACTTGGAGCTAAAAAGTTAGAGATCTGATTAAGAGGTAAAATCTTGGATGTTGTAGTGAAGAGCAAAAACTTATAATTTTGCGCCTCATAGCATTGTGGTATGTAAGTTCAAGAAATTCAGGGCTGAAGAATAGACCAAGGCGGGTCCAGGCACAGCCAAACCCACCCTGTAGCTAAGAATGTCCAGCCATAAAAGATAAAAAAGAGAATGCAGGAACTAGCCACTGCTATCAGGGCGGACCAAATGGCCATCTGGCAGGATGGCACCTCCCTATAGATCCCCATAAATCATACATTGACCAGGTGTCCTGCTGACCTCGAGAAGTCCCAAGCCCTTGTGCCTCCCTACACCTTAGCATGCACATATTACCCTGTTAATTTGTAATCATCCCGCCAACATTTAAATAAGCCTATCATGTGTAATGGCCCAAATTCTTTTGGCTCCCCTGTTTTTGGTTTGTGGTTTTTGCCTTTATATGCCTGTAAAAAGTTTGGGCCGGGGTTGAACTTCCCTGCCCCCTGCGCAGTGCATGAGATTCGACCCCAGCATGCTGGCTTGGGCGCTCCTTTTTTGTTTATGTGTTTGTGTGAGATTAAAGCTTGTATAGTTACAGCGAGTTCCGCCTCAGTGTCCTACTGGGTGCGCACCTCCCTGAAGAGGGACTCACTGAAGGGGTCTTTCATGTGGTGGATCGGCTGGGAGATGTGTGACCACCCAGGGGTCCTAGACCCACTTGGAGGTAAGGCCCTCTATCTTGTCTTGGTTTTGTCTCTATATTCTGTCTGAAAATCTTGTGAGATCACAGTTTCAGTTTTGCAAACTCTCTTATGAGACAGTGCTTCGAAGGGAGAGCAAAGTGGATAAGGACAGATGTGTCTAGGTGTCCACCATTTGTTCGCCCAGGGAGACTTTCAGGGAAGTCAGGGGGAGGGCCAGGGATGCCTATTGAACCTCCCTGGGAAAAGTCAGGGATAAATTTTCTCCTTGACGATCTGTTTCTGAGACCTGTTACTAGGCCGTCTGATTCTTTTCAGGAATTCTGGTTGACACAGAGTAGGCGACTGGTTTTGCTTTTGAGTCTTGTAGCCTTTGTAATCGTTTTTAACATGTGTGTGACAGAGCTTAACATGGGAAAGACTGTGACGACCCCACTAACACTTACTCAGAACCATTGAACAGACGTTATGACTAGGGCCAACAATCTTTTCTTTGATGTCAAGAAGGGACCTTGGCAAACTTTTTGCTCCTCTAAATGGCCAGCTTTTGGTGTGGGCTGGCCTTCGCAGGGAAATTTTAGCCTGCCTGTTATTCTAGGTGTCAAGATATTTTTCAGACTGCAGGAGGGCATCCTGATCCGGTACCTTATATAATTGTGTGGCAGGATCTGGTACAAAATCTGCCACCCTGACTGGGTTCCTGGACTTCCGGAGCTGAGGCAGCGATGGTGGCAGTAGCCATGAAACCGAAAATGATGCATGCGGGTCTGCCAGAGCACGTTCCATCGGCCCCCCTGAGGATCTATCCTGAAATTGATGATGCCTTTTTCATTGACTCCTTCCCACCCCCTTACCCCCAAAGAACTTCTAATCCTGATCCCTCACAGCTGCCCACCCCAGCAGACCCCAGGGTGGCCTCTGTGACAGGACCATTGGGATGGACTCCTAGCTGCGAAGTCCATAGTTCAGAGGGAAGTGAATCTAAACCAGATTCCACTGTTGCTTTGCCTTTAAGAGCTTATGTAGGAGGACCTGCCCATGCCCCGGGGCAGTTAGTCCCATTGCAGTACTGGCCATTTTCATTGATAGATATGTTGGCAGATATGTATAACAGATATGTATAACTAATCACTCCTCTTTCTCATAGAATCCCTCAGGCTTAACAGGACTCCTTGAGTTCCTAATGTTCTCCTACCAGCCCACTTGGGATGACTGCCAGCAACTTTTGCAGGTCCCCTTTAGAACTGAAGAGAGAGAGAGGATCCTGCTAGAAGCCAGAAAAAAATGTCCCAGGACCAGATGGGACCCCCACTAATCTCCCCAACCTTATAAATGCAGCTTTCCCCTTGGCCCGTTCTGCCTTAGAGTTCAATAGTGTGAAAGATAGGGAGCGTCTCACAGTCTACTGATGGACTCTAGTGGCAGGGATAGAGCGGGCTGCATGGTGACCCACCAATTTGGCCAAGGTAAGAGAAGTCCTTCAGGGTTCAATGGAGCTGCCCTCCGTTTTCTTAGCACGACTAATGGAGTCTTATAGGAGATAGCCCCATTTGATCCCTCTTAGGAGGGACTGCATGCAGCTGTAGCCATAGATTTCATTGGTCAGTCTGACTCTGATATTATGAGAAAGTTACAGAGGTTAGAGGGTCTCCAAGATTATACTCTGCAAGATTTAGTAAAAGAAGCTGAGAAAGTGTACCACAAGAGAGAGACTGAGGAAGAAAAGCAAGAGAGAGAAGAGAAAGAGGTAGAGGAAAGAGAAAACCGGCATGAACGCCAGCAGGATAGGAACTTGCCTAAGATTTTGGCCGCAGTGGTAGGTGGAGAAAGTTCAGAGAAGGGTCAGTCAGGGTACCTGCGCAACAGGGCAAGAAGACCCCCAGGAGAACAGAGACCTCCACTTGAGAAAGACCACTGCACATACTGCAAGAAAAAAGAATATTGGGCCAGAGACTGCCCAAAAAAGAAGCAGAGGGGCCCCAAAGTATCTGCCCTTGAAGAAGACAAGGGAAGTCGGCGCTCGGTCCCCCTCCCCAAGCCTAGGGTAACTCACTCTGTGGAGGGGACCCCCGTTAATTTTCTAATAGACACAGGAGCTGAATATTCAGTCTTGACTGAACCTTTAGGACAATTAGGATCAAAGAAGATTTTAGTTATGGGAGCCACTGGTAGCAAGCTTTATCCCTGGACAACCAAAAGGATTTTAGACATAGGAAAAAATAAAGTGACGCATTCTTTTCTTGTGATACCTGAGTGCCCAGCACCCCTGCTAGGCTGGGACCTTTGTAAAAAATTGAAAGCACAAGTCCAGTTTACTTCTGACGGACCTGAGGTATCATGGAAGAAGAATCCAGTGGCATGCTTAGTTTTAAATTTAGAAGAAGAATATCACCTCCACGAACAGAAGTCTGAGACTTTACCCTTTAAAGAACGATTGACAGGTTTTCCAGAGGTTTGGGCAGAGCAGGCTGGGATGGAATTAGCTAGGCAAGTGCCACCCAACATAGTCGAGCTAAAAATGGCTGCCAAACCCATTTCAGTCAGGCAATACCCCATGAGTCAAGGGGCTAAAAACAGCATTCGACCACATATCCAGAGACTGCTATAACAGGGTATATTGGTCCCGTGCCAGTCCCATTGGAATACCCCCTTCCTGCCAGTGTGTAAACCTGGGACAAATGACTATGTGCCTGTCCAGGACTTAAGAAAAGTCAGTAAGCGGGTACAGGACATTCACTCAACTGTGCCCAACCCTCAAAACTTGCTGAGTTCCTTACCACCTGAACGGTCCCGGTACACTGTCCTGGATTTGAAAGATGCCTTTTTCTGTCTCAGATTACACCTGAACAGTCAACTTCTGTGTGCTTTTGAGTGGCGAGTCCCTGAAGGAGGATATACGGGTCAGCTAATTTTGACTAGGCTGCAACAGAGGTTCAAAAATTCACCCACTTTTTTTGATGAAGTGGTCCACCACAACCTTATGCCCTTTAGGGAACAGAACCTCCAAATTTCTCTCCTGGAGTATGGAGATGATTTAATCCTTGCAGCTTCAACCCAGGAACTGTGCCTTGACAGGATCAGGAAGCTTCTAAATGAAAAAAGTGAATTGGTGTACTCCTAAGAAAGCTCAGCTATGCCATATGGACTTGACCTAACTAGGATACTCCCTCCGAGAAGGAAAGCAGTGGTTCTCCGAAGCTCGAAAGAAGACTGTGATGCAGATCCCAACCCCCACCACTCTGTGACAAGTACGTGAGTTTCTGGGAACGGCAGGCTTTTGTAGACTCTGAATACCAGGGTCCACAATGTTGGCGGCACCTCTGTACCCACTCACTAAAGAAAAAGTCCCGTTCACCTGGACAGAGGAACACCAAAAAGCCTTTAACAGCACAAAGGCTGCTCTGCTTACAGCCCAGGCTTTGGCCCTGCCAGATTTGACTAAGCCTTTCACCATATACGTTGATGAGCCAGCTGGAGTAGCCCGCAGAGTCCTGACTCAGACTCTGGGGCCCTGGAAGAGGCCAGTGGCCTACCTGTCTAAAAAATTGGACCCAGTTGCCAGTGAATGGCCCTCCTGCCTAAAAGCCATCGCTGCAGTAGCCCTACTTGTTAAAGATACTGGCAAGCTTACTCTAGGTCAGCATGTGAGTGTAATCACTCCCCATGCGTTAAAGAGTATTGTATGACAGCCCCCTGACCATTGGATGACAAATGCCCGGATGACCCACTACCAGAGCCTGTTGCTAAATGACCGAGTGACTTTTGCCCTACCTGCCATCCACAATCCTACCACCCTCCTCCCCAAGACGGATGCCTCTACCTGGGTACACCAATGTGCTTATATCCTGGCTGAAGAAACTGGATCGAGAAAGGATCTGACTGACCGAACTTGGCCAGGTGTGCCTGACTGGTACACAGATGGTAGAAGCTTTGTGGTGGAGGGAAAATAAAGAGCAGGAGAGGCAGTAGTTGACAGAAAACATGTAATTTGGGCAAGTTAACTTCCAGAAGGAACTTCGGCTCAGAAGGCTGAGCTCCTGACGCTAACTAAAGCTCTGCGGCTGGCAGAAGGTAAAGCAATCAATATTTACACTGACAGCCACTATGCTTTTGCCACAGCCCACATTCATGGGGCCATCTATAGACAAAGGGGGCTACTTACTTCGGCAGGCAAGGAAATCAAAAATAAAGAAGAAATCTTGGCCCTCCTAGAGGCTATACACATGCCCAAGAAAGTGGCCATCATCCTCTGCCTTGGCCATCAAAAGGGGCAAGGTGCTGTAGCCCAGGGAAATCAGATGGCAGGTTGGGTGGCCAAACAGGTGGTACAAGGCATCCCTGCGCTGCCTGTAGAGAGTATAGAAGAACCAAAAGGGACCCCAGAGATCAGTTTTGAATACACCTCCAAAGATTATGAGATGAATGAAGATCTTGAAGAACAAGGGAAGTCCAAAGGATTTAGCTACCATGGGATAGCAAGAACAAAAGAAGGAAAAATTATTTTGCCCTATAGAGAAGGAAAGGCATATGTAAAACGCATCCATCCCCTGACACATCTGGGAGCAAAGGAATTGTGTGATTAAATCCAGTCCTCAAACTATTATGTGCTCAGGCTACTAGACGAACAAGTAACTAAATCCTGCAAGTGTGTTCCCTAATTAATGCTGCACGCCCCTTTAATGAACAAGGAAAACGACAACTGGGGGATAGACCTGGAGTTTACTGGGAAGTAGACTTCACTGAGATCAAACCAGGAAAATATGGTAATAAATAGTTACTAGTTTTCATAGACACTTTCTCAGGATGGGTAGAAGCCTTCCCCACCAAGTCTGAAACTGCTCAGGTGGTGACCAAGAAGATCGTTGAAGAGATCCTACCCCAGTTTGGGATCCCCAGGGTAATATGCTTGGATAATGGGCCTGCATTTGTTGCCCAGGTAAGTCAGGAATTAGCCACACATTTGGGGAACAATTGGAAGTTATATTGTGCTTATAAACCCCAGAGATCAGTATTGGTAGCAGGAATGAACAGGACTCTAAAAGAAACCCTAACTAAATTAGCTTTTGAGACCAGTGGTAAAGACTGGGTGACCCTCCTTCCCTTTGTGCTCCTTAGGGCCCGAAACACACCTGGGTGTTTCGGCATTACTCCTTATGAAATTCTACATGGGGGACCACCCCCCTTGACCGAGTCTGATAGGATATTGAATTCCAGTGCTGACTCTTCCTCACCCTCTTCTCTGTTTACCCATTTAAAGGCCGTAGAAGTTGTCAGAACACAGATCTGGGACCAGATTAAAGAAGCCTACACACCAGGGAGCAGTGCAGTGCCCCACAGGTTCCAGGTTGGGGACTCAGTTCTGGTCTGACAACATCGAGCTGGCATGCTTGAGCCACGGTGGAAGGGACCTTATCTAGTGCTGCTGACCAGCGCCAAGGTAGCAAAGGTAGACAGGATCGCTGCCTGGATCCACGCATCCCAAATAAAAAAAAGGCATCCAACCAGGATGAAGACGACCTCAGAGAAAATTGGACAGTGGCCGCTACTGATAATTCTCTTAAACTGTGCCTTCGCTGTACACCAACCTTGGGTAATAATCCTCACACTCTTATGACCCTGACATGGGAGGCCATCTCTCAAGCTGGAGATACTGTATGGAGTACTTCAAAGGCCCCCCCCCTATACATGGTGTCCCCCTCTGTTTCCTGAAATCTGTGCCCTGATAGATGGATTAGATGCCTGGGATATCCCTGAAGAGTCACATGAAACGGTGCCCCAAGATGAGGTAATCGATCACAAGCAGCCATATCACCAGGGGTTAAGTTCCCAAGGAAAGTACATTGCAGATATACCAGGCTGTAGTAGAAGGTCTCAAAAGAGGAGACTTTGTCAGGAGCCCTTTTATGTCTGTCCCAGGGATAGGGCAAATAAAAAAGAGGCTCGCTGGTGTGGGGGAATAGAGGGCAACTTCTGTAGTCAGTGGAGATGTGAAACCACTGGTACCACTCATTGGGACCCTTCCTCTAGCTTGATATTATTATAGTATCCAGATGAAATAAGGGCCATGATTCCTTAAACATCACTTTTACTCAAATAGAAAAAGAGACAAAAAAGATTGGATGAAGGAAAGACTGTGGGGCCTAACATTTTATGTGACAGGGACGGGCCCTGGATTCACATTTAAGATACGGCTAAAGATGAAGTGTCCCCCAACCCAGGCAGTAGGACCTACCCCCGTTCTTGTTAAAAAACCTCCAATGCCCCTTCCCAGACCTACTTTTCCCGGACATACCCTAGTTGGTCCAGCTATTCCAACAGAAGTCTATACCCCTTCCTCAGACCTGAAACTTACATTGCCCCTACTCCCCCATATACTGAAAACCGTCTGTTTAGTATGGTACAGGGGGCTTTTTGGTACGCAATTGTACCAATCCCAACATCACTAAGTCTTGTTTGCTGTGTTATGCCTCCAATCCCCCATATTATGAGGGAGTTGCTCAAGTCAAGACATACAATAAGGCTGAGGACAATTCTCAGTGTCCTTGGGGAGAAAACAGAAAACTAACATTAGCAGCTGTCTCGGGAAATGGACTTTGCCTGGAACAAGTCCCACATGACAAACGGTAACTCTGTAATCAGACTCATCATCTCCAGTCTTCCAGTAATAGAGGTCAGTACTTAGTCCCTCCCTTAGTCACAGTATGGGCTTGCAACACTGGACTCACTCCCTGTGTATTTACTTCTGTTTTTAATACTTCTAAAGATTATTGTCGTTTAGTTCAGAGGGTTCCTAGGCTTCTGTATCATGATGACAGTTTTTTGTCAATGGATTCAACCACTGGACCCGGTATAAAAGGGAACCCATTACCATGACCTTAGCAGTGCTTTTGGGTCTAGGAACAGCAGCTGGGGTCGGCACAGGCACAACTGCCTTGATACAGACCCCCCACTATTTTCATGAATTGCACAACCGCTATGGATGCAGACCTAGGAGCACTAGAGCAGTCCATCACCAAACTTGAAGAATCATTGACCTCGCTACAGAACAGAAGGGGGCTAGATCTACTTTTTCTCAAAGAAGGTGGACTTTGTGCCGCACTAAAAGAAGAGTGTTGTTTTTATGTAGACCATTCTGGTCTTATCAGGGACTCCATGGCTAAGCTCAGAGAAAGGTTAGAAAAATGAAGCAAAGAAAGAGAAGCGTATTAAGGATGGTATGAAAATTGGTTTAACAGGTCTCCCTGTTTTACGACACTGATTCCACCCTGGCAGGCCCTCTGATTATTTTTTTCCTCCTGCTTTCTTTTGGGCCATGTATTTTAAATAAGCTGGTTGCTTTTGTTAAAGATAAAATAAACACCATACAAGTCATGGTCCTCAGACAGCAATATCAACAAGAAGAAAGGTCGTTCTAAGATTAGAGCTATCCACTAAAAGAAGTGGGTAATGAACAGCAAAAACTTATAATTTTGGGTCTTATAGCATTGTGGTATGTAAGTGCAAGAAATTCAGGGCTGAAGAATAGACCCAGGCGGGTCCAGGCACAGCCATACTCACCCTGTAGCTAAGAATTTCCGGCCATAAAAGATTAAAAAGAGAATGCAGGAACTAGCCACTGCTATCAGGGCGGACCAAATGGCCATCTGGCAGGATGGCACCTCCCTATAGACCCCATAAATCATACATTGACCAGGTGTCCTGCTGACCTCGAGAAGTCCCAAGCCCTTGTGTCTTTCTCCATTTTAGCAGGTACATATTACCCTGCTAATTTGTAATCATCCTGCCGCCATTTAAATAAGCCAATTATGTGTAATGGCGCAAATTCTTTTGGCTCCCCTGTTTTTGGTTTGTGGTTTTTGCCTTTATAAGCCTGTAAAAAGTTTGGGCTGGGGTTGAACTCCCCTGCCCCCTGCGCGGTGCATGAGTTTCGTCCTCAGCATTCTGGCTTGAGCGAACCTTTGTTGTTTGTGTGTTTGTATGCCATTAAAGCCTTGTATAATTACAGTGAGTTCGGTCTCAGTGTCCTACTGGGTGCGCGCTTGCCCGAGAAGGGACTCCCCATGGGGGTCTTTCAGTAGGTTTTCTGAATAAGTTTGTATTACATGGCAAAAAAAAAAAAAAAAGATTTATTATATTCATTTCCTTCCTTCTCATGGTGTTTAAGGCATATATAATGCAATTGAATACTGCACATTCGGATTATTAACAGTTTTATACCAAGTTCCAAATTTAACATACCACGAAATGAGAAAGCGTACAATATATATTCCAATCATGAATAAGCAAATGAATGTAGGGAAATAGTTTTCAGGTACTAAGATACATAGCTATTAAGACATGATCAGAACAATTTAGATCAGAGGATATTAGCCTAAGCCCTATGACTTAAATTTCCCCTTGGCTGTATACTCAGAGCTCTGTGTCCTGTCTGTTGCTGATTGGAACAATGCTTTGTTTTTCAGTAGCTTCCTGCATGTATTTAACATGGTCATACACTATAGACCGTCTTAGCAGGAATCAACTTAATGTGGATCTAGGAATCTGTTACCTGTAGAGAAGGGCCTCTCTGTTAAGAATGATCAGTGACCATTGTACCTCATTGTTTCTACAGAGGATCCTAAAGGGTGCATAACCTGCTGTGAAAAAGATCTAGGCCCTCTAATCCATGACACAAGCCTAGTTTCCATTTGTTCAGTTATGTCAGATTTTGTACTAATATATTCAGGCAAAGTAATTACTGTTATATATCTGTTCTATCCAAGATTTTAATACTATTGGTTGCTATTTTGCATTGAATCCTAGAGCTGATGAACCAAGTAAAGAACACTGGGAAATCACCTAGATAAAAGAGATAAAGTGTGTGATGGTTACACCTTGTAATGGCAATGACTCTTTGAATTAAGAGGCCTTAAAAAGAAATGAAATAGAAACTTGAGTTTCTCAGTAATGTGAGTCACTCTGGTATCAGGTCTCTTTAGCCTGAGGATACAAGAGAAGACTCTAACCAACATCATTGACAGTCTTGGTCTTAGGTCATCATGATATCCCTTTCTATGATCCCAAGTGTATTACAATATAATAAGTAGACCCACTAAAGGCAATAAAGTAAAGACAGCACTAATCACTGAGTCCTAGGCATCCTAAATGCTAGGCAGTCACTCTGTCAACTGAGCTATGTACAGACTCTGTTCCCAATATTCACAGATTTAAGGTTTTCCAATGAAGCCTAGAAGCTGCTTTCGAAGGAAGATGTGTTCTATGACTATGTCCTAGCACAGTCTGCTGGAAATGGCACCTCAGTTTCTGGTCAGTACTAGGAGAGCAACAGCAGGGAGGTAAAAGCTATTCACTATTGCGTCCCGCTCGACCAGCAAGAAAGATACAACAAACTAGAATCTTCCACAGTAAGAGCTTTATTGCTTGCTTATCAGGAAGATCCCGAACCGGGAAAATGGCGCTGCTTTTATAACCTGCAGCGTGACATTTCAGCACCTGATATGGCATGACAGCTCCTGATTCATTGCTTGCCCATCACCTGAATATTTCACCCCGAGAATGGGAGTGACTAGGAGTGAATTCACTCTCGCACCTTCGTACAAGGCTTCTTTACTAGTTAGCCACAGCGGAGGCCCGCGCCATCTTATAATGGCGATTGCTCGCGGCACACACGGCTCTCCTCAGAGATTACTGGTGGCATGCACGAGATTGCTCGCAGTACGTACCTGCTCTCCACATCTTCCCCTTTTTATTTTATTAAAACTTGAGGCTGGTCTAGGCCTGTGTAACTTTGCCCATCCACTGTGGCTCCTGTCTTAGGTCATTCCTCCAATGTCACAGCCTTTCCTGTCATAGGGTAACCCTATCGACACCGGGCCCCATGTCTTAGGTTGATCTGTGCATGAGGAAAGTTGCCCGTCCCTGGATACCACAGTGCTATGTGACATTAACTACTAAATAAACTAGGGTGAACTCTATAAAAGAGGACAGCCACCAATGTCAATTAATTTTTGAGCATAGATAGCCAGATTTCAGGGAAGGCCCCTTGCTTGATGGCAGCAAGTGCTTGGGTTATCAAAACCTTGTCACGTGTTTGTTGGGTTCTGAGCTTGCAAACCAACCAGAGCATGACCACAAGTCCACAGCAGGTGGCACCGCCAAATAAACCTACCCCCACCCATTCCTTAAAATAAGAAAAGGCAGATGAAATCCAGGAGGAGAGGACCTCTGTCAATGACAGGTCCACTCGTGTTGAGTTGATCTTTAGAACGGCCGCTCTAAGGACCTCAAGGGTCTCATCGAATCTTTCAGACCAGTTTCCTGCAAGATATAAAGAAACCTGTCTAGACATATTAGCTGCATAAGTAAAATTTCATATTGGACACTGGTAATGCACAGAGCTTCCAGTTTTCTTTCACAACCCAACTGGGCCATCTGGTATAGAACACCTATCTGTTCTTCCGCCAGGTCAAGGCACTGATTCAAAGTCATCAGCCCTCCCTTTAACTTGGTACTAGCAGAAGTTTGGACAGTGATGGCATCAGCCAGATCTGCTGAAAGCTGATTTAATTTTGTGCCTGATTGAACCGCACTAACCATAGCATACCCTGCAGCTGTAGCAGCAGCTGCACTGGCTGAAATTGCTATGATCACGGCAGCAGTAATGCCAAAATCTCTCTTTTTTCAAAACATAGATAAAATGGAGGGTGTATCCATCAGAACAGGGATCCCACGTGGGATCCGTGCCACCATGGCACGGGTGTTCTTTGTTACATCCCAACATTGAGAAATCCAACAATTATCATTGGAACAGATTTCAAATGAATCATTTGAAAGAATAAACAAGAAAGCGGGGTAAACACAGACTGTGGTAGATGGATAATTAATCTGGTTTACCAAAGTTTTATTAAACCCAGTGATCTCTGCACTGGTATTACTATATCCATAAGAGTCCAGGGAGGCATCATGTATTCCCCAATACTGAGCAAATCTTGAGATGCCAGTAAAAGAAGCCTTTCCAACTGCTCCTCCCTGGATAAAGATCAAAGGATTGAGTTCTGTACAACTGCCATTGACTCCACAAAGCACCCACTTGTGAAAGGGATGCATTCTAATATCCTGTATGAAAAGTCCCTTTTTCATAACAAATTCCTTCTCTGGGTTATCTATCATGTTGGGAGAAAAGGAAAAGGTTTTACTCTGATCTGCCCAATGAGTGATGGAGGATTGACAATCAGACCAAGGCAGGATCAGCCCTTCATCTTCCAAACTACAATGAGGGGCTATTTTTGGTTGGTGTGGACGTTTTTTGTCTGAAAAGTTAGGTGGTAGAAATGTACCATTAACCCAATTTACCTCATGCCAAAAGGTCTGATTTGTAAAGGTTATCTCTACATTGGAAGTATCTTGGGTTGTGCTCACGCAACCTCCTCTATGCTCATTAAACTTCCCCAAAGCTTGGGCTGTGAGGTTGATACAATTTCCTGGTCCATTAATTCGAAAACATAAAGAACCCTGTTCTAGTAAAGTGCGATTTTCTCCTAATGGTGCTCGGGTTGGGATCATAGGGTAAATATGGCAAATCCACTGTTTTATCAGTAGTAAAGAATTTTGGAAAAACTATAGCATCATAGCGAACTGGCATTGGTTTAGGGAAAGTTGAGAGAATAGCCCATCTCTGCTGGCCCATTATACTAGGAATCTGAGACAAGTTCAGCATTGTCAGGATCAGGAACAGTCCTCGGGAGGTCAGCATCTTCTGCACCATCCTTGATGAATATCCTGGGGATGAGTCATTCCGGCAGCCAAAATGGGTTGTCTTCACTCTGTGAAAAAACACAAACAGCTCCCCAGGATCTGATTAAGATAGGATCCGGGCCTTTCCACTGACCAGTTAAAACATCCTTCCCTTTGACCATTTCTTTTGGTCTATCAGGGTCTGAGCTATGTCGCTCAGCTGCAGAGTGTCCCTGCTCGTCGAGATTCAAAAAATTAAGTGTAAAGAGTGCCATAGATACTGCTACTCTTGGCACTGAGGTCAGAGTCTCATCAACTCCCCCTTTCTGTTTTATAAGATTTGAGTTTGGGGTGGGCATGTTCCACAATGCCTTGTCCTTGAGTATTATAAGGAAGGCCAGTCAAATGAGTGACATCCATTTGATGACAAAATTGTTGAAATTAAGTAGATTTATATGCTGGCCCATTATCCGTTTTTAGAATTGTGGGCTTGCCCCACACACTCCACGCTTCTAGGCAGTGCTGTATAACATGAGAGGCTTTTTCACCTGTTAAAGGTGTGGCAAATATTACACCAGAGCAGGTGTCAATAGAAACATGTAAATATTGATTTCTCCCAAAGGAGGAAATATGACTGACATCCATTTGCCAGACCTGTAATGTCCTGACGCCACGAGGATTTACCCCTACATGAGGAGTAGGTAAAAATTGACAACAGTTTTGACATTGGGTGACAATGTCACGAGATTCTTTCCTGGTTAAAGTAAAACGGTGGTGTAATGTCTCAGGTGTCACATGAAAGCATTCATGAAATTCTCTTGCAGCCTCTGCCTGTGAGGACAAAGCAGCAGCCACGATTCTAGTGGCTTTGTCTGCTAAGTCATTTCCATGAGACATGAGGCCAGGAAGGCCAGAATGAGCTCAAACATGAGTAATATAGACAAGATGTCTTCTGTATAACAAGGCTGACTGAATCTTTTGAAAAATGTGAGCAAGCTTACTAGTTGGTTTAATTAAGCCTGCAACTTCAAGCATATTAACTGCATTGAACACATATAAGGAATCAGATACAATATTGAGCGGTCCCAGGAAAGTTTCAAGGACTTCTAGAACTACCAAACACTCTAAAACATAGGGTGATGAATCATTATATTGTTTAGATGTTACTTGGCCATTTACTACATATGCACCTATACCAGATTTGGATCCATCTGTATACACTACTACCCCATCCGGAAGTGGGTGTTTGACTGTTATTATTGGAAACACTATAGCTTGGCTTAAGGCAAATTGTAAAATTGTATGTTTTGGATAATGGTTATCAATTTGTCCTGAATAGGAGGCAACCAAGACTGCCCAATCGTTGGTTGTTGCTGCCAGGGTTTGAACTTGAGCAGAAGTATAAGGTACACTTACTATATAAGGTTCTTACCCGAAATAAGTAATGGCTGCTTTTATCCCCCTAAGTGCAAGTTGAGCAACTGCATTAGGATACCACTCAATGATTTTTGCAGGGGAAGCATTAGGATGGACCCACAACAAGGGCCCATTTTGCCATAAGACCACTGTTGGTAACTGTGCAGTTTTTAATATGCACAATTCAAATGACTTTGACTCGTCAATGCGTTGTAATTGAGCATCTTGTAGGGCCTTTTCTACAATTTGTAAAGCTTGACATGCAGCTGGGGTAAGTGCTCTGTGGGAGGAGATATGGGTATCTCCCTCTAATGTGTCAAATAAGGGCTTTAATTCTGCTGATGGAATTTTCAAAAAGGGTCTCAGCCAATTAATATCTCCTAACAATTTTTGAAAATCATTCAAGGTATGTAGTTGATCTTTGCGAATCTCTAATTTTTGAGGAACAATTTTGTCAGGATAAATAAGTGACCCTAGGAAGGCTCCCATTCGAGCAACTTGCACCTTTTCGGTGGCCACCTGCAATCCCAATTGCCCTAACGTTTTTATTAATATAAGGTATGCATCTTGCAATAACTCTGAATTTTTATGGCAAATAAAAATGTCATCCATATAAATTACCTGTAATGATGGAAAATGTTCTCTAACTGACTTAAGTGCCAATTGTACATACAGTTGACACATGGTGGGGCTATTCGCTATCCCCTGAGGTAGGACCTTCCATTGGTATCTTTGATCTGGCTCTAAGTAATTAATGGCTGGGATCGTAAATGCAAATCTTTACTTATCTTGAGGGCATAAAGGTATAGAGAAAAAGCAATTTTTAATGTCTAGGATTATAATTTCCCAATTTTTGGGTAAGGCAGAAAGTAATGGTAGCCCTTGCTGAACTGGTCCAAACAGATGCATTTGCGCATTAATTGCTCTAAGATCATGTAATAAGCGCCATTTGCCAGATTTTTTTCTTAATTACGAAAATAGGTGTATTCCAGGGTGAGGTAGAAGGCTCTAAATGCCCCAAGTGTAGCTGTTCAGAAATTAGTTTTGTGGCTGCTTCTAATTTTTCAGAGGAGAGAGGCCATTGGGGAACCCATACAACTTCCTCTGTAAGCCATGGTATGGGCATGGAACCCTCAACAGCTGTCTCTAGAAAAAATCCAAACCTTGTCTCCCATTATTACCTTTTTGAGGGATAGGTTCAAGTTTACCCTGCTCTCCTTTTCCTAATCCCCTTCCTTCTTTATAGCATATTTTCTCAATCATTCGAACAGCTTGTGGCGAGCATGCATTAGTTAAGGTCAGTCCTAGTGCCTGTAAGATGTCTTTCCCCCAGAGATTTACTGGGAGTGGTAAGACATAAGGAGTGAATCGTCCCATTTGACCTTCAGGCGCTGTCCAGCTTAAAGAACGGGAACTAATAGTGGGACAGGACTGATAACCGAAACCTTGCAAAGAATGTGATGACTGAATAACTGGCCAAGTTTTCGGCCACCAGTGAGAAGAAATAATACTTTTGTCTGCTGCTGTGTCTAAAATCCCCTTAAATTGTTTCCCTTCTATAACTAACTCTAAAGAAGGCCTGGAATCTAAAGGCATTATTAAATAAGCCGAATCATTTCCAATAGAACCAATCACTCTGGTAGCTTGAGGGACACCAGAAGAGGGAAAACAGCCATGTAGGCTTGGCTGAATTACTAACTGAGCTATTCTATCTCCTTGTGAAATAGAAAAGACACCCTGAGGACAGGAACAGAGAACTTGAAGTCCCCCTTCATAATCTTGATCTACATCTCCAGGGTGAACAATAAGACCTTGTAGTGTAAGGGAAGCCCTGCCCAATATTAGGCCGACACTCCCAGATGGCAGAGGTCCTTTATAGTTAGTAGGTATAGGCTGCACTCCCATTTGAGGGATCAGCATGAATTGGGTGTTGCCCTGCGGACTGTGGGGTCCACCTTTCGCCTGTCGAGGTCCCATATGTGTTCGGGCCCTGAGACCTGAGGGCCCTGTACTGGTTTTTTGAAATGGTGTCATTATCTACTGCTTGAGGGAATCCTGGCTGCAGGAGCCTGCCTCGAATGTCCCTGATTGAACGACAAGCGCTAGTCCAATGATATCATTTTCCACACTTAGTGCACAATCCTGGTGCTCTCCTTTTAACAAGGGCTCTACAGTCCTTTTTTAAGTGTCCTGGTTTGCCACGATTATAGCAGAGTTTGAGCCCAGCCATGTCAGGGCATTTTTGCACTTGTAGAATGGCAGCTGCTAAACCTGCATTAGTGAGTGGCCCACCAAGTTCACGGCAAACCTTCGACCAGTCCTGCAGTCCCTTGCTTTTTCCAGGTGTAATAGCCGCCCTGCATTCCTGGGTAGCCTGTTCATATATCAACTGTCCAATTAAAGGCATAGCTGCTTTTGTATCTCAAAATATTCTCGTGCTGCCTCTGTCATTCTAGCCACAAAATCTGAGTACGACTCCTGGGAGCCCTGAGTGATCTTGGTAAAATGCCCACTTGCCTCTCCCTTCTTAGAGAGTGCCTTCCATGCCTTAACAGTGGCAGCTGAGATCTGGGCGTATGCTCCCCAATGATAATCTGTTTGGTTAGCAGCATGCTGTCCCTGACCTGTAAGCAATTCAAATGTCCATGTCCTTTGGTTTCCTTCCATGGTGGCATTGGCCCTTGCCTGCGTCTGACAGGAGTCCTGCCACAAAGCTTTCCATTCAAGATACATCCCCATACTGGGGGCTGCAGCTTTTACTACAGTCTGGCAATCACCAGGAGTCATAGTGTGAGTTGCAAGCCTTTCAACTTGTGCTACAGTGAAATTAGCTCTGACTTCATAACACGGACTGTTTCTGCAAGCTCCTTAATCTGTATATATTCTACTGGAGCGTGAACACGCCCTCCCTCAGCTCTTTCAAAAACTGGAAATGCCTGTTGTATCTTCCTCTGTTCCTCTTTTGGTATAAATGAGTCTGAATGATACCTCTGCACATAAGGCTCAGAATGGTGCCTCTGCACATAAGGCGGAGGTGCACTAGAACCCTGAAGTTGCATATCCGAAGACCGCGCAATGATTTGACATTTGTCTCTAGCTGCTTTCATGTTATTCTGTAACTGATTAACTTGTCTTTCATCTGACTGGTATCTTTCTCCCTCACAACCTGTCGCTTTCTTCTCTAAGTCTGTTTCCTCATAGGAATAAGTTCCTTATCTGATTCTGAGCTACTGACAGCTAGCTGCTTAAACTCATCTAGTGGTGGGTAGAGGCTTCTTTCCTTATGTGCCTCTCCAGCTCGATCTCCCTTCTTCTCTCCCTTTCCATCCTTTTTTCTAATCTCTCCCCAGGTATTTTCCCTGACATTCTCTTTTCCTCGGTCTCAAGGCTCATGGAAAGGCCTAAATTCTTCAGTGCACTTTGTTTCCTCTCTATTTTTCCTCTCTCTCCCCGCTCTACCTCTGATAGACTTTCTTGAATTTCGTCCAGAACTTTCTGCCCCGCTTCTACCATTTGCTGACAATCCTCATCTGTTAAACACGATTTCACCAATTTCATAGCGGCATAATCCCTCCTTTAAGTTTGCCTTTCTGTTGTTCCCTAACTAGATCTCCTTTCAGTTTGTCCCAAGAGGCGACAGTTAATGACAATGAGCAAGCATACCATGGTGCAACACGGTCTATCTCTCTGACAAATCCCTCTTAGGTCTTAGTGGCGATTTTTAGGCCACACTGCTTCAGGACTGAGCGTAAGCCCACTATTATAGAATGGGAGATTCCCATACTGCCGCTGTCCAGGCCTGACCGGGCCTGAAATTGGTTGCTGTCCAGGCGCTGTCCAGGCCTGACTGCGACTAAGAACCAGTCAACAGTTCCAGTGGTGGAAACAAAACGAAACCAAAAGGAAAAGTGTAATCGCCATGCAAACAAAAAAAGGGCTTCTAACTCTGGAGAAATTTCAAGATTGTACGTACCTTGTAGAGCCTTTTGTCCCACAGTTCTGATTCTGCCCCGTGAATGAGGGATCTTCCTTGCGCTGGTGTGATGACAGTTCCCGGGTTTTGGCACCACTTATTGCGTCCAGCTCGACCAGCAAGAAAGATGCAACAAACCAGAATCTTCCTCAGCAAGAGCTTTATTGCTTGCTTCTCAGGAAGATCCCGATCCGGGAAAATGGCACTGCTTTTATAACCAGCAGCGAGACGTTTCAGCACCTGATATGGCATGACAGCTCCTGATTCATTGCTTGCCCATCACCCCACTATTACACCCCGAGAATGGGAGTGACTAGGAGTGAATTCACTCTCGCACCTGCGTACAAGGCTTGTTTACTAGTTAGGCACAGTGGAGGCCCGCACCATCTTATAATGGTGATTGCTCACGGCACACATGGCTCTTCTCAGAGATTACTGGCGGCACGCACGTAATTGCTCGCAGCACGTACCGGCTCTCCACAATTCACCACGATATCTGCAGTCCCTTCTATGAATAGTCTGTTGTAACCTGGAGAGTTCTGGTCATCCACTCTGATACCACTACTGTTGTAGCAACTTGAACTTCTCTTAAACCAGTCAGTCCCTTTCTATAGAGATGATTCATCCCTGAAGCATCTACATGGGAGAGAGAATGGGGAGCATAGAAATCAGAGAGAGGCAGAAGTAATCTAGACTTCAAGCTGAGAAAAAAAAAGTGGTCCTGGGGAAAATACAGTGATTTCTGGGTAGAGAATATGGAGCATCCCAGTAAAGGTAGTTCTGAACTGGCTTGTTTATCTTGAAGGCAGACTTGGGCATTGTATAAAGCTCTCTTGTAAGATCTCATACACAAAATTTTGCTCAATGTCTGACTCAGAAGTAATATTTCAGCAGTATCTAGAATTCATGCTGGAAAAAACTGGAGAAAAGAAATCAGGATTTTTGTGGGCCAAGGTCCATGACATAAGGCTTCAGATATCTAAATTGGCAAAGCTCATGCAGCCAAGAGAAACCTTTACACAGACACCAAGAGTCTTGTGGCAATGAGCCAGGATCAAATTCACCATAACTATCCATATTTTAGCATTCCTTGTGCTATGATAATAAAGGACACAGCCTGAGTTCATATAAATCATTAGGTCTGCTTTTATTGGGTTCTAACTTCCTGGGGCGGGGCTCTAAAGCAGGACAAATCTTTCCTCTGATCAGCAGAAGACATAACATGACCTAGTCATGTCGGGCATGCATGCAGAGCTTAGAGAATGAGAACCCTGAAGGGGCATAGAACCTCAAGAGATTAAGAAAGAAATTGACTTCTGTTTGGTATTTGCCTGTCAGAGAGAGAAGCACTTAAGGCAGGGTCATCTCTGCCTTTCATTGTTTCAGGACTCAACACTCTGCAACTTTGTTTCAATACCTTCTTTCTGTTAGCCATTAGCTTGCCTTTAGCCTCCTAGACTCAGTGTTGCTGAGTGTGAAACAGATTATACTCCTGACAGCCTCAGGAGCATGTAGATGTGTAATTCACACACAAGTACCAATTCAAATGTGTTGTGTCTGGCCAGCGGCTCACATGTCTGGGTTCTAATCTGGAAAGGAATCTTGGAAACCTGGAAGAGAACAGGGAGCTAGGCAGAGAAGAGAAAGATGTAGCTAAGGCAAAATTCTGAACAAAGCTCAATTTTACTATTTCTGAAACTCATTTATGAAGCAGAGGTAGGGACCTGATTCCCGCCAAATCATCTTGGAGTAAAGTTGCAGGTGAACACGTGATGGGTCCAGAAATGCTAGTTGGAAAGCAGCAGCAGTGGGAGTGGCAGGGTTATAGAGCTGCAAGCTCTGCTGAGATGCTCTCTAATACTGAAACCTGAGCAGATCAGCTGAAAATGAAAGGAAGCTTGTTCAGGTATAAGACAAAAAATAAGGGTTCTGGGCATGGAGGAACAACACTTGGGAAATATCAATCTGATATATAAGGACAAACAGAAATAGACTAGCAACAACCAGTCCCAGAGAATAGAGGGAGATAGCTTACGAGGTTAGTCAAGCACCATTTGCTCTTTGGAATGCCTAACTGCTCATCCATCCAATTTTGCTTGTAACCATCTCCTTTCTAATCTACCAGCCAGATAATATGCAAAGCCTGAGGGACCTTCTAACATTCAGTCCTACAAGGGAGGTCACCATCAAATCTCCACCTCAGTGTTCAGGAAACACTGTAATAAAAGACAGAAACAGTGTAGGATCATAAAAACTATCTTGATTGTAACTACTAGAATTTAGTCCTAGCTACACACTTTTATTAAAAAAACTGACATCAATGAAATTTATATTTTACAGTTGTTTATACAACAGAACAAACGATCTACATTTGGGGTTGGTCTTCCTATTTCACATAATCAAATCAGGAAAAAAAATTTCCTCACAGGTGCCCCAAATTCCCAGAGTTTTAGTGAATTCCTAATATTATCAGGGTTACAACCAAGACTAGCCATCATAAGTATACCTCTTGTCAATAAGACATACAATCATATCTCCTTATATTATATTAATTTCCAAAGGAAAGCAATAGTTATGCCTAGCATAGTATCCTATATCCAATATACAACTGCAAATAAAGTATATGAATTTTCAGGGCAGAATCATGCTTAACATGAGATAAAATTCCATATACAACTACAATCATATTTTATCTTTTAGAATAGATTACAATTTCATAATTGTAACACCATATAAAATCAAATTCAAAGCATTGTTTACTTTCAAAGTACACTGACATGATTATACATTCTCATTCAAAATAAGAGGAAAAGAAACATAAACAGGAAATATTGGGAAAATAAAGATCAAATCTAGCTAGACAAACCCCAAATCCTAAATATATGTACATTGTGGCTTAAAAAGCTCTTCCTATCTAGTTTCATGACTACAATATATTTCTCTGTCTTGGAATGGTTCCATTCTTTGTGTGTAGCTTTCTTTGAGAGATATCGCACAGCTGTGGACCTTCTTACATCCTGATTGCTATATCACAATATAGGCTTCCCTTTCATACCTTCACTAAAAGCCTTTCTAGGCATCTATGCAGGGACTTCGCTGCAACCTGGATGCCCTCAGTGGCTTTCCATAACCACGTAGGAAGACTCCATGGCTCTTTTACTTCTGTATCCTTCATTAATCTGATGAAAGAACTACATGGTGGATGTTGCCAAGTTCTTTTGCCTGCTTTAGATAGAACCTGCCTGCTTCCTTGAATATTTTTTCATAAATTTGATATGTTGTTTTTCTGCTATAAACAGATCAATCCTTGGGACATTTCTTTGCACAAGTTGCAGGATTAGCTTGGTGGATACTCACCTCGAGGAAACAATTCCCTTTATTACATTACTCCTTATATCTTTCAACACTAGCTATGGCTCCCACAAAAAATTTTCTGGTGCTCTTTTTTTCTCCAAACTTAAATTCTAGCTCATCCCTTAAAGAATGAGTACAATCAGGAAAACAAAAGTCAAGAAGCATTAGCGATGTGGGAATAAAGTACAGCTGTACTGCTGGTGGGTGCTTAAGTTGGTACATCCAGGATAAAATCAGTGTGGAATTTGCTAAAAATATCTAAAAATAGAACTAACTGGTGACTCACCTATATCACACTTGAGTGTAGAAAAGATAGCATGGTTATCTATTGATACTTGCTCAGTCATTTTTGTTGATTTTGTTTTCCAAAAAGGAGATGCAATCAGCTGTAACTAAATTTGCTAGAGAGTATATGGAATTTGAAAATACTATATAATAAATGCGTTAAGTCAGGCCTATAAAGAGAAATGCTACGTGTCTGTAATCACATTTGGTCTAGCTTCAACTATTAGATTTTTTGTTTAACTTGGAGTATCTGTGGAGATAAGGAACCCCAAAGTGGCACATGGCATGGAAGAAAGGATGAAGCCTTTAGGGAAGGAGGGAATGACAGAACACATGCAACATAGTAGGAGGAGGAAACATTAGAGATTACAAGTTTAGGTAAGCATGAGTATAGGATTATGTCTGTTATTCCATACGGAATGTCACATTTTAGGAAGTTTATTTAAAATATTACATTTAAGTGGAATTACTCTTGGTTACAGTCCAAAACTTGATACTACAACACTTTCTGAAGAAACCACATACTCGAGTAATAGAACATGAATAAATAAAGTTATAAACAATCTTGAAATTTAATTCTTAGGGCTTGCTGTTATATAGTGGCAGAATGTTCTGTTTATGCTACTAGCAGAGAAAGTAATCAAGCATATTACACATCTGTGATCCCTGACAACAAGATTAGTGACTCATTTGAAATATACTGTGTACATATATATCATCTAGGTTAAAAGTAATATATTCCTGTTGTCTATTTTTCTGTGTTTACTTCTAGATCATAGGAACTATTTTACTGTTACCTAGAAATGATTTTAGAACGAGGACAGAATACTTTGTCTTAATAATTTCATGCCTACCTAAACATAAATACACAATATTGTTTAAAAATAATAATTATGAATATTTTCTACCTGCATTGGGTAGTGCCATAATAAGTTCGTATTTCAAACTACTGATTAATAATATGAAACAAAAAAATGTTAAATTTTAGGATAGATAGTTATAATACTTCAGAAAGTTGTCAACAAATTACACAGGGAAGGAGAAATAGAATACATCGTTTTCTCCACCTATGGTTATTGAGATTTTGGCCAGGTATATTAGCCTGGGTTGGCATTTGAGTTTTCTTAGTGTCTGTATAACATCTGTTTAGGCTCTTCTGGCTTTCCTAGTCTCTGGTGAAAAGTCTGGTGTAATTCTGATAGGCCTGCCGTTATATGTTACTTGACCAGTCTCCCTTACTGCTTATAATGTTCTATCTTTTTTTAGTGAATGTGTTTTTCTGATTATTATGTGTTGGGAGGAATTTCTTTTCTGGTCAAGTCTATTTGGAGTTCTGTAGGCTTTTTTTATGTTCATGGGCATCTCTTTCTTTAGGTTTGAAAAGTTTTCTTCTATAATTATTTTGAAGATATTTGCTGCCCCTTTAAGTTGAAAATCTTCATTCTCATCAACTCCTATTATCTGTAGGTTTGGTCTTCTCATTGTGTCCTGTATTTCCTGGATGTTTTGAGTTAGGATCCTTTTGCATTTTGCATTTTCTTTGATTGTTGTGCTGATGTTCTCTATGGAATCTTCTACACCTGACATTCTCTCTTCCATCACTTGTATTCTGTTGCTGATGCTTGCATCTATGGTTCCAGATATCTTACCTAGGGTTTCTATCTCCAGCGTTGCCTCACTTTGGGTTTTCTTTATTGTGTCTACTTCCATTTTTAGGTCTACTATGGTTTTGTTCATTTCCATCACCTGTTCGGATGTGTTTTCCTGTTTTTCTTTAAGGAATTCTACCTGTTTGGTTGTGTTTTCCTGTTTTTCTTTAAGGACTTGTAACACTTTAGCAGTGTTCTCCTGTATTTCTTTAAGTGAATTATTAAAGTCCTTCTTGATGTCTTCTACCATCTTCATGAGATATGTTTTTAAATCCGGGTCTAGCTTTTCGGTTTTGTTGGGGTGCACATGACTAGGTGGAGTGGGAGTGCTGTGTTCTTGATTTCTGTAAGTACAATTCTTACATTTGCCTTTGGCCATCTGGTAATCTCTGGAGCTAGTTGTTATAGTTTTCTCTGGTTAGAGCTTGTTCCTCAGGTGATTGTGTTAGCCTCTATCAGCAGACCTGGTAGACTACATCTCTGCTCTGAGTTTCAGTTGTCAGAGCACTCTCTGCAGGCAAGCTCTCCTCTCACGGGAAAGGTGCACAGATATATGGCCTAAAGACCTCCCTCCTGGCCGAAGAAGAAGGACCAAAACAGGACCTGTCCTGAAGCTGAGTTGCTTTGGCCTGTCCCAGAAGGTGTTAGCTTCTGTATTCTACACTCTCACACGTCCAGAATACACTCTGTGGAGTCCTGGAACCAAGATGTCTGCAGCTGATGCTCAGGCAAAGCACTCCTGCACTGGGCAGACCCCTTTCCTCTGGCTGGGAAAGTGGCCAGATGTCTGAAGCCTGTGCAGAATACTCTCGGCTGGGTCCAGGAACCAAGATATCTGCTGCCGCCGATGCTCCGTCAAAGCACTCCCGCACTGGTCAGACCCCTTTCCTCTGGCCTGGACATTTGCCAGTTGTCTGGGGCCCGAAAAGTGTGCTGCCTTAGAAGCTCTGTGGCTCCCACCTCTCCCAGAAGCTTTTGGCTTCTGTATTGTACTCTCAACTGTGCAGAATACACCCGGTGGGGTCCTAGAACCAAGATGTCTGTTGCCGATACTCAGGCAAAGCACTTCTGCCCCCGGCGGACCCCCTTTACTCTGGTTCGGAAAGTGGCCGGATGTCTGGGGCCTTTGCAGAATACACTTGGCAGAGACCTGGACCAGTCTTGTGCTTCTTCAGAAAATTGACATAGTACTACCAGAAGATCCAGCAACACTTCTCCTGGGCAAATACTCAGAAGATGTTCCGATGTGTAATAAGGATTCATTCTCTATGATGTTCATACCAGCCTTATTTATTTATTTTGTTAATATTTTTTATTATTATGTATTTTCCTCAATTACATTTAGAATGTACATTTAGAAAGTCCCCCATACCGTACCCCCCAATTCCCTAACCACGCATTTCCATTTTTTGTCTCTGACATTCCCCTGTACTGTGGCATATAAAGTTTGCATGTCCAACGGGCCTCTCTTTCCAGTGATGGCCTACTAGGCCATCTTTTGATACATATGCAGTCAAGAGCTCCGGGGTACTGGTTAGTTCATAATGTTATTGGACCTACAGCATTGCAGATCTCTTTAGCTCCTTGGATACTTTCTCAAGCTCTTCCATTGAGAATCCTGTGCTCCATCCAATAGCTGACTTTGAGCATCTACTTAAGTATTTGCTATGCCCCAGCCTTGTCTCACAAGAGACAGCTATATCCGGGTCTTTTCAGCAAAATCTTGCTAGTTTATGCAACGGTTTCATCGTTTGGAGGCTAATTATGGGATGGATCTCTGGACATGTCAGTCTCTAGATGGTCCATCCTTTTGTCTCAGCTCCAAACTTTGTCTCTGTAACAGTCTGGCGGTTCCTCAGAAAATTGGACATGGTACTACTAGAGGATCCCACAATACCTCTCCTGGGCATATATCCAGAAGATGTCCCAACCAGCAAGAAGGAATCCTGCTCCACTATGTTCATAACAGCCTTATTTATAATAGCCAGAGGCTGGAAATAACTCAGATGCCCCTCAACATTGGAATGGATACAAAAAATGTGGTACATTTACACAGTGGAGTACTACTCAGCTATTAAAAAATGAATTTATGAAATTCCTAGGCAAGTGGATGGATGTGGAGGGCATCATCCTGAGTGAGGTAACACAATCACAAAAGAACTCAAATGATATTTACACACTGATAAGTGGATATTAGCCCGGAAACTTAGCATACCCGAGATATAAGATACAATTTGCAAAACACATGAAACTAAAGAATGAAGACCAAATTGTGGACACTTTGCCCCTTCTTAGAATTGGAAGCAGTCACCAGCATTATTTATAATAGCCATTTGCTCGAAAGAACTCAGATGTTGCTCAACAGAAGAATATATGATACAGAATGGATACAGAAATTCTGGTACATTTAAACAATGGAGTACTATTCAGCAGTTAAAAACAATGAACTTATGAATTTCTTAGGCAAAAGCATGTATCTGGAGGATATCATCCTGAGTATGGTAATCCAATCACAAAAGAACACATATGATATGTACTAACTTATAAGCCGATATTAGCCCCCAAACAGACTACTCAAGATACAATTTGCAAAACGCATGAAACTCGAGATGAAGGAAGACCAAAGTGTGGATACTTCATTGGTTCTTATAATGGGGAACAAAATACCCATGGAAGGAGTTACAGAGACATTTTGGAGGTGAGAAAAAAGAAACGACCATCCAGAGACTGCTCCACCTGGTGATGCATCCCATAGACAACCACCAAACCCAGACAATATTGCATATGCCAGCAAAATTTTTTGACAGGACACTGGAATAGCTATCTCTTGTGAGGCTATGCCAGTTCCTGGCAAATACAGAATTGGATACTCACAGTCATCTATTGGATGGTACACAAGGCCCTTAATGTGGAATCTAGAGAAAGTACCCAAGGAGCTAAAGGGTCTGCAAACTTAAAGGAGGATCAACATTATGAACTAACCAGTAACCACCTGAACTATGTATCTAGTTGCATATGTGGCAGAGGATGGCCTAGTCAGCCATCAAAGAGAGGAGAGTCACTTGGTCTTGTGAAGATAATATACCCAAGTACAGGGGAATGCCAGGGCCAGGAAGCAGGAGTGGGTGAGTTGGCAAGCAGGGTAGGGGAAGGTATAGGAAACGTTCAGGATAGCATTTGAAATGTAAATGAAGAAAAATATCTAATAAAAATGAGTTAAAAAATATTAGCAAAACCTTATATTAGCACGTTAACAGCACATCCTAAAGATCTCAAACACAAAGAAGAAATGACACCCAAAAGATGTGGTGGCAGGAAATAGTAAAACTCAGGGTGGAAAAAAAATAAAATAGAAAGAAAAATACAAATAATTTTTGGAACAAATATTGGTTCTTTGACAAGATCACTAAGATCAACAAACTATTATTCAAGTTAACTAAAATAAAAAAGATAATATCCAAATTAGCAAAATCAGATATTAAATGGGGGGACATAACAACAGACACCTGATAGGTCAGAAAGTTTCGCAAAGTGCTTCTTCCTCCTAGAAGCACACTTGCTCAACCATATTAATTGCTGCTGTATTCATAATTATCTGCAACTGGAAACAACCTACATGTCCATAAACTGAAGAATGTATAACATATATGTTATATTTATACAATGGAACATTACTCAGCTGTTATGAAATGGATGGAAACAGAAAAAAATAAAAAAAAAAACAAAACTAAAAACAAAAACATAACCTGAATAACGTATCCCAGTCCCAGGAAGATAAATATGCTATGTGTTGATTTATATGTTGATATTGACTGGGCTGGATAGTTTTTTGTCAACTTGTCACAAAGTAAAGTCCCCTGAGAGTAGGGAATCTCAATTGAGAAAATGTCTCCATAAGATTGGTCTGTGCAGGCAGGACTGCAGGGCAGTTTCTTAATTAATGATTGATGGGTAGGATTTCTGCCAATTGTTGATACTGCCATCCATGTGCTTGTGGTTCTGAGTTTTCTATGAGAAAGCATGAAACCATGGGGAACTAACCACTAAGCAGAATGCTGCAGACACTCTGGGCCCCTTTGTCTGCGTGGAACGGATCTCTAGTCACAGGTGGGCAAAGCGTTGGATGAAATGATAGACAGATACATAGAGGAGAGGTTGTGTAGAATCTGAATGTAATGTGTCAAATTGAGCATCAAACTTTTTATACAGAAGAGAATAGGAAAGTTGGGTGACACACAAGCAAGGTACAAAGAGGTTACTGGATTCTTACAGAAAACGGAGGAATACAAACTCAGAAGTTCTCACAGGAAACACCTGGGATAAAATTCACTGTTAACAACTGGGATCAAAAAGAGCTCCACCAAATATCCACATAATCTTAGAAGTCAGGGTCAAGGGCTTCGTGCCCTTGCTATAGTTCCTATTTTAGTCTATTGTATAGACCACCTTCCCCCTAGGCAATTGTAAATACGTGTATATGGGTGGAACTCAGCTATCTATAGTTCTAAGTATGTACTCTGCTTCCTCCTTAGGTCTCAAACTTCCTTCTTCCTAGATGATGATAAATTCTTGTGTAGGGCAGTGACTTAGCTTTTATTCAAAGTGGTAGTATAATACCAGAGGCAATTCTGAATGCCACAGAATAGACAACATTCTTACTGAATTCCAAGCCCATGGTCAGCTCAAGGACTTTCTAGGATATTGGAACACTGGCAAAAGCTTAGCTATATCAGAATTCAATCTTAAAAAGAACTTATAATAAGATAACACTAAAAGAGAGCATGTGGATCCATACACCAGACTAACACGGAAATAGGGGATGAGTATATGGGTTAATGAGAAGGCCAAAACTCCAGAAGGTGAGCTTCCGTGAAACTCTTTGCCTCATGAGTGCTTCCAGGCCTCTCGGCCTGTCAAGCTGACTCGACTGGTGTGTGTGGCAGCAGTACCCATCCATGGTCTCTGTATTAGCTCCTGCCTCTAGGTACCTGGCCCATTTCAGTTCCTGTTCTGTCTGTCTTCAGATGATGAATAGCAATGAAGAAGTGTAACCAAATAAGTCCTACCCTCCCCAACTTGTGCTTGGGTTATAGTTTTTGGTGACAGCAATACAAAGATTAACACATTCTACATTACATATGTGATGGCCTGTCTACAATCTGTAGATCCAGTGAAGTTAGGTATAGAGGAAGGACTTGGGTGCATACATTGATGCCCATGGTATGGGGATATAGAATGGATTTTATTAGTGGACAAAGATGGACAAGAAAGAGAAGATCAGGTGGCATAGTGGAGGGAGATGGGGTTGAATAAGGAAATGCAGGAAGAGATATTTGAAAGAGAAGTATTTGATGAATGATGACCGAAAGGTGGAGGAACTGGAGATGATGGGAGGTAGTGAAAGAACCGTGGGGAGTAAAATTTGGGGGGACTGTAAGCAGGGTCTATTAAATGAGAAATTAATATTATTTTTAATTTTACTAGAATATTAAGCATGGCAGAGGGTCTCCCAGGAATGTACATTTTACCTCCAAAATACTGGGCTTTGATGGATTCTTGGTGAGGTGAACCACTTAAAAGCTCTTACCACTCTTAAACACTTAAAAGCTGGTACCACTCTGTTACCACTCATGCTGTTGTAGAGTTTCTCTCTACTTGCTGCCCTCACATCACATCCCTCATAATCTATGGATTGTATGAAAATTTAAGGGGGGTTCCAGCCACTCACTGGGCAATATCATTGCCACCAACAGTGTTAGTTAGATCTAACTTTCTCAAGGATTGCAGCTGATGCAGATTAATACTTCAACCACGATCTTGGAAAGAATTTCTACGAAAAGCATGCCTTTTTTTTTTTTTTCAAAAGTCAGGCTGGTGTTCAGATGATTATTATTTCTTTGTACCTATTTCCTCCCTCTAATTCCTGATATGATTTAAGAAAAACATGGTTAATGAACAAATGTGCACCCTGAGGATTCAAAGTAGAAAGGGATGATAGGTTTTTACATAAAAGTTTAGTTTTGTGATTCTTTTAAGATTTTTGAAGGATTAATTTTTGAGATAGATAAAAACTAATCCTTTATGTATAACAGCAAATTTCAGTCTACCAGTAAGAGAAACTGTCTGAAAAAAATACATTACTTGCTTACAACTTGTTAATCTATAACAAGTTTTTTAGTTAGAAATGTGTGTTGGTTCTTGGGGATAATATTGGATATTTATAAACATAATTTATAAATAGCTCATCATAAAAGTATAGTGAGAAGATGCTTTTCCTTATATATTCTCATAATTATTCACTAGAAGAAAATAGAAAGTAACCAGTATAAATTTTATACTAATTGAAAGATTGTGCAGAGATATATAAGCAGTGTGAGAAAAATAAAGTTGGTGCTTTGTTCCATCCACCAAATGTGAGTATATATGGAAAGTGGTTGAAGCTTTGCACTGTCCAACAAATGTGTGTGTGTGTGTGTGTGTGATTGTTTGTGCTTCTTAAAGCTTGTTTCTTCTACCATGTATGTAAATGTGTCTTGCTTGCTTTATATGCCATCTAACCAACATCCCCTCCTTGAATCATTGAACACTCTATCACAGCTACTCTTGGAAAGGCAAACAGACAGCAAACACACAGAACCCTACTGGGCATAACTTGAACATGTATGAGACCACCCACCTCTTCCAGTGACACCCTTCCTCCAACAAGGAAACACCTAGTCCAACAAGGTTACTCATCCGAATACAGCCTATGGGCTGATGGGAACCAATTACATTAAAACTACCACACCTACCTAGCTACATGCATACATATATTCATGCATAAGAGATAAACAGAGAAAGAGGGTGAGAGAAATAGAAAGAGAAAGAGTGATTGGTAGATGATAGAGAAATAGTTGCATACATATCTATATAAATACATTCAATCATTACTTCATACATACATACATACATACATACATACATACATACATACATATATAGATGATGGATAGACAGATAATGATATGTGTTATTAATCTAAACACTAAAGACATGGTGCCCTTTAACTCACACACACACACCCTGAGCATTGTTTACAATCCTCAATTAAGACATAAAGGTTGGACATTCGAACTACAAAGACATATAAAAACAAATCCACAAAACTCACAATGTTCATTTGGTGTGCATAGATTTGATTAATATCTAGGATTTTCTTTTTTGTGTATATTATGAGAGATTACACCCTAAAATCTTTCTCAAACTTGTCCATTATTTTAGTTACTACCGTGTACAACCTGATACTTATAATCCACTAGATAGTAACGTTACAGAAGGTATTTATTGTGCTGAAGATATTCAGTCATACCCTTCAGCTCCAAAATATATCTTTTAAAGACACATAGTAAGGAACGATCTTCCAAATGACCTGAAATGAAACTGTCACCTGGTGGAAAATAACACAGCACAGGAAGGAAATTTTTTTACACATAAAATTTATATTCATGTGAATATTGGTCAAAATGATTACAATTGTAAAGTTGAATTACATAGTGGTATGTCTTTGAAACAATAGGAAAAAATGATGTGCATACATTGTGCTTTCCAAAAAGAGTAGGAAATGTAAAACATTTAAGCAGTGGCATGTTGGTTTCTAATGCCAGGAGATGACTAACATAGCAACAGACTAATAATGTATCCTCTTCAAAAGTTAAAAGAAAACAGCAACAACAAGAAGAGAACAACAATCACAAGGAACCATGTCATCCGTGGCATCTTCAGGAGGATGTGCAGCACTCTGAACATGGTTCCAAGGACTTTAGTAGATGTCTATTGCATTGTCATCCTGACAAGTTTGTGTTCAACCATCCATGTCTGTATACTAAGGTTGGGAACAATCCATCGGGGATGAGTGACCTAAAGATGATGAGTTCTACTCCCCACTCTCCTTGCTGCTCTGGAGACTTCAAACCTGAGGGGAGGAATGTTATATTGATGAGTATGAGAATGCTCAAATACTTTTTGTCTACATTGTGTAAATGTGGCATCTCTTTAAGTGAAATGTAAGAACTGCTTGGCCAGAAGGTACAACCAGAGGCCTGTTGAATAAAGATGCTACTATAGAGACCCCATGTAATGAGAAAGGTCTTTCTGAAGTACCCTTGGATAGAGGTGGAATTTAAGATCCAATTATTCAAAAATGGCATGTAGGCACTACTGTTGGCCTTATTGTCATACCGAGAACATCCCCAACACTAATCAGAGATGTATGGCTAGTGGTCAGAGGTGATTGGGTAATGGACATTGGGAAGAAATGAGACCCTATGAGCCATGAAAAATAGATAGGACCCCAATGGTCAGAGGGGAAATACACGAGGGCATCTTTGTGAGAATTTGGAAATCTAAAACCCCTTTGTACAGGTAAACTAGTATGTTTGGTTGGGTAGAGTTTAAATTTGCATGTTCTTTCCTTGACGTGAGCTCAAAGACTCAGCCTACCTCATGCAGTGGAGTCCATTCCAGGTACTTCCTTACAGCAAGCAACTCCTCATCAGAGACTAGAGCATCTGTCCACTGTAGTAAATGTGGTGCCGGATCAGGAAGCAGTCTGAGCACTCACCAAAAACCTGGCTGACAGTACCACACTAGTTCTTCTTCTCAGGCATATGTTCTTCTCCTGGGTCTAGGTATGAATCGTGAGGAGTACATCATTTTAGTTTCTGCATTGAGGAAATGAGCTTTTGTTCTGGGCTGTACTTCTTAATGTTCGGCTCAGGTAATTTAAGCTTGGGTGGTCTGGAGGTCCATTTGGGAGTTAAAATTAGAGGAGGGGGTGACTAAGTGTCTCCATCAGAGGAGAACATTGCAAGGTCATTATTAGTCAGAAAAGCATATTTGATGACCACTTGGGGAAAATGAGATCTGAGGCCCCTGGTAACTCAGAGTCAGTAGATTGAAAACTTTTTGGTCAAAGCAGAAGGATCTGAGGCCCAATTAAATAGACTTAGTAAGTTTACTCCCACAGGGGCATATTTAGAATGTCTGAGAACCCTTTGGATACTGGTGGACGGTAGCTCTCTATTAGAACAGGGAGGGCTGGTAGATCTTTTGGTGAAAAGTGGAATATTTCAGGTATAGTCTAAAAGCAAATTCAGTAAAAAGACAGTAATTGGAATACTTTGGGCAAGGAGAGACATATGCAGTATCCCTATGTGCAGGAGAAGAATTGTTTCTTCCCGTCTCAGGATTGGTGATAGATCTAAGATTCTCTAAAATAGGAGGATGGTTATAGGAGCTTCATAGGATTGTATAGAATAGTTTTATCCTGTTATTCCTATGTCTGCAGCACTATTGATCAGAAATTGAACACTGATTGATACCTTGAGAATTCTAGGACATTCCAGGTTCTTACTCCTTCATCAGCTCCAAACATGAAATCACAATCAAGAATACACATCATCTGAATGTCAGTGGTAGGCATGACAACAATCTTAGAAGTCTTTTAAGAGGGTGTAATGTAGTATTTTCTGGTTTAGTGTCTTCCTTAAATATATGTCTATCCACACATTCCTCTGCATGGAGGCCAGGATGTCTCTGTCTAAAGTAACAAAACAAAGATAGTAAACTGATTTACCCTTACCTTGATACTCTTCTGTTTGGGATTTCAGTCCAGAGTGTTCAGAAATCTCTTAGGTCAGAACAGTGCTTCCCAGACCACGGAAATTAGAAGTTATAGGTAGGACATACACTGGGAAGATGGAGAATCTGGGGGATTTCCTCAAACACACTGTGCTCCACACAGGTTGGAGCACTCTCTGTTGTGAATGTCTAAATCTTCCTAAAGGAAGATAGGGGAGGAGCTTGGGCAGTTTTGCACAGAAGTAGAATGGTTGTGCCCTTCATCAAAGAGGTAATGTGGCAAACTTCATGAGAATAAGGAAGTTGAAGCATTCTGGTCATAAGCAGCATTTCTGTGACACTTTGCAAGTGTGAAATTCTAAACCTACTTGTAAGAAGGGTAAAATCTCTGGCTATTTTCAATAAATAAGAAATACCATTTCACATTGGTGAAAATGCAAATACCTTCTGGAGAAGAGGGAGTCCCAGTATTACTTGATTTGCTTACAAATCTTTTTTTGTAGAATTTAGGATATCCACATATTTTATGTAGTGTGTGGAAAGCAGGCAGCAATTGTTTCAGTATTCCAACAGGTTGGATGGTTATCTTTGGTCTATGAAACCTTTAGTCAGATGACATAAGAGCAAGGCCACTTTTCTTGAATGGAGGAATGTCTCCGAATATTTGTAACAGGAAGAAGTTTGGAAGTAATCTTAGACAGTTGTAATATAGCAGGCACACATAGTCAATAAGACAAGATCTATTTACACTTTACAAGAGAGTGTAGGTATGTGTCCACCACTGAAAAAAAAAGGAAATATTTCAGTCAAATATGGGCATTCGAGAAGGCTTTGTTGCCCAATAGACACAGGGAGAAGAGGAAATATTTATGACTAGATGTGGTGTGTCTGAGGCTCCCATAGGGAGAGGGAGAGGCACTGAAGCCCTGGTATGACTGGATGACATTTATAGACCTCTTCGACAGAGGATGTGAATTTGAGAACCACTGGAACAAAAAGAGTCATTCTGGTGCCCCTTTCAAATGAGGAGTTCGATGTGAGACACAGTTAAATGGAAATTTTTGCCCTCCATCAGATAGAGAATAGTTTGGAATTCTTTCTGATCAGAGAGGGTAATTATTGAAGACCTTTTGGACTGGAAGTGAAGTTTGGGGCCTGGGGCAGGTAGAGATGATCTCAGGCCTGTCAGGCTTACAAGACAGATATTGGACCCTCATGTATACAGAGGGTGCATTTGATATATAATGGACACAAATTAGTGGTCTAAGTATTGATGTTTAGGAGTAGAAGATTAAAGCAGAATTAGAGTCTGCTTAATGTCCCCAACCTCTTTAGGGTTAAGGAAGTGGCCTAGCCTACCTTAAGCAGGAGAGGTAGGACTGCTTCACAACTTAGAAGATTCCCATCTTCACATACACCTTGGTAAGCCTGGCAGCAATACAAGTATTATGCACCAGGCATGACTGTAAGTCTCTAAGCACTCTTGAAGCTTATCATCAGTTATATGGGTGTTTGCATGAAGGATGGTACGAAAGATAGATGACCTAAGTTTCAGGCTCTGTTAATGCAGGGCAGAATTAAGTGAAGTATAATTTCCTAGAGACCATCGTTGGAGGGAAATGATCTAAAGCTCATGATTGGAGTGTTATATTTGAGGCTCATATGTATGTAAGGATGCTCTTAGGATACCTGAATTTTGGTACCCTTGGGAAAAATGAAAATTCTGAGATTCCAATAGTAAACTACAGTCATAATTATAACTGACCTTGGGCAGAAATGGAAGGTTTTGGGTATTGTTGGTAACAGCAGTAGGTCATGAAGACCACCTATCCCAAGTGAAATTCTGATGACCCTTCATCCAAAGGTGATGGTATGAGATACCTTGAAAACAGGTTGAGTAGCATTTGTTCATACCTACAACTTCTATGACCTTCCGGACCCATTTTCTTAAAAAGAAAGAACCTGGGGCTGGAGAGATGATTCAGTGGTTAAGAACACTGACGGCTCTCCCAGGGCTCCTGAGTTCACAAACATCTGTAATGGTATCCAGTGCCATCTTCTAATGTGCAGGCACACAAGCATAGAGAACACTGTATATATAATAAATAAATAAATACTTAAAAAAGAAAGGAACAAAGGAATGAAGGAAGGAAGGAAGGAAGGAAGGAAGGAAGGAAGGAAGAAGGAAAGAAGAGAAATAAATTTAGGAGGGAAGAAAGGAAGGAAGGAAGAAAGAAAGAATGAAAGAAAGAAAGAGAGAAAGAAAGAAAGAGAAAGAAAGAAGGAGAGAAAGAGAATGAAGGAGTTAGAGAGAGAGAGAGAGATAGAAAGAAAGAGACAGAAAGCAAGAGAGAGAGAAAAAAAAGAAAGAAAGAAAGAAAGAAAGAAAGAAAGAAAGAAAGAAAAAAAGAAAGAAAGAAAGAAAGAAAGAAAGAAAGATAGATAGAAAGAAAGAAAGAAAGGAAGGAAGGAGGGAGGGAAGAAAGTAAGAAAGAAAGAAAGTAAGAAAGAGAGAGAGAACGAAAGAAAAAGAAAGAAAGGAAGGAAGGAAGGAAGGGAGAGAGAGAGAGAAAGAGAGAGAGAGAGGGAGAGAGAGAGAGAGAGAGAGAGAGAGAGAGAGAGAGAGAGAGAGAGAGAGAGTAAGTTAGTTAGTTTTAGGCCATGATTAACCAAGTAGCAGGATCAAGTCACCACATTGTGCAAAAGGGAAAAATCTAGTTTATCTTGGGTAGAGGGAGAACAGAATGGTAGTGCATAGTTTGCTTCCATCTAGTCTCCCCACCTTCCATTATCCATATATTGTATATACTGTTGGGAAGAATACAAGGAACAATCAGCACACTCTTCCAACAGGGAGAGTGGCTGTCTGACCTGAGGTTGTATTTGTCTGTACCTATCTATAACTGAGAGACAGGAACACACCATTTCTGACACCTAACTCTAGGAAGATCACATGCATATTAGTTTTCTTTCTATGTTCTGCCCTCTGCCCTACACTCAGAAACATGTGAGAGCCCACTGAGAAGTTGCAATTGTGTTTGCCTTGCAATCTTTCTAATAGAGAGTGGCACTGAGGTAGTATGAGTTTAAGTCAAGTTTAAGGTGCCCTTGAAAAGAATACTCTTGGGCATCCCAAGAGGCTATATCTGAAACTCCTATGACTACAGGTATAATAAATGAGACCCTCTTGGCCATAGGATCCAAACCTAAGATCTCTGTCATCATTGCTCCATGACACATACACCCTTGGCAAGCAATTAGATGTCTATGTTCCTTGAGGTTGAAGGAGGTAATTATAGCCCCCTTTTGTACTACAATGAACTGCATGTGAGTGGACATCATTCTACTTTTTTTGTGGGAATGGCATAAAGCTTACTTAGTCTGGGGTATCTTTTTTTTTATTAGATATTTTCTTTAATTACATTTCAAATATTATCTACCTTCCTAGATTGCCTTCTGAAAATTTCCTATGCCTTCTCCCTCACCCCGCTCCCCAACCTACCTACTCCTGCTTCCTGGCCCTGGCATTTGCCTATAATGGGGAATAGAGCCTTCACAGGACCAAGGTCCTCTCTTCCCATTGATGACCTCCTAGGCCATCCTATGCTACACTTGTGGTTAGAGCCACAAGTTCCACCATGTGTTTTCTTTGATTGGTGGCATAGTTCCAAGGAGCTCTGGGGGAGGGGTACTAGTTAGTTCATATTGATGTTCCTTCTATGGGGCTTCAGTCCCCTTCATGTCCCTGGGTATTTCTCTGGCTCCTTCATTGAGGACCTTATGCTCTGTCCAATGGATGACTGTGAGCATCCACTTTTTTATTTGGCAGGCAGTGTTTTGGGACATCTTTTGTCACAAGAGAAATGACTGAGTCCCACATTCAACGAAACTGAAAGTTTGAGGGTATTTCTACTAAATGAGTACTTTAGACAATCTTGGGCAAATAGAGAAGGTCTGCAGGAGGCTTAGTCATAGGAGGAATGTCTGACATTCTCTTCAGTGAAAAACAAAACAAAACAAAGAACTGAGGTAACTTGGGAAGAGAGGAAGTACTGGGCACTTAGGAGTAAGAGAAAATAATGAGACCTGGTTGGTACAATGGCATGCATTAGAAAAACCTTGGAGAGGGGGAAAGTGCCATGCAACATCCTGTTATGTATGAATGTCCCTTTTACCTTGATCAGTAAAGGAAGTCCCTCCACTGCTCTTCAGCTTCCAAATCTTCCTTAGTTGGTAAAAGTTCCACATCCTGTGTTTAGTCTGGGGGAGTTCAGATAACATTCCAAGCCTTTTCAAACAGCCTGGATGTCTGTCCCTGGCTAGGTTGCCACCTTCAGTTTGTCTTAATATGTACATATATAGGCAACAACAATTCAATTGGATTGCAAAGCATAACATAGGATCCAGTCAATACTTATATATATATATATGACCTGGAACCACAAACCAGAGAAAAACAATATATTTCCCCTGTCATCCTTATAAAAGGGAAAGGCTTGAATCTTACTTAATTAGAGAATATACATTTGATATAGTTCAAAGTCATAAGTGAATGCTTGAGGATACAAGGCACCATGCATTATTATTCAAAAGAGCATATCTAATGGCATTTTATGAATAAAGAATAGTGTGACCTTCCTTTGGTCAAACACAGTGGTTAATGCCCCCCTCCCTTGCAGAAATGGACAAGATCCAAGGCCATATTTTGAGGGAAGGAAAAGACTGAACCTCACTCAGCCTCACCCAGGTTAGTTCTCTTGGCTACTTCAAAAAACAAGGAGTGTGAGAGGAATCCTGGGAACATAGGAGTTATGAGAACCTCTTCTCAGAATGGTAAGTTCCAAGACCACCTTCAACAGAGAAAAAATCGTGAATGTCTTCGTTCCTAAAGTAGAGGTCCCCAGTCATATTTTGCAGGTCAGAAATATCCAGTTCACCCATGGTCAACAGGGTAAGTTTCTAGGCTTCACTGGGTACTGGAGGAATGTTCAGACTCTGCCTCACTAGCTTCCAAGTATTTCCCCCATATGCATACCCTGTGTAACATCTTTGAGAGTCCAGTCAGTGGTCACAACAATCTCCCAGCATAAGTAGTTATGCAAGCATTGATGTTTCCTCGAGGCTGTGTTCAGCTGCACACATCTGTGAATAAGAGATAGGAATGGTGCATTTTGATGACCATTTTTGAAGCACAGGATACGAGAGCCAATTTCAGATTTCTATTTTCTGTCCTATGATCTAAAAGGATAGAAAATGTGAGGTGTCATTGGTCGTGTATGTATTGTATGGATATGTTTAAAGCAAACTTAGTTAATAGGGGTATTTGCGAGGCACAGCCAGAAGAGAATCTCTGGTGGTTAAATAATTGCACAGATGGACCTGAAGTGTCCTAGTACAGAGAGTAGATGTATGAAACGCCCCTTTGACACAGGAGCTAGTTCTGAGAGCCCTTTCAATAGTCTTTGATTTCCCAGGACCCCCTTTGTAGAAACTGAAGTTCTAAAATCCACTTGGTGAATTGAAGTAGACAATAGGCCCAGATTCCTACTGGGAAAACAGGGAATGTTAGATTCTCTTTTATGTAGAATGAGTGGTATAAGTATCTTATGGTCTGACATCCCTTTAAGGAAAAATGATTCAAAGCTACTTGGTAGGATTAGGAATATTCCTTATAAGGCATAATACATGTTTTAGGCGACATTTGACCAATAGGGTCTAAGGCAATGTTAGCCCTAGGAGAGTTCTGACATTCGATTCAGTGTAGTGAGAAAAAAATGAGTTACCATGGGGAAATGTGGGCCCCATGTAAAAAAGGAAATCTCGAAGGCCCTCCTGAAAGAGGAGGGCAGACTCCTCTTGAGGCAGAATGTGAAATTGCCATATACACCTCTGTCAAAGGTAAAGGTCCCTGGTACCTTATAGAGTGGAGAATGTTTCCAGGCATGATCATAAGTTTCCAATTCTTATTCAGAGTTTTTATTTTCATAGTTTGTGTTCATTCATGAGAGACATGGCAGCAATATATATATTTTTTCTTCCAAAGGCTTTCAATGACTGTTGCTGGCTAGTATACTTCTTTGACTTTATTCATCTATCCAGGTCTAGGCAGAATTAATGAAGTTATTACATTTCTATTGACTTGCCTAAAGGCAGATGGCACAGGTACTTTGCTCTGATTTGTAACTTGGACTATGGGACCTCAAACCAGAATGGTCTAGGGTACATTGTTTACAGAAGGAGTCACTTTTGGAAATATGGCTGACCAGCTAGGTATAAAACTACTTTGAAGTATACATTCACATATATACTTCATATATTTGAATGACATTTTTGAGAAAGAGAACGTGTTGGGTGGATAAGGAAGAGAAGGAAGGTCACAGAATCCCTCAGACAAAAGTTTACCTTGGGAATTGGAAGATGTCAAAAATAACTTATCAAGTGCAAATGTCCTCATAGTCCAGAATACCCATGTGTTCTGAGACTTTGAGTTTTGCTTGCCAACAATCAGAGCAGTTTTCTTTCAAATTGTTTGGTAAACTCTAGCTCTATGTTCTCCATAAGCTGTACAGCAGCATCCCAGGCATAGGCACCAAAATGGAATTGATCCATTTCAAGTGACAGGCTTAAAATTAAAAATTAGATTAGAGTTCATATAATTACTGTCATGTCCCAGGACATCATTTCAGAGTGTTTGGCATCCCTTCTTTTATTTGAGCATGCCTGGCCATCCAGGTCTGAAGGGAAACTTTAGGACCTCCTAGAGGAATAGACCTCATGGTTCTATGGATAAAAGTGGATTTTCTGAGGTAAGCATAGTCAATAGAAGTTGATTTAAAGTTTCCTTGAGGAAAAAAAAAAGAAAAAAAAAGAACATTGGCTTGAGTTTTTCATGTCAGTGGCTTTTCTGTAGGCTCCATAAGCAGCAGAATTTGTATTAATCCCCGGTCAAATATAAGGGTGATTCTATTTTTCCCTAATTCAAAGATAAAATGAAAGATTCTTCCTTGACAGAGTATCTATGTCAAAGATTCTTCATTGAAACCTTTTTGAACCTAGAGTTTACCTTGAACTGAAGGAAAAGTCTCAGAAACTTTAGGAAATACATCTAAGGTTCAGTCCATAATATCAGCAAGCTCTGTGGGATTCCTCGACCTAAATGAATGTCCAAGCCTGCTTTGGACAAACTGGTATGATCTGAGGCTCCCTTTGCTTCAGTAGGAATATGTGATGCCTCCTTAATTAAAGGTAGAAGGAATGAGTAGCCCTGGGGAGAAAGGAGTTGCTGATATCCTTGTAACAGGAGAGATGATCGGAGTATAAAATTCCCCATAATATTTTGAGCAAAAATTAAATTGTTTACCTTAGCTCATGAGGTCCTAGCATGGCCACAACTTCTGACAGTTCTTCACAGCCTGGGGTATCCATATCCTTAGCTGAATTAGCAAGGCACCAAATATAGATACCATGATTCATGAAAAGCTTCGGATTGTATCCTCAGCATGATTGCCTCCTAAGAATTATGTTCAGCCAACCAGAACTAAGTTATAATGATGATTTCACACAATGTCATGTGACTATACTCAAGGAAGTGGCATAAGGTTCCAGGATTGGCCTCCTCCTCTTGATTTCTGTGAACTTTGAGCAGAGGGAGCAATTTTCCTTGGTCAGAGGTAAAATATCCCATGGGTTCCTGAACGGAAGGGATTTTTATGATTGCCCATTGCATCAAAGGTGTACATTTTATGACCTTGATCATCACAGGAAGGAAAATACTATAGGTTTGGAAAGTAGAAAGTCCCTCAACCCTGTTGGACAGTAGGGGAGTTGCCCTGTTCACCTTCTGTAGAGGAGTTTGTTCCAGGCACTCCAGGCCTCCACATCTTCAGAGAACTCTAAAAAATTCTTATCTCTTAGGACTCCATGAAGATTTGACAGCAATCTGAGGTTTCTTCTGACAAGTTGGCTCAAAGTCCCTGGATTTGTTGCCTATTAAACTTACAACAAAGCACACAGGTGTGGGTGTAGTGTACAGTTACCTTTCTGATGACCAGCTTAAAGAGAGCCTTGGATCCAGGCTGAGGTTTTTATACATTGGCCATGGGACTTGACTCTGGAGTTCTGTGAGGTTTGTTTTGTTTGTTTGTTTGTTTTTGGTGGTCAAAAGTGTATTCCCTAACCAATAAGGTCTGAGGGAGAAGCTCTTAGTTGAGTGGTAGACCTGATTCCACCATGAACAAAGACTGAAGCTCTTGTGTATTCCTGGTACCAAGGATTCAGCCTGAAGCACACTAGAGCTGAGCCTGAATATTTGAGATAAACTTCTCACTCACAAGGTCAGTTCTATACCTTGCTTCATCAGAGAGGCATGTCTCAGACCCTTCCAGTGCAGAAGGAGGAAGAATAAAGTGTTTTACTCAAGGTCAGCTGACCCCTTTGGCATACACATAATGTCAGGGGATACTATGGTTAGAGGAAGCAAGGTTTAGGTGCTCTTCAAAAGATAAACCAACTGGGTGTCAGCCCCCTTGAAGTTATGGGATACTTTACATCGAGGGGGCCTGACGTGATGGAGTTGATATTTATGCTGGAGGTATAAATTATCCTGGGTCTAGAAGGGTACATCTGAGTCCCCATTGTAACTTCATCAATGCTATTGCATGCTGATAGTAAAAGAGCCAACTTTGTGGCTTTCTTAAAATGTTGTTGGGGTCTGTTGATAAGTCCTTTGCTTATCATGTCATATGTATCAGGGCATCTTCAGTTATTGAGGACCTATGTGACACCTTTGTTCTGAAGTGGTAATTCTGAGGGAAATTAACGAAATTCTGAGGTTTCTGGTTCTCATATGATAATGCTGCCTTCAATACTCGGGAGTTTCTAACATATTTGATTTCGGGGTTACATCTGAATCCCCCTTGAGTTATTGGTGTAAGTTGTGAGTCACATAGGTTCTATTTCATGTATGTGGGTATACTGTCATTGTCTTCAGACACACCATAAGGTGGCATCAGGTCCCATGACAGATGGTTGTGGTACAACAAGTGATTGCTGAGAATTGAACTCAGGACCTGTGGAAGAGAAGTCAGTGCTTTTAACTGCTGAGCCATCTCTCCAGCCCCAGCACATTGGTTCTAGACAGGTAAGATGAAGGTCACTTAGGCTATTGGGGATGATCTGAGGATCCCTGGTTCAGAATGGGCATATCAGAAGTTCCCTTGGTCCATACAGTAGTTTAGAAGATCTGTGGTTCTTAAGCTGTAGGTCTGAACCTTACCAGAGAAGAATGCCTGGAGTGTTTTTGAATTCCTAATTTAGACAAAGTGTACCTGATGACTCCTTGAGCCACTGAGAGTGATTTAAGCTCCACTTCAAGAATGGGGGGACAGTGTGAGTCTTTTTGGTGCTGAAGGGATAATTCTGAGGTTTGTGTGTCAGAAACAGGACTTGGAGGACCCAGTGACAGAGTGATAATGTTGATGTATCCACAAACAATCTATAAAGGATGCCATCCTTTAGAGGCAGAAAGGTTCACACCATGTTGGGGAAAGTAGAAATGCCAAAGACTATTGTATCTGTACAAGATCAAGGGTCGATATGGAGAGGAGAGAAGGCCTGAATATTTCATGATTGAGACGTCCTGGGAACCTAGAACACGCAAATCATGCAGGCCATGCAACAGCTTAATCAATCTCCAGTGTGCTAGGAGACATTTCCCAGCTAGTTCTCCTGATAAATCTGCTGCCTACTTCTAAAAATGGCAAGGCTTTCTCATTTTTGCTGGTCAGCTTAATGTCTATGTCTTGGGTTCATTAACGTGCTGGCTACTCTTAAGCTCTGAGACTTCAGGAACCCGGGTCCTGATCCTTGGACAGGGGTAATTAGGTCAGAGGATCAGAATAAGAAGCACTTGGTGCACCTTAGATCAAGGGAGTGGAATTTTCATGGACTAGATCAGATCTAGTAGGTAGGTCTAGGTCCTCAATGTTCAGAAGAATCACATAATACTCTCCATGAGGTGAAAATTATATAGCAGATTCTTCTGGATACAATTGTGATCTAATCTTAATCAGAAAGGGGATTCTTGTCCTGCTTTTAGTCACAGGGGCATAGATGAGGCTTCAATGTGCATCTGAGGCAGCTAGGAGTGGAAATTGTAAGTTTGATAGACAGTTGATGAAAAGAAAAAGTTCTAAATTCATGTTGTTCATAAGGGGCATAGAAAGGGAAAATATGAGGGCAGCTTCTGTATCAAAAAAGAACTGAAAATGCCAGAGTAAGAGAGAGTAGGGCCCAGGCCACCCTCTTGAGATGGACTGCCTTACAGGTTCCGTTTGGCAGGCTGGGAAGCTCTGGTGTGTCCCTGGGCAGAAGGAGGAAGTCAGAAGCAAGGAGTAAGTCGTAAGCCTCCTAGAGCATTTTCGATATCTCTTTTGTCATAAAAAGCACTGGTGAGGCCCAGTTTCTTAGATGGAGCATTTGAGGGGCCACCTATTTCAGCCTGAAGCATTCTGAGCCTTTCTGAAACAGGGATCACAAAGCCAGTGTCCCTTTGGTGAGAACTGGAAAGTCTGAGTCCACATTGGTCTGATTGAGAAGGTCCGACACCTCCTTTAGGGAAGAGGAAAGAACTACAACTCCCCTTTTGCAGTGCGATCCTGTTGAGATTGATTTTCAAATGATGTGTATATTTGTGGCCTCCTAGGACAGAATGGTCACAAAGGGGGAACCCAAATTTATATTGTAATGATGGGTATCTCCGAGGACAGGAGAGAGCAGGTACCACATCCTCTGCTTGAGATATTGTATGTTTGTCATATCTTCGCATAACAGGGAATGTTCCAAAAGGGAATGTGGTACTCCCTTTTGGAGGTATGAATGCCCATAGGATAGGCACAAAAGCTATGGGCTCCCGTTTGGCACTTCTGGAAGTTTTCTCTCCCTCTTGGACATTAGGAATATGTTTTGAGTCCTCCTTAGTAGAAAAAGAATGGCTGATATCCTCTAGGGGTGATGATGAGTGTTGCACACCTCTATGGGGACTGTCTCCATCTGGAGATGACTCAATGCATTCTTGATCTGTATGGGAAGCTTGCAGGGCTCCTTGGGTAACAGAGGCTTTCCTCTGTTTTCTCTTGGTAGAAGTAGCGTGTCTGGGAATCTCATGAGGAAGGTGGGATGCCTGAGGCTGTCTTCATGAGAAAGAGTGGTTCGCATGCACTCTTCTGTAAGGATGGAGGATGGCTTGTCAACCTTATGCTCTGAATTGGAAGCTTTGGTGTCCCATTGGTCTGAAGGGGCTTTTTCTGATGGGGTTTCAGTAGACTTAGATGGTCTGTGAATGCCTTGGCTTGGTAGGGGACTTCTGAGGCCCACCTCATGAGATGGTGAGCATCTGCAGGCTCCTTTAGCAGAATCAGATGTGGCGAAGTTTATGTTAGTCATAGTTTTAAGCTTTACAACTCTTTCTTAAATTTGCAAACTCTTACCCAAATTTTGGAAGAATGGCAGTGTTTCCAACCCGCATGTTTTGAGCGCACATATTTCAGGCCCTCTTGATCTACAGAGGAAGGGCTTGGTCCTGTTTTCCTCAATTTAGAAGGTGTGGGGCAATCTCCTGGAGGAGGAGAATGACTGAGACCTTTTTTACAAAGAATACTAGATCTGAAACTCAATTGAGATGATTTTAAGGGGGAGATGCTCCTTTGAGGAGTAGAGGTAGGACTGGATTCCTTTTCTGCATACTTGGAAGATGTGAGGCTACTTACGGCAGAAGAGATACATTTTAAGGCATCAAGTTCTGAAAGGCAGTATCTGATATCCCTTTCAGGAATTGGGACATGTTTCAATATCCTTTGGTTAGATTTCAAACGTCTAGGGTTCTTTTTGAGATAAGAGAAATTTCTCCATCCATCTTCATGAGGAGGGGTAGGCATAATGTCCCCTTCTGCACAAAGGGACAGTCCCTGAAACTCTGTTGAAAAGGAAGTATCCACGGTTTCTTGGTGAGATGTCACAGGTTTTAGAGGCCCCTGGGCAGGTTGAGAAAGTTCTAGACTTTCCTGGGGAAATGCTGGTGTTCTCAGGATCCCTTGTTCAGATACTAAAGGGCCCAGAGCACCTTCATTGGGTTTCAAAAGACACAGAGACCCTAACACAGATGCCAAAGCTTCTGGAGTCCCTGGCACAGATTTTGAACTCTTAGAAATGGATTGTGTATATGTCAGAGGTTCTTCTGTCTCTGGACTAAGTGGTGAAGGAACTGGTAATTTGGGAGAATCTTGTGTGGCTGACAAAGATTCTATGACCTCTTGGGTGACAGATGGTATTTCTGTACTATTTTGCATACATGCCCATATTTCTAGTGTGTCCTTGGAAGAATCAGAAAGTCCAAGATCTTCAGGATTGGATGGTAAATATCCTAAAGCCTCCTTTTCCAACCAGTGTCCTGGAGGCTCTTGAGGTAACAAGGAAGTTTCTGTAAGCCCTTGGGAAGATATTGATGTTTCTAGTACACCTTGGGCAGACATGGAAGGTCTCCAAGACATTAAGACAGAATGTTACTCTTTCAAATCCAATTGGACAGATGGAGAAGGTCCTAGACTCACTATGGTAGATGCTGAAATTTCCAAAGCTCGTGATGAAGCATTGGATATTCCTGGATTGCCATGTGTACAGGTACAAACTTCCAGGTTCCCCTATAAAGACAGCCAAGGGCCTCCAGCTTCTTGAACAGATAACAAATGTCCTGGATTCCCTTGAGCAGATAGGGACAATGTCAAAGGCTCTAGGGCAGATGATATAGATCCTAGTGTTCCTCAATCAGATAAAGAAATTACCATGGGTCCTTTGGAAGAATGCATAGATCCTGAAGGATCTGAAGCAGATGGATCTGTTTGTTGAACCCCTTGTAGAGAATTCAAAGACTCATTTGGTCCCTGGAATGAAGTTAAAGGTCCCTCTGTAGGTTTAGAGAGGTCAAAAGGCTCTTCTCTGGAAAGGGAAGATCCAAAAGGCTTAGGGAAGAAAGTGAGGAACTAAGTTGGGCAGAAATTGCAAGTTCCAGAGGTGAGTCATTGGATATCACATGTCCTGGGGTAGCTGTTAAAAATTTTTGTGCTCCTCATGCAAATGATGAATATCCTAGAGCCCCCTGGAGAGGCAGCAATGTTTCTACAGAGCCTGTGTATTTGCTGAAATCCTCAGAGATCCCTGGTCAGATCTCAAAATCCTTGCTGTATTTTGAGCAGGGTGGTTATATCCCTGACACACTGGTAAAGATGGTGAGTCTGCTACTGTGTAGTGTGTAGATGTGGAGTGAGTTCCTATACCTTGTGTATGTAAAGAAGGACTTGAAAACCTTTTGGAAGATGTAGAATGTTGGGTAGACCTTTGTGGACATGTGGACAGATGTATGGTCCCCTTGTGCAGAGACTGGGACTCACACCTCCTTGAGCAGAATCAGAAGATCCTGGAGTCCTTTGTTCTGAGGATGAAAGACCCAGAGGATTATGAGAACATTCATAGCATTGTGATGTATTCATCATTGCCTGGGCTGAGATAGAAAGTTTCAGAGGCCCCTGGGCAGATTGCAAAGGTGCTAGATACCCTTGACCAAATGGGAAAGTCTTTGCACCTCCTTGGTCAGAACAGGAATGTCTACCAGGTGTTGGCGATGATGGTGGCAATGTTCCTAGATTTCTGAAGTAGACTGAGAAGATGCTACAGCCTGCCTCACTTGTGGAAAAAGGCCTAAAGCACTGTGTGACTCTTCATATTGTGCAAATATCCCTGTGGCATCTGTTGAATTTTCTCGATTTCTTTGTTTGGGGAAAAAAGAACTTTGTATGAGCAAAGTTCCCTCTTGTGCCCTGGAAAATTTCTTGTGCTTTTGAAAAGATGACAAAGCTTCTAGAACCTCTGGAGTAGATACAAGATGCTCCTGAACACCCAGTACTGATGGTGTAGGATAAAAGGTTTCTTGAGATTTCTGGCTAGGTAGGAAAGTTCGAGTGTCCCTTGGGAAACCTGGGGATCTTTGTGCAAAATGATGGGCAGTTTGAGAAAATCCTACTTCTGTCTGACAAGAAGTTGGAGGATGCAAAGTATCTTGAGCAAATGAAACACTTTGTGTATTCCCCTGTTTAAAATTGGGCTTTTAGATACCCTTGGGAAAAACAGAAATGTCCGAAAGCATCTTGGAAAGATGAAGAACCTAGGGTTCCTTGTGAAGATAAACAAATTCCCAGAGACATCTACTCAGATGACACAGATTCTGGTCGCACCTGAGTATTTTGGGTAGACCCCAGATGTCCTGGAGTGGGAAGCAAAGCTCCCACAGTCTCCTTTGCAGACAGGGACTTTCCTACTGTGGCTTCTGCAGATAAAAAAATCCCCTCAGTGCCCTGAGCAGATGTGGAAGACCCTAGAGTTGTTTCTTTAGATTTAATCACTTCTAGATGGCATTATTCAGTTGAACAAAGTCCTAGAGTTCCTTGCTCAGATCTCAAAGATGATGGTGACAACTGTAGTGATGTAGTAAGATCCAGGAGCAGTCCAGCACATCTGAAAGTGTCTGAAGTCCCTTGGGTAGATGGAGAACATTCATTTGTTTCTGAAACTGTTGGGGAAGGAGTTGAATGCAGGAGAGCCCCTTCAGCATATCCAGAATATGGGTCATTGCCTGGGCTGAGCTTGAAAGTGTCAGAGGCCCCTGGGCTGACTGCAAATGTGCTAGGGTAGCAGGACCAGATGGGAATGTTTCTGCACCTCCTTGAGTAAAAGATGAATGTGTACCAGGTTCTCGAGGTGATGGTGGCAAAGGTCCTAGAGTAGACAAAGCAGATGTAGAAGATTCTGTATTCTCCCTCACTAGAGGCAAAGGGCCTGAGGTAGTCTCTGTGTGATTACATTGCCCCAAGCCCAATATCCCTGAGGAATCTGCCGAAGGTTCTATTTTCCTTCGGGTGGATGACAAAGAACTTAGCACAGACAAAGTCCCCTCTGCAGCTGTGGAAAAGTCCTTACACTTTTGAGAGGTTAGCACATATCCTTGAGAGTCTTTACTACATAGAGGATGCTCCTGAGAACCTAGTACAGATGGTGAATGTGTTACATATGCTTGTGAATATGGAATGGATTTTTGAGATTTCTGGCTAGGTAGTAATGTCCCAAAGTCCCTTGAGGAAAGTTGGGATCTTTGTCTAGAATGTTCAGAAGGGGGAGAAAATCTCATACCTTTCTGGCAATAAGTTGGATGTTGCACAGTCTTTGGAGAAAATGGCACAGTTTTTACACTCCCTTGCTTAGTTGTGGGCAGTTTTAGAGACCCTTGGTCAGAAAGGGAATTTCCAGAAGCCTCTATGGAAGATGAAGAGCTTAGAGTTCCTGGTAAAGAGGAAGAAATTCCCAGAGGCTTCTGATCATATGGAAAAGACTCTGAGACCACCCGAGTGATTTGGGTGGACCCTAAAGGTCCTGGAGTGGGAGGCAAAGTTCCCACTGTCTACCTTGCAGACATGGACTTTCCTGTTTTGGCCTGTGCCAATAAGGAATGACCCCTAGTGCCCTGAGCAGATGCATAAAACCCTACAGTTGTTTCCTTAGATTTAGTCCCTTCAGGTATGCAAGGTCCCAGAGATCCTTGCTCAGATCTCAAAGATGATGGTGACACCTGTAATAATGTAGTATGATCCAGGTGCAGTTCAGCACATCTGGAAGTGTCTGAAGTCCCTCAGGTAGAAGGAGAATATTCATTTGTTTCTGAAACTGCTGGGGAAGGAGCTGAATGCAGTAGAGCCCCTTCAGCAGATCCAGAGATATGAGTCATTGCCTGGGCTGAGATGGAATGTGTCAGAGGCCCCTGGGATGATTGCAAATGTGCTAGGTTCCCGGGACTAGATGGGAATGTTTCTGCACCTCCTTGAGTAAAAGATGAATGTGTACCAGGTTCTCGATGTGATGGTGGCAAAGGTCCAAGAGTAGGAAAAGAATATGTAGAAGATTCAATATTCTCCCTCACTAGAGGCAAAGGGCCCGAGGTAGTCTCTGTGTGATTACATTGCCCCAAGCCCAATATCCCTGAGGAATCTGCAGAAGGTTCTATTTTCCTTCGGTTGGATGACAAAGAACTTAGCACAGACAAAGTCCCCTCTGCAGCTGTGGAAAAGTCCTTACACTTTTGAGAGGATAGCACATATCCTTGAGAGTTTTTACTAGATAGAGAATGCTCCTGAGATCCTAGTACAGATGGTGAGTGTTTCCCATCTGCTGGTGAATATGAAAAGGATTTTTGAGATTTCTGGCTAGGTAGTAACGGCCCAATATCCCTTGAGGAAGCTGGGGATCTTTGTCCAGAAGGTTCAGAAAGGGGAGAAAACCTCATACATTTCTGGCAATAAGTTGGATGTTGCACAGTCTTTGGAGAAGACGGCACAGTTTGTACACTCCCTTGCCTAGTTGTGGACAGATTTAAAGACGCTTGGTCAGAAAGGCAATGTCCAGAAGGCTCTATGGAAGAAGAAGAGCCTAGAGTTCCTGGTGAAGAGGAAGAAATTCCCAGAGGCTTCTGATCAGATCTGAGTGATTTGTGTGGACCCTAAAGGTCCTGGAGTGGGAGGCAAAGTTCCCACAGACTGCTTTGCAGACATTGGCTTTCCTACAGTGGCTTGTGCAGATAAGTAATGCCCCCTAGTACCCTGAGCAGATGCAGAAAACCCTACAGTTGTTTCCTTAGATTTAGTTGCTTTAGATGAGAAAGGTCCCACAGTTCCTTGCTCAGATCTCAAAGATGATGGGGACACCTCTAGTGATGTAGTAAGATTCAGGTGCAATCCAGCATATCTTTGAGTGTCTGAAGTCCCTTGGGTAGATGGAGCAAAAAATACAGCAACTCATTCATCATCTTTACTTTGTGCTTGCAGGCTGGTTGCAATTATCTTGTAAGCATTAAAAATCAGTCTAACATACTACCTATGTTATATAGGGTTTCATTGATGTGAGGAGACATCATGACTCAGGCAACTCTTATAAGGAAAATTTAAATGAGGTTGTCTTACAGTTTCAGAGGGTCAGTACATTATTATCTTGGTAGGAAGCATGGCAGCACCCCGGTAGAGGAGGTCCTGGAGAAGGAACTAAGTGTTCTATATCTTAGTCTGAAGGCTACCAGAAGGAAGCTTGTGGCCACAGGTAGCAAGGAAGAGGATTGATTTTTGTCTCTGAGCAGAGATTGAGCACTACACAAAAGCAAGCCTACACAATGATACACTTCCTCTAACAAGCCAACACCTTGTAATAATGCCACATACTATGGGCAAAAGATATTCTAATCAACACATTGCGTCATAGGACATAAAGAAAGATACTGCATGATTGCATTCCTCTAGTCACAGGTGCGACATACCTACAAGCTTATATGAACACACACACACACACACACACACCAATCGGATATGCACGTGCATACATATATATTTGTCTATTTATTTACTTACTTACTTACTTACTTACTTACTTACTTACTTACTTTGTTTTAAATTTGTTGGGTAAGAACTTTCTACATACACATAAATGAGTTTTAGCAAATTCATCCCTATCTTCTCCTCCTTGAATTGTTATCCATTTCTCCTGTATCACTTTTATCCTTAATTACATTTTCATTTTTATATAGACGGCTGTGTAGTGCCATGCCCTGAGCAATCGCGTGCATGCCGCAAGCAATCACTGAGAAGAGCCATGCGTGCCACGAGCAATCGCCATTATAAGATGGTGCTGGCCTCCCCTGTGCCTAACTAGTAAACAAGCCTTGTACGCAGGTGCAAGAGTGAACTCACTCCTAGTCACTGCCCATTCTCGGGGCATAATAGTGGGGTGATGGGCAAGCAACGAATCAGGAGCTGTCACGTCACATCAGGTGCTGAAACATGCTGTTGGCGCCATTTTCCCGGATCATGGTCTTCCTGATAAGTAAGCAATAAATCTTTTGCCACAGAAGATTCTGGTTTGTTACTTCTTTCTTGCCGGCCGAGTGGGATGCAATAAGTGGCACCGAGGAACCCGGGAACTTTATACCATCACACCAGTGCAAGGAAGATCCCTTGTTCGCAGGGCGGAATCAGAACTGCGGGATGAAAGGCTCTGTAAGGTACATACAGTTTTGAAATTTCTCCAGAGTTAGACACCCTTTTGATTGTTTGCACAGCGATTGCACTTTTCCTTTCAGTTTCGTTTTTCTTCCACTGCTTCCACTGCTGACTGGTTCTTAGTCACGGTCAGGCCTGGATAGCGCCTGGACAGCGACCAGTTTCAGTCACGGTCAGGACTGGACAGTGCCTGGACAGCGTCCATTTTCAGTCACAGTCAGGCCTGTACAGCGGCAGTATGAGAATCTCGCATTCTATAATAGTGGCCTTACACTCGGTCCTGAAGCAGTGTGGCCTAAAATGTGCCACTAATACCTTAGAGGGATTTGTCAGGGAGATAGACCATGTGGCACCATGGTATGCTTGCTTAGGGTCATTTAGGCCTTTTCATGGGCCTTGATCCCGAGGAAAAGATATAAAAAGAAAAGAATGCCTTGGGAGAGATTAGAAAAGGGATGGAAAGGGAGAGAAGAAGGGAGATCCAGCTGGAGAGGCACATAAGGAAAGGAGCCTCTACGTACCACTAGATGACTTTAAGCAGCTAGCTCTTAGTAGCTCAGAATCTGATGAAGGGCTTAGCTCCTCTGAAGAAACGGACTTGGAGGAGGAAGCAGTTCATTATAAGGGAGAAAGGTACCTGCAAGATAAAATGCAAGCTACTCAGTACAGAAAAAGTCCAACAACGACTGGTGAAAGCCAGCTTGCTGCTTGGCCTCGGGATTGTTGGCTTCAGTGTCCTAGTGAACCTCTGCCTTATGTGCATAGGTAGTTGTCAATTTTTGCCTACACCTCATGTAGGGGTAAACCCTCGAGGCATCAGGCCATTACAAGTCTGGCAAATGGATGACACTCATATTTCCTCCTTTGGGAGAAATCAGTACTTACATGTTTCCTTTGAAACCTACAATGCTGTAATGTTTGCCACACCTTTAACAGGGGAAAAAGCCTCTCATGTTATACAGCACTGCCTAGAAGTGTGGAGTGCTGGGGCAAGGCCACAATTCTTAAAACGGTTAATGGAGTAGCATATACTTCTACTAAATTTCAACAATTTTGTCATTAAATGGATGTCACTCACTTGACTGGCCTTCCTTATAATCCTCAAGGACAAGGCATTGTGGAATGTGCCCACCACACACTCAAGTCTTATCTTATAAAACAAAAAGGGGGAGTTGATGAGACTCTGCCCTCAGTGCCAAGAGTAGCAGTATCTATGTCACTCTTTACACTTAATTTTTTGAATCTTGACGAGCAGGGACGTTCTGCAGCTGAGCGACATAGCTCAGACCCTGATAGACCAAAAGAAATGGTCAAACGGAAGGATGTTTTAACTAGTCTCTGGAAAGGCCCGGATCCTATCTTAATCAGATCCCGGGGAGCTGTTTGTGTTTTTCCACAGAGTGAAGACAACCCATTTTTGCTGCCGGATTGACTCACCAGCAGGATATTCATCAAGGATGGTGCAAAAATGCTGACCTCCTGAGGACTGTTCCTGATCCTGACAATGCTGAACTTGTCTCAGGTTCCTAGTATAATGGGTGAACAGATATGTGCTATTCTCTCGACTTTCCCTAAACCAATGTCAGTTCGCCATGATACTATAGTTTTTCCAAAATTCTTTACTACTAATAAAACAGTAGATTTGCCATATTTACCCTATGATCCAACTCGTTATTATCATTAGGAGAAAATCACTCCTTACTAGAACAGGGTTTTTTATGTTTTCAAATGAATGGACAAGGACATTGTATCAACCTCCCAGCCTGAGCTTTAGGGAGGTTTAATGAGCACCGAGGAGGTTGGGTGAGCACAACCCAAGATACTTCTAATGTAGATATAACCTTTACAAATCGGACCTTTTGGCAGGATGAAATTTGGGTTAATGGTACATTTGTACCACCTAACTTTTCAGACAAAGAACGTCCCCACCAACCAAAAATAGCCCCTCATTGTGTCTTGGAAGATGAAGGTCTGATCCTGCCTTGGTCTGATTGTCAATCCTCCATCACTTGTTGGGCAGATCAGAGTAAAACTTTTTCCTTTTCTTCCAACATGACAGATGACCCAAAGAATGAATTTTTTATGAAAAAGAGATTTTTCATTCAGGACTTTAGAATGCATTCCTTTCACAAGTGGGTGCTTTGAGGAGTCAATGGCAATTGTACAGATTTCAATCCTTTGATTTTTATCCAGGGAGGAGCAGTTGTAAAGGCTTCTTTTACTGGCATCTCAAGATTTGCTCAGCACTGGGGAATACATGATGCCTCCCAGGACTCTTATGGACATACTAATATCAGAGTAGAGATCACTGGGTTCAATAAAACTTTGGTAAACCAGATTAATTATACATCTGCCCCAGTCTGTGTTTACCCCCCTTTCTTGTTTATATTCTTTCACGTGATTCATTTGAAGTCTGTTCCAATGATTCTTGATGGATTTCTCAATGTTGGCATGTAACAATAAACACCCATGCCATGGTGCCACGGATCCCACTTTGGGTCCCTGTTCTGGTGGAAACACCCTCCACCTTGAAAGTAAATGGGAGAAATGCCCTAAAGATACATGAAGTACACACTAGATTAGTTGAAAAGTGGAAAATTAGCTGATAAGAGCAACTGTTGTTTGGGCAGTGGTGCTTTATGTCTTTAATCCTATCACTTGGTTGGCAGAGGCCAAGAATGTCTGAGTCTGAGACCAGCTTGGTATACAGAGTGTGTTCCAAGACAGCCAGGTCTACACAGAGAAACCCTCTCTCAAAAAATAAACAAACAAACAAACAAACAAACAAACAAAAAGCACCTGTTCTATGAAGAGGACCTGGCACAATGCACCCACATAGTGGCTTATAATTTATGCACAGCTACAGTTTTAGAGAATCACTGCTCTCTTTTAGCCTCTGTAGGCTATAGAGGCATAAGTGAGAGAGAGGGCATGAGCAGACTAGCACAGAAGTGAGAGAGGGCATAGCACATAGGTGAGAGAGAGGTCCTGAGCACTCTAGCACATAAGGGAGAAAAAGGGGCTGGGCATCCAAGAACATAAGTGAGGGAGAGAGGGCCTGCACATCCTAGCACACTCTTGTAATCAAGCTCAGTACTAGGAAGGTTGAGGTGGGAGTTTACCAGGGATTGTAGGGAATCTGGATGTTCTCTTCTGATCTATTAGGACAGCATGGACTGTTCTGTTGTGGGTATGTACATACAGAAAAAGTACACACATTTTAATTTTTATGCACATAAATAAATAACAAAAAATTATTACAGTTGAAATTAGCAGTGCCATTTCCAGTACTTTCATGTTACACATTTGTTCATGTTTTTTCAATTCTGCAAATGCTTATCAACCTAGAAACTGGAAATCATTTGTATCATGAGATGGTAGCTCATTTCCACCTCCTGAGACCTCCCTTCTAATCAATGGTGCCTGGTACTCCATGACAGCATACACAGGGTATATTCAGCCAAAGGGTGAAATTTCTGGATGAGACCTGTTTTCTCCATCTGGCATCACAAAGGGTCCTCAGAGACATGTGGGTCTCTCCTGATAACGTTTTATTTATTTGTTTGTTTGTTTGTTTGATTTTGTTTTGTTTTTTATTTTTGTTATTGTTTTGTTTTTTATTTGTTTTATTTTTGTTTTGTTTTTTGTTTTTGTTTTTGTTTTTGTTTGTTTGTTTGTTTGTTTGTTTGTTTTTCCCATTGAGCAGACAAGCAAGGAAAGGTGCGGTTGTGAAGGAGTTCACTTCTGAATGACCTGGAAGAGATAACCAGCTCTGATCAGGGTTAATGGACTGTTAAAGGATGTGTGACTGGAGGGAAATCTCAGTCGCAAGAGGCCACTATGTGAGGAAAAACCTCCCGATCTGCATTTCCTACGGCTTCTGAGGGTTAAATGAAGGAGGAAGATCATATTTATTTATTTTTCCTTTTTTTTTTAACTAAGAAGACATTATAGTTTTTAAGAGAAGAATGGCTCTTAAGAAAATAATGGTGATTCCAAAGAAAGATTACTTATTACTTTTGGACTTTGATGATGAAGAAGATGACATAAATATTTCGGAGGAGTCTCTTTCTGAAGGTTACTGCATATTCAGTGTTGGGTATTAATTGTGTGTTGTGCAGTTCACTAGACTTTTACCTAGTCACCTGAAATGGAAGAAGTCTTTTCTCAGAGATTTTATATAGTTCATTTGAAATTTTACCTATCTATCTATATCTATATATTCCTATACCCGAGTTTTAGCAACACATATAACTACTCTTGACATTGTAGTCACAATATGTTGATAAAAAATAACTTGTTATGATTTTGCCACCGGAAAATACCTGAACATTTTTCCAATAATATGTTTGCAAAACTTGAATTTATTTCAAGAACATTACAAATAATTTATTTCATTCTTTTTTTTATTATTTATTTTCTTTTTTTCTTTTTTTTTACATTTCAAATGTTATTCCCTTTTCTGTTTTCCCCTCCAAAAATCCCAGTCCTCTCCCCTCTATCCCTGCTTTCCAACACACCTACTCCCAATTCCTGGCCCAGGCATTCCCAAAACTTGGTCATAGGAACTTTACAAGAACAAGTGTCTCTCCTCCCATTGATGACATACTAGTCCATCCTCTGCTACATATGCAGCTGTAGGCATAAGTCACAACTTATGTTTACTTTGATTGGAGATTTAATCTCAGGGAACTCTGGGAGTACTTGTTAGTTGTTTTTCCTCATAGAATGTTCCTTGTGTACTTTCTCTAGCTCCATAATTAGGGACCCTGTGCTCAGTCCAATGGATTTCTTTGAGCATCCACTTCTGTATTTGTCAGGAAATGGCAGATCGTCTCAGGAGACAACTATATCAGTCTCCTGTCCCTAAGCTCTTGTTTGGCTCTTCAACAGTATCTGGGTTTAGTGGTTGTTTATGGTATGGATCACAGAATGAAGCAGTGTCTGGATTCCTTCAGTCTTAGTTCCAAACTTTTTCTCTGTAACTCTTTCCATGGATCTTTTGTTACCAATTCTAAGAAGGAACGACATATCCACACTTTGGTCTTCCTTCTTGTTGAGTTTCATGGGTTTTGCAAATTTTACCTTGTTTTTTTCTGAGCTTCAAGGATAATATCCACTTATCAGTGAGTATATATCATGTGCTTTCTTTTGTGATTGAGTTATCTCACTTAGGAACATATCATCCAGATCCATCCATTTGTCTAAGAATTTCATGAATTCATTGATTTTAATAGTGATGTAGTATTTCATTATGTAAATGTACTATATTTTCTGTATTCATTCCTCTGAAGACAGGCATCAGGTTTATTTTCAGCTTCTTGCTATTATAAATAAGGATGCTATGAACATAGTGATGCATGTATCCTTATTACAAGTTGGAATATCTTCTGGATATATGCCAAGGAGGACTATTGCTGGATCTTCAGTAGAACTATTACCACTTTTCCGAGGAAACCCCATCTGCTTTCCAGAGTGGTAGTACCAACTTGCAATTCCACAAGCAATGGAGGAGTTTTCCTACTTCATCACATACCCACCAGCAACTATTGTCATCTGAGTTTTAGATCTTAGCCATTCTGACTCTGTGAGGTGGAATCTTAGGGTTATTTTGACTTTCTGTTCCCTGATGATTAAGGATTTTGAACATTTATGAGGTGCTTCTCAGCCATTCAGTGTTTCTTAATTTAGAATTCTTTGTTTAGAACCGTCCCCATTTTTTAAAATAGTGTTATCTGATTTTCTGGAATCCAGCTTCTTGAGTTCTTTGTATATATTGAATATTAGTCCCTTATCTGATTTAGCATTGATAAAGACTTTTTCCCCGATTTGTTCTAATGATAGTGACCCTTGCCTTACAGAAGTTTTGCAATTTTTGAGGTCCCATTTGTCTATTTTTAATCTTATAATAACAGCCATTGCTGTTTTGTTCAGGAATATTCCCCATTTAACCTTGTCTTCGAGGCTCTTCTACACTTTCTCCTCTATAAGTTTCAGTGTCTCTGGTTTTATGTGCAGTTCCTTGATCCAATTAGACTTGAGCATTTGTACAAGGAGATGAGAACAGATCAATTTGCTTTCCTCAATATGCTAACTGCCAGTTGAGCCAGCACCATTTTTTGAAAATGCCATTTTCTTTCCACTGGGTGGTTTTATCTCCTTTGTAAAAGATCAAGTGACCACATGAGTTTGGGTTCATTTCTCTGTCTTCAGTTCTGTTCCATTTATCTACCTGTCTAACACTATTCCTATACCATGAAGTTTTTATCATAATTGCTCTGTAGTACAGCTTGAGGTCAGGCATGGTGATTACAAAAGACATTCTTCTATTGTTGAGTATAGTTTTGGATATAGTAGGTTTTTTTTTTCAAGATGAATTTGCAAATTGCCCTTTCTAACTCAGAGAAGAAATGAGTTGGAGTTTTGATGGTGATTGCAATGCATATCAGATTGCTTTTTGAAAGATAGCCATTTTTACTATATTAATCCTGCCAAATCATTAGCATGGGAGATTTTACCATCTTCAGAGATCTTCTTTGATTTCTTTCTTGAAGAATCTTGAAGTGTTTATCATACATATATTTCACTTTCTCAGAGTCACACCAAGGAATTTTATATTATTTGTGACTACTATGAAGCACGTTTTTTCCTAATTTCTTTCTCATACTATGTGTCTTTTCTGCAGAGAAATTCCACTGTTATGTTTAAATTTATTCTAAATTCAGCTCCTAAGCTGAAAATGTGTATCAGGATTAGGGTTTCTCTGTTGTAATTTTTGGGGTCATAGATACATGCTATCATATCTTCTGGAAATAGAGAAATTTTGACTTCTTCCTTTCCAATTTGTATTCATCTGTTTTCGTTTTGTTTTGTTTTCTTTTTTTTTTTGTTGTTGTTGTTTTGTTTTGTTTTGTTTTGTTTTGTTTTGTTTTTTTGTGTAATTGCTCTGGCTAGTATTTCAAGTACTCTATTAAATAGGTAGGGAGAAAGTGGGCAGCCTTGTCCAGTCCCAGATTTTAGTGGGATTCGTTCTGGTTTCTGACCATTTAGATTAAAGTTAAATCCTGGGCCTTCTTTTCTTTTCTTTTCTTTTCTTTTCTTTTCTTTTCTTTTCTTTTCTTTTCTTTTCTTTTCTTTTCTTTTCTTTTCTTTTCTTTTCTTCTCCTTCTTTTTTTTTTTTTTAGGTGTATGCCTTGAATTCCTGGTCTTTCCTGGACTTATTATGAATGGCCATTGTATTTATCCAACTATTTGCTCAGCATCTAATCGAATAATCATGGGGTTTTTGTACTTGAGTTTTTTTGTTTTGTTTTTGTTTTTGTTTTTTTTTTTTTCTATAATGGATTTAATTGATGGATTTTCGATATTAAACTCTCCCTGAATCATAAGAAGGAGGCCAACTAGGTCATGATGGTTTATCCTTTTGATGTATTCTCGGACGCGTTTTGAAAGGATTTTATTTAGTATTTTTGCATCGATATTCATAATGGAAATTGGAATAAAGTTTCCTTTCTTCATTAGGTTTTGTATAGTTGTAATCTTGCTTCATAGAACATATTAAATAGTGTTCCTTCTCTTTTAATTTTGCATAATAGTTTGAGGAGTATTGGTATTAGGTCTCCATGAATATCTGATAGAATTCTGAACTAAACCCATCAGACCCTGGGCTTATTTTTGGTTGGGAGACTATTAACGATTGCTTCTAATTCTTTAGGGGTGTTATGACCCACACTACAGTCTTGCCAGAAAGAATGCCCACAGGACACTCGGATCCTTCTGCAGTAAAGCTTTAATGCATCTCGAGAGATAGATGATCAGCTTCAGGACAGGAGACCCAGAGAGCAGAAAACCCCTCCCTTATATAGGCTGTGAAGACAGTTAGAAGTATGGTTGGGGACGTGCACCACCGGAATTGTCTGCCCACCATCAGCCTGATGATGCCATTGGAGAGACAGGGCTCAGGTAATGGAAAGATACCCCGATGCCTGTGCACACTCACCACGAGCAATAGTGACAATGGTGTTGTGAGCACCATCTTGTAATGGTGGCTGTGAGGACGGCTCCTCACATCTCACCCTTTTTTTTATGTGAGAAGCAACAGGCCACACAGTATGGAGAGTGGAGATAGAGGTCAAATCCCGAGTGTGCAAGCATAGGGGCCTTACACAAAACCTCCTTCCAGGCTTGTCACCCAGAGGGGTCTTGGTCAGCTCCCCTGTCGTTTTTCCTGGGGGAAGGACACTAGGACACTCAACCTTCTTGAAAGATGACATATCTCCCAGAAAGAAGCTCAAATTAGACCACAACGCCATTCCAGTGCAGTGCTTTGCCCCAAAACTCTCCTGGGCTGTTAAAGCACACCCGCTCCAACCCATGCAGCAAGACTCGCCTCAGGGTTTTGTGGAGCTGGATGTCCAGCAACCTTATTGCTTGAGCATCATCGATATTCATATATTGGGGGAAACACCCTGCTCCAAAGCAACAAGTGCCTGGGTTACTACCATCCTGTCCCTCCTTGTTTGGGATTTAAGTTTGCAGATCATCCATAGTAGGAGCAGTACTCCACTGTACACAGCCACTCCAAACAAACCACCCCCACCCATTGCTTGAAGTAGGAGAATGCTGCAGAAATCCAGGTAGAAAATCCTTCCATCAATGACAGGTCAAGACATGTTGAATCGACTTATAAGATGGTGATCCTCAGCTCCCGGAGTGTCTGTTCAAATTCTATGGTCCAATTCTGTAACAAATAACAAGACAAAGCCTTTTACAGGTTAGCTGCTCTTGTAAAATTCTGAAATTGTAGTAAGGTGATACAGACGCTAGGCAGCTTATGTTTGCAACCCAGCTGAGGCATTTGCCAAAGAATATACACCTGATCTTGGACCAGATCAATCCGTTGGTTTACCAACATGAGGCCTCTCTGTATCTGGGAGTTGGCCATGGTCTGGCTGTTCAGGGCCAATGTCACTCTTGCCGAAAGGTCATTTTATAGTTTGCGTTGTCTGAACCGTAGCAGACAAGGCAAGGGCCGAAACAGTGACAGAGGCAGCTATTGCTGCTATTGCTACCAAGCCAACTATAATAGCAGAGATTCCAAAATCTCTCTTTTCTCTAAATAAGCTTAAATTCTAGAGGCTTCCACAGGAACTGGAACAAATCTAGGCACATGAGTAACCAAAGCAAAGGGATACTTAGTAGCATCCCAACACAGGGTATAGAAACTTTAATTAAGCAAGCAATCTAACTCTAATTGATTATTATTTAAACTTTTATTACTTACCACCCACAGAAAGGGGGCCAAACACAAACCGGGGTGACAGTATAATTCACCCTTTTAAATGCTTTATATTTAGTATTAGAGGAGGAGTGATCGAATGACCCCAAACCAGCACTCAAGAGTGCCCTACCACTCAAAACCCATTTGGCCCTTTTCACTATATCCACCTTCAATCATGGCCATAGGTGAAAGATCGGTACAGCTCTCATTAACCCCACAAAGTAACCATTGATCAAAAGGGTTAGCATCTGCCCGATCAGGATCCATGAAGTTAAAATCATGTCCAGCAAGGATTTCATTAATCTCTACACTTACATGTGGGGAAAAGGAAAAAAAAATCCTTCAACCACCCAAAAGGTTTTTCTGGCCTGGCACCCAGTCCAAGGAAGCATGGAGTCCTCCGAGGATCTTCCTTTACAAAAGGGTGCCATTCTGGGTTGCTGGGGCAGTGCTTTCCTGGATTTATGACTAGGCCTCCAGCCTTGGATTATCAAGGCATTGGCTATTATTTCAGAGTGGGTTCCCCAAGCAGCTGCTTTCAACCAGGCCACTGATTGATTTTATAAGGATATACACTGGCGTTGGTCTTTCAATTCAGAGATCATTACAAAGCACAGGCTTCCTTTGAGGGAGAAGTTCTGTTTTCCATCAGAACCATGAATTTGTCCATCTAATTGTAAAAAGGCAAGTCCCAGCTCCCTATCAGTAGTAAAGAAATGTGGAAAAACTTGTGCACTGTGCATGACAGGCATGAACAGAATGCTAGACATAATACCCCAACACAATTCCCCCGATATACTAGGAACCATGATCTCCAGTAGAAGGGTCATTATCCATCGTTGTTTCCAGAATTCCCTCTTTTGTCCACATCTTCTGAAGGGGAGATCCTTCAGATGAGGCATTCTGGAACCCAAAGGGGATTGTCTTCTTCCTGTGGAAAGACACAAATAACTCCTTTGGATCTTATTAAAATAGGATGCAGGCCTCTACATTTTCCAGTTAAGACAACTTTCCATTTGATAATTTCTCTAGATCTGTTTGGTTCTGAACAGTGATGATCAGCTGCAGTGTGGCCTTGCTCATCAATATTCAAAAAATTAAGAGTAAAGAGTACCATGGAGATGTCCACTCTCAGTGTTAAGGGTAAGAGCCTCATTGACTCACCCTTTCTTTTTGATAAGTTAAGTTTTAACAGTGTGGTGGGAACGTTCCACAATGTCTTGTCCCTGTATGGCAAACCAGTTAAATAAGTTACATTCCTCTGTAGACAGAATTGTTGAAAATTTTGAGAGGTGTAGGCCAGTCCATTATCTGTTCTAAGAAATTTGGTTTGTCCCCAAGCACTCCAAGCTTCAAGGCAAAGTTGAATTACATGTGAGGCTTTTTCTTAGTAGAGGATCAGTTTTACTGCCCTCTTTTCTCTCTCCCCTTCCTTCTGAATCCCTGGGAGGGCCCTTTTTATTAGACATGTCTTTCTTTTTTCGAGCTCCCATTCTCTCATTCTGTTAGGTTTCTGACATACTGTCCTGAACCTTTTCTAGTATTCCCTGTCCCTCCACATTGGCTGTTTGGCAGGTTTCATCCTCTAGACAGTTTTATATCAGCTTGCAAATGCCTTGGTGCCCAGGCGTAAGTCTCCCTCTTCATGCTTAAGGTCAAGGTCACTTCCTAGCTTACTACATAAGGCTACAGTTAGAGACCCCGAACAAGAATACCAGGGAGAAATGCGATCCACTTCCTTAACAAAGTTCTGCAGTGTACTGGAGGCAACCTGCCTGTAATACAGTGATCACTGACTGTGAGGAGGCCATGATAGAGTGAGTCCCTGCTACGATCTACACCCCATTTATAGTACTCCTTAAGCAAAGCGAAAGTAAACACAGTGCTCTGTTCCCTTGTCTACGGAAGGCTTAGAAGATACCTCAGTGCTGCCACTTATCTACGTCGGACTGACAACACCTCATTTTTCAGCACCAGCCTCGATGGACCTCAAATTTCAGCACCAGCCTCGATGGACAAAATAAGAAACAGAATGAGGGCCAGGGCAACCAAGACTAGAGCTTCTACTGCCCCTTCCTAGGGTGCATCTAGATTAAGACCGAAATCAATAGGGATAAGAGGGTCACGATGAGACATACCTCTCCAAACTTACCTTTTCCCTGAAGTTCTGAATCCACCCCATTTCCAGGGGTTTTCCTCAATGCCAGCGATGTTGATCCTGGCTTTATGGCACCAGATGACCTGCGCTACCATCTCGCCAGCAAGAACACATGCAGGACACTCAGATCTTTCTGCAGTAAAGCTTTAATACATCTCCAGAGATAGATGAACAGCTTCAAGACAGGAGACCCAGAAAGCAGAAAACCCCTCCCTTATATAGGTTGCAAAGTATGGTTAGAAATACGGTTGGAGACGTGAATCACCGGAATTGTCTGCCCACCATCATCCTGATGACGCCATTGGAGTGGCAGGGCTCAGGTAATGGAACGATACCCTGACGCCTGAGCGTACTCACCATGAGCAATGTTGACAATGGTGTTGTCAGCACCATCTTGTATTGGTGACCGTGAGGGCGGCTCCTCACAGTGGTAGAAGTAATTGCAGGGTTTCTCTGATCCTGATTTGAATTTGGTACCTGATATCTGTCTAGATAAGTGTCCATTTTATCCAGACTTTCAAGTTTTGTTGAGTACAGCCTTGAATAGTAGGATCTGATGATATTTAAAATTTACTAAATTTCTGGTGTTATTTCTCACTTTTCATTTCTGATTTTGCTAAATTGGATGCTGTCCTTGTGTTCTTTATTTAGTCTGTCTAATGGTTTATCTATCTTGTTGATTTTCTCAAAGAAAAAGCTCCCAGTTTGTTTGATTATTTTTGTATTGTTCCTTTGTTTCCACTTGGTTGATTTTAGCACTGAGTTTGATTATTTCCTGACTTCAACTCCTTTTGGGTGAATTTGCTTCCTTTTGTTCTATAGTGTTAAGGTGTGATGTCAACCTACTCCTATATCCTCTCTCCGGTTGTTTTTAGAGGCATTCAGAGAGAGCTATGAGTGTTCCTCTTAGGGCTATTTTCATTGTGTTCCATTACTTGCAGTATGTTGTAGCTACATTTTCATTAAACTCTGAAAAGTCTTTAATTTAGTTCTATATTTCTTCCTTGACTGTTTTGTCACTGACTACATTGTTGTACACATTCCACGTGTATGTGCGTTTTCAATTATTTATATTATTGTTGAAGTTAGTCTGTGGTGATCTGATAGGAAGCAGAAAATTATTTCAATAATTTTATATCTGTTGAGGCATGTTATGTGACTGAGTGTATGGTCAATTTTGGAGAAGGCATCGTGAAGTCCTGAGAAGAAGGGACATTCGTTTGTTTTAGGATAAAATGTTCTATAGATATCACCTAAACATATTTGCTTCATAAATTCTGCAAGTTTCACCATGTATCTTTTTAGTTTTAGTTTCCAGGATCTGTCCATTAATGAGGGAGGGGTGTTGAAGTCTTCCAATATTATTGTGTGTGGTACAATGTGAGTTTTGAGCTTTACTAAAGTTTCTTTTATGAATGTGGATGTCATTGCATTTGGAGTATATATGTTTAGATTTGGGAGTCCATCTTGGTAAATATTAACTTTAATGAATATGACATTTCCTGCCTTGCCTATTTTAATAACTTTTGGTTGAAAGTCAATTTTATTTGATATTAGAATGGCTGCTCCACCTTATTTCTTCGGATCATTTGCTTGGAAAGTTCTTTTCCAGCCTTTTAGTCTGAGGTAATTTCTGACTTTGTCCTTGGTGTTTGTTTTTGGTATGCTGAATATTGCTTACACATCCATTTTTTTATTCTATGCCTTTTTACTGGTGAACTGAGTCCACTGATATTAAGAGATCCTAAGAAAAGTCCTTGTTGCTTCCTGTTATTTTTGTTATTAGAGTTGGAATTTTGTTCATGTAGCTATCTTCTTTTAGGTTTCCTTCACCTTTAATTTCTTCTTTTTTCTCGAGTGTAATTTCCCTCTTTATATTGAAATTGTCCCGTTATTATCGTTTGATGTGCTGGATGCATTGGAAGATATTGTGTAAATATTGTTTTGTCACAGAATACCTTGTTTTCCCAAGCTATGTTAAAAGAGTTTTGCTTGATGTCTTGGCTGGCATTTCTGCTCTCTTACATTCTGTATGACTTCAGCCCTAGATTTTCTCCTTTCATAGTCTCAGGGGAGAAGTTATGTGTAATCCTGATAGATCTTGCTTTATATATTACTTGACCATTTTCCCTTACTGCTTTTAATATTCTTTCTTTGATTTGTGCATTTGGTGTTTTGACTATTATATGATGGCAGAAATTATTTTTTTCCGGTCCAAATAATTTGGCGTTCTGTAGTCTCCTTGTTTATTCATGAGCATATCTTTCTTTAAGTTAGGGATTTTTTTTCTATAATATTGGTAAAAATATTCACTAGGCCTATAATTTGGAAACCTTACTTCTTATCTATGCCTATACTGGATTTCATGTACGTAATTATGTCATTTCTAAAAGCTGTTTCAAAAATTCACCTGGGCAGTATTTCCTGAGAAATTCAAATCATTAATACTTTATTCCCTTTTACTAATATAGCATATTATGTTTCCATTTTCTGTTGTCCATATAGTACAGAGCCCAGCATTTGACAAAGATGAGAATATATCACCTCAGGTAGAAACAGATGAAGATACAGTGTAATATTTTCAATTTTTTCCCATTTCAATAGAGTACTTCAAAAGTGGTGTTTGTGATCCCTTGACTGGAGAAGTAGATTCAGGAAAAAGAGTAATTCAGGGTCAGATGCTCTTATATGTGTAGTTCAAGACCAGATTGTGGTCCTTTAGACCTTGTGATCACAAAAACATAGCGCCTAGTACAATACAACCACCTGCATGAGATGTTCCCAGATATACACACAAAGAAAAGGAGAACCATTATAAAAATAATAGAAGGACCATTTGGGAAGAAGAAGGATCTCAGCAATGGTAGTACAGTTATGAAGAAGTGCTGTGAGGTGTAAATGTATGAATTGTTTAAAGTAAATATTACAAGTTTTTTTTTTAATTCTACGATGTATTTTATATGGATATGACATATGGTTCAAATCAAATATTATATATTCATTAAAAATAATTAAAATAATTTTCTGTGTAAAGTTTTTTGTGTGGTAGAAAAAATGTCCTATGGTGAGACTCCAACTTAAAGTGTATCTCGCAAGAAGGTAAATCCCCTAGACGTTTCCCAAGCTTGTTTTCCCTGATCTCTGAAAATACAGCTAGGAAGAAGCTCTTTGTTCTCTATAGCCAGCAAAAAGGCTTTTTGTTTCTATACTTTTCAACCAGAGATGCCTGCCTTCCTGTGCCAAGGACAAGGAGATAAAAATTTAGAAAGGACTCACGCCCCACTCCTGCCTTGTAAATTTCACCAAGAACATCAGGAAGAGAAGAACTCCCTTGCCCACATTTCCCAACTCCTCCCAACTCTCCTCCCAACTCCTCCCAATTCCCCAGCTAGCTGCTAAAAGCCCCTTACTGTCACAGCTCGGTGTCAAACTCCCCTGCCCTGCTAGGCAGAGTGACTTTGTCCTCAGCCAGCTAATAGTAAAACCTCTTGCAGTTTGCATCAGTTGTGGTTTTCTCTTGGGTCATTGGGGTGCTGGCCAGCTCATCCCGGGACTTGAGAGGAGGCCCAGCTTCTGTTTGAATTCAAACAGAGGTGCCAGCTCTGTTTGAATTCACTATTCTCCGTTTGCAGTTGTAAATGCTCGTGAGAGCAACGAACTCCCTTTTTCAGATGGAAAAGGGTTACTGACAGACATGTCAGGAGAAACCGGCTGCCACCCTTTGGGACATCCGAGGAGTTCTGAGGGAGTTCTAGGGATACCTGGAGATCTCCTATCAGTGTGCCAAGTGAGAGTGTGCTCACTCGGCTGTCTGTTTCTGTTACTGGGTGCCAAGTGAGTGTGTGCTTTCTTGGCCATCTTATTGGGGCCTGGTCTTGGTTATTGTAATCTTTTTTGTGTATATGTTTTTTTTTCCCTGTATGTGACTCTGATGATGGGACCGACTATTATCATGCCCCTTGGACTGACCCTTGATCACTCGACTGAAATTAAGACTAACACTCACATTCTCTCTGTGGATGTCTGAAATCGATTTTAGAGAACTTTCTGATCTACAGAATGGCCAGCTTTGATGATAGTTGGCCACTAGAGGGCACTCTTTGTTTGGTTCTGTTTTCAGCTCTTAAAGTTGTTTTACAGAGGGGACCAGGGTCTCAGCCAGATTACGTGCCATACATTCTCATCTAGAAAAATTTAGCACAGGATCCCCCCTCTCCCATCCTGTTTAAAGCCTTGGGTTAAAAAGAATAATCCAGGCTCCCCAGTCCTGGCCCTCTGCCACCCAGAGGTGAAAAAAAATGTTAAAACTGGCACAGGTTGAACTGCAGCCCTCGGTTTCTCCCAAGATCTATCCAGAGTTAGAAGAACCTCCAAAATGGCATAGCACCCCACCCCCATATTCCCAACTGGTCCCCTCCAAGAACTCTCAACAGGGTGCCACTAGATATTTGGGGAGGGACCAGTTGCTAAAGCCCAAGGCCAGCGAGCTCGAAGCCCAGAGTTACCAGATTCAACCATTGCACTGCTTTTATGTACTTATGACCCTCCTCCAGCAGGCCCCAGACAACTGCTGACCCTTCAGTAATGGCCCTTTTCCTCCTCTGAACTCTATAACTGGAAGGCTAATCACACCTCCCTTCTTTGAAAACCCCTCTAGCCTGCTAATCTAATGGAATCTCTCATATTCTCTCTTCAGCCTACTTGGGATGACTGTCAGCAGCTACTGTTTCTTTCACCACAGAGGAGAAGGAGAGGATTCTGAGAGGAAAGAAAGAGCATGCTGGGGGCCAATTGACTACCAATAAAACTTCTGAATGAAATGGATGCAGCCTTTCCTCTGACATGTCCTGACAGGACTGACCATATGGAGCAATTGACAATTTTCTGCTGGGCTCTGATAATAGGACTGAAAGGAGCTGGCAGTTGCCCCACCAATTTGGCCAAGGTAAGAGAGATCCTACAAGAGAAAAAGGAGCCCCCAGCAGTGTTTTTAGAATACCTCTGAAAGGTATAGAGGTGTTACACGACCTTTGACCCTACTTCGGCGTGCCAGCAGGTGACAGGTGTCATGGCTTCCATTGGGCAGTATTCTTCTGACATTAGGAAAAGATTACAGCGTCTAGAGAGTCCGAAAACTTTATCTTTACAACATCTGTTTAAGGAGTCAGAGAAAGTGTACCATAAGAGAGAGAGTGACAAGTCAGCACCAGGGTATATTGTGCTTAGAGTCTGCAGACACGCTTAAGGTCCCCAAAAGACCCTAAATGGGATCATAAGACCTCTGGTGAACGGAACACAACCTCTGCTCCAATTCAATCTCACAGGTTCTGAGACTGCATTAATTAGGGAAGCAGGAAAACTGGCCTGACAATGGTCACAAGTCCCTCTGGTCTGTGCCAGCACCTGGCCAACTTGTTGGACAGAGTCTGAGGACAGCCCCAAGGTCCTCACAGAAACATCCACGAGATCTTAAGACCTTTGTGAATGGAAAACCACTTCTGCTCCAATCCTATCATGCAGGACCTGAGACTGCATTCATTAGGGAAGCAGATAAACCGGCCTGACCAGGGTCACAAGTGCCTTCCAATCCATTACAGCACCGGGCACCTTGGGGACAGAGTCTGTGGACAACCCAAAGGTCCCCACAGGACTCTCCATGGGATCTTAGTACCTCTAGTGAGTGGATTACAACATCTGCCAGGAGGAAGGTTCGAACACCAGATATCTGGGACCCTTCTCTGCAAGAGGAGATCTTGCCTGCAGAGAGTACTCTGAACACTCAAACTCAGGAGAAAACTAGTCTCCGAAGTCTGCTGATAGAGGCTAACATAATCACCTGACCATCGTTATGGCAACTATTAGAAAACAAAGCATTTAATTGGAGGCTTTGTTACATTTTCAGAAGATTGGTCAATCATCACGGGAGGTACCCCATCAATGGAGCAATAGAGAACTATTGATCCTTAGGCAAAGAGAGAGATTCCGCCATTGTATTGGCTTCTTGAAAACTCAAACTCATCCTTGTTGACACACCTATCCTCCAATGAAGCCACACCTTCTCGTATTCCTTCTAATCTTTAAACTCACTGCCACTTCCTGGTAATGAAATATTCATATATATGTGTCTATAGGGGATTTATTATTCAAACCACCACTTTTCCCATGGCTCGATCAGCTATTTTTTTTTTAAATATAACCTAAAGGGCTCCCATTTATTAAGGACTACTTATGAGCTTAGCCACAGTGATTGGCCCTCCCACATCAATCATTAGACTAGAAAATAACCCATAGACTTACCTAATGACTAAGTGATTGGAGACAGATGTTCAATTGTTCTCTCTTCTCAGGTAACTGTAGATTGTCAAGATGGGAAAAAAATAATGTTCCATCACAGTAATGTTTAACTTACTCCATAACCTACACAAACATTACTCAACACCATCTATTGCATTCTGCCCCTGCATAGACACACTTCCATGTATGGCATAAGTGAAGGGTGATTACCTCCATCAGCAAGGATACTCAATAATATGTGACATGAACTGAATATTTCCTATAGCCTCACAACCCCCACATTCTACTGTGTGTTACACTTATTGGGGGAATTGCTAATCTGTCTAATATCCTGCCACCAAAGCTATGACAAAAAAAATCCTCATCATAAAATCATTTAATGATTTTAACACATTTTCACCTCCGTTCCATTTTCCCATCATTTTCTGCTACTTCATATGATATTGCAATCTATTAAAATATAGTAGTGAATACAGCGAAAGGACCAGTGTGTGAAGCAGCAAATTTCTTTATTTCTCAGACAACAGATACACTGCCAGAATCTTCCAGGTACAACTGCTTGGTAACTTTGTGTCTAATGTTAGCATGATTCTTCCAGAAAAAAGCTTAAAGAATTAAACCATGGTTACTCTGGACCAGACAAGTCAGTATCACTAGTGAAAAACATTCATGTAAATCATTTTCATCACTGTTACAATGTGCCTTAGCAGCAAGGAAAACAGGTCCATGGTCACAAGAGTATGAAAGAGGCATCAAGGAGCACAGTTGTCCAACTTATTAGCAGCCAGTAAGCATCAACACAGGAAGCGACCAAAGACAATAAATACCTTCCAAGACATGTTCCCAATGACCATGTTCCTTTACAAGTGCCTCACCCCTTCCATGCACACCCATCAATCAATTAACTCATTGATTAAAGCCCTCAGGGTCCAATCACTTTTCAGATTGTATATATTGTTCTACCTTTGAACATTGTACTTCGGAACAAAATCTTCATCAAAGACCCACGACTGACATTGCAAACCCATTTCACCACAGAATTCTTTATGTTACAAAATGTGATAGGATCTATCTGTCTCTTTAAGGGTATCTCTGTCTAGCAGTTACAAATCAGAACGTCCAGGCCAACAGAATCCTCACCACCATGAGCTTTTTTTTTTTTTTTAATATGAGTTCAAGAAGAAGGAAAATGCAATGCAAGTTAAGGGTCTTGATCCCCTATCCATCCATCTTAAAGCCATAGGGTGGACCCAGAAGTTTAGGTCAAAAGTGTAAATTTCACCTATACTACAAACAACTGTGATGATTTCTAGCCATCTCCAGTTTCAGTGTGGTATTTAGTCCCACCATCTACATCAAGGCATATTGCCTAATGTGAAATAATGCCAGCTGTTTATTGCAAAAACCACTATGTGTTGACTTGGATGTAAAATGAGACATCTATAATATAGATACACTTGTACACGTACACATACTCACAGAAAGAGGCAAGAAGTAGAGGAGCTGAATCTTAGGATCCCTCAATGAAGAGATAGTGGAAATCTTGTAAGGCAGAGAGGTCATTGAGACACTGTATGTCTCTATCTGCACAAAATCAGGCCAGTCTGCCTTCCATCAATGAGTTGTAGGTTCTCACTATCCATCATCCCCATTTGAGAAGGTATGGACAGTTAATGAAAGATGGAGAGTCAGTTTTCATCAAAGGTATGCCCTTTGAAGGTTATAGGTTGGCCAGGCACTACTGGTAGCCCCATATCCAAGATTTTATGGGCAACACAATTGATTTGAATGGGTTTTATCAAAAGGGAGAAAAGGAGACATGAATTTGGAAGGAGGATTTAGGTGGAAATGGATCTGGTTTTGGTTCGGGAGGAGTTATTAAGAGAACTGGAAAGTAAATTCCATCAAAATATATTGTATGAATTTCTCAAGTTATTAATGAATGTAGTTCTTAATATACAATATCTGTACTGAACCTATACAGACGACTTATATTTCCATCTCCTAAATAACAAACCCTTGTATAGCAGTTTCATTACATTAAGGGCAAAAGTAATCCAGAGATTATTTAAAATAAAGAAGGATCAGAGGTGATGGCCCAGGGGTAAATTCATGTGTGTGTTCATTTACTTACAACACCAGTGCTTAGGATTTTTAGAGGGGCAGAGACAGGAAGATGAATATGACTTCCCGAAAGCCAGCCTCAATATTAGCTCAGCAGGAAACCCTATCAAAAGCAGATAAATTAGGGAGTGAAGGAGCAAATCATACTATGCCCTTCCCTAGCCTCTGAACTTACCTGTACAGATCTGTGTGCAGAAACACATGAATATAATTAAAATATACAAGAGCTTATCTTGCATAGCTTATATGCAGTGTTTTGTTATCTTAGCCTAGAGTCCTGAGGACTTTATATCATTACAGTTCCTGAAGCAAACTCCCCAGATATAGCGGATGGGTATATCTTGTTACTATGCAAAGAGACCTCAGTTAAATGTGTGTGTCAGTGACTCCAAAACACCTTTCCTTCTCTACCTTCCTTTATATGGCACAGAACGACCTGTAAATTATTAAAATATGAAAACAAAGCTTTTTCACGAATTTAGGCTTGTGTTAAAATAATATTTATAACATTTTATTGAATGGAACAGAAATCTTCAGCTCCCAGAAGAAATACAGTGAATCCTGTAGGCTTCTGTTTTGTCCCATTATGAAAAAAATTAATTGCAAATCGACAGTTCCCACACTTTTAACTAAATCAGGATGAAGGGATATGTTTCCATACAAATAAGTAATGCCAAAGTGATTAATCAAGTAGAAATGTGGCAGGGTTAGGATGCCTTTGGCTGATGTGACAATGATGACTGATTAGTCTCTTGTTATGCAAATAACCCTAACCTCTAAGAAAAGAAAAGTAATGATATAAAATATTCCAAGAAGTGGCATGGAAAATTATTACTTGATTACAATTTCTTTTACATACTTTATTAGTTTGAATAATTGTGGCTCACAGAAGATCAAATATTCAAAGGAGTTAGTTTTCCAGGTGGTGGGACGTTTAGAAAGAATTAGGATTTGTGTTTTCATTAAAAGTGATTTGGCACTGGGCTTGAAATAACAACCATTGAAATATCAAAAACTCTCTCTCATTCTCTCTCTCTCTCTCTCTCTCTCTCTCTTTCTCTCTCTATTTCTCTCTCTCTTTCTCTCTCTCTCTCTCTGTCACTCTCTCTCAGTCTCTCTCATGTTTTAAGCCATTCATCAAGTGGTTGACATCTAGTATTAATCCATTGCGTGTTAATTATACACAGTAAGGCAATCAACATTTATGATATGGATGTGAAATGGTCCTTCTTGCTTTTTTTTTTTTTTTTTTTTTTTTTAGTTAACTCAACCTGGGAATATAGAACCTCAGATAAAGAACTGCCTCCATCACATTGGCCAGTTGCCACACCTTTAAGGAAGGATCTTTCTTGCATGGCTGTTGTTGAAGTGTCTAGCCCACTATGGGTAGTGTCATCATCTATGAAAAGGATATACAAAGTGTGGTGGTGACCGTGGAAGGGCCAGAAATTGATGTTTCTGGAAGAACTGAAGATATATATGGCATGAAAAATTAAAGTGCCCGCTAATTTGTAAGTAAATTCCATACTTACCAGCGTACAATATTTTGTCTACCCATATTTCAAAAGTAAAATTATCAAATATATTTCACCCTGTTTTACTGCATTTAATCTATGAAATTACTTGTAACCAGAAATACTGAAAAAATTTAAAGGCCTTTAAAACATGACTGGTTGATATTGGGTTTGTTTAACTTTATCACAACTTTGAAGGCAGGACCAAGAGCTAGATTGTCTTCTCATTTTACAAAGAATCCATGATTCAAGGTTGCAACTGGCTTCAATACAAGGTACTTAACACTGTAAAATTTCTGCTTTGTTTGAATAAAATAGTAATTGCTCTAACTTTGGGTTTTCATAAACAGAATTTTGATGTGCTATCCAGTGTGCTGCCTCAAAGAGTCTGGCACCATTTCTGACACTAAGAACAGTTGAAAGATAACCAGGGAAAGGTTGGAACAGGGAAAATAACCACCAAGGATGTTGGTGAATCAGAAACTGAAGGCTTTCACAGGAGGAAAATAATAACAAAAGCAAAACAAAGCAATCACCAAACAAATAAACAGAAACCCAACCACCAAAAAAATAAAAACAATACAAGAGTGATTTACTTGGGCAGAATGTGACTCAGGTCATCAGGACATTTCTGCAGGGATTTCATTTTGGATTTCAAAGAGGCCATATGAAAAGGTAAAGCCTAGATGGTTAATGTTTCTGAGTGTAATTAGGGAAGGAACCAGCATGAGTGGGGTTCTATGATGCGAGCTGAACTAGGTGATGTCACAGAGCACTGGTCATAGATTGCACATCTATTCCACTTAGAGACACTAGAATCCCTAGACGGTGTGTCCACTATTTTCCCAGTGGTGTGTGAAAGGCAGGCCAGCTCCTGAACCCCAACTTGTTCCTCAAGCTTTTGGGCCCTGGTCTGTATCAAAAGACAGAATCTTGACGACTAAGACATTTTCTTTGGGTAAGAACATTTATGAAGTAACTGGGACCATCATAGCTATAGAAAGCTGAAAGTTTTCCCTCCCACACTGAGTAACTGTACATTCTAAATTCTCCCATGTTTGGGGCCAGGGGCATGGCTGATCCAGTTTAGTTGATCTCCTGAATTTATTATCCTTGCTAACGATATCTCCTTCAAAATTCCATCAAAATGCCAAAGCTCTTCTTTGTCCGTATGTATTTTAGAAAATGTTACTTCTAAATGGCTGATATTGGGCCTGGAGCGATGGCTCAGCAGTTAGGAGCACTGACTGCTCTTCCAGAGGTCATGAGTTCAAATCCCAGCAACCACATGGTGGCTCACAACCATACTAATGAGATCTGACACCCTCTTCTGGAATGTCTGAGGACAGCTACAGTGTATTTAGATACAATAATAAAAGAAATCTTAAAAAAAAAATGGCTGATATTGCCTGGACTTGTTGAGGCCGGAGTTGCAGTGGCATATAATCACCAAATAATCCTGAGTCTGGGTCAGGTAACACAATACAGAAGGCCAGTGTTGTGCTGTGTCCCTGGGATATTTGTGAATATTGCCACCTATTTGACAGCTTGCAGGTACAAGAGAGGGTAGGTAACAACTCTGGCTCATTTTCTTTATTCTGTTCTCTCCTTGATCATTTTGGGTAAAAGGCATACCAACTTCCACATTGACATAGACATGCAAGGAGATGTTCCTCAGAAGAGGCAAATTAGCTCAGGGCTGAAGACATATTCATCTGAGTATGTTATTCTGAGCTGTGGAGAATTACTTGTTATTTTCCCTTTGATAATTTCCTTGTTTCCCTTATTTATTTGTTTGTTGTTGTTGTTGTTGTTGTTGTTTTGTTTGTTTGTTTTTTCTTTGGATGGGTGTTTAATTTTACTTTGAGTGTGTTTGTGTGTAGCTTTGACTGTTAGGAAAATCACTTTGTAGAATAGACTAGCCTTTATCTCACTAAGTTTTGCCTCCCTCTGCCTCTTGAGTACTAGGATTAAAGACTTGGGTTACTACCATCTCCTATTAACTTCTGATTTGATTGTTTGTTTTGTTTTGTTTTGTTTGTTTTTCTTTTTTGTTTTTTGTTTGTTTTGTTTTGTTTTTGTTGGTTTTTTGTTTTAGTTGTTAATGTTGTAGCTGATTTGCAGACATTTTTCCTTTGTCTACCACTGGCTGCCCTGGAACTCACTTTGTAGACCAGGCTGGTCTCTAAGTCAGAAATCTGCCTGACCCTGCCTTCTAAAAGCTGGGATTAAATGAGTGTGCCACCATAGCTAGATTATGATCTACTTATTTTGATCAAATTAAGTTTAGAAGCCCAAACATGTTTAGCATAGCCTTCTTGACCTGCTCAAAATTTCCATTAGAGAAGAGCCTTGGTCCAGCATTCTCTCCAACCCTACACCCATTGCCTTTTAGTAACTCATATATATGACAGTAGCAACAGCATTGTGTCTGGTTTAAACAGGCAATATCTTCAATCCAAGGCAATGGGCAAGTATATTTGAACACAGAATGATAGCCACAAGACATCTGCCTGGGTTTGGTATGGTATACCACAGCAAGGCTACAGCCATGTAGAAGAAAATACCTTTGAAGAGGCTTAGCATGTCCTCCCTCATGAAGAAGAGGAGGAGGAAGTCTTCTTCCAACACCCTGAGGAATATTGTCGGCTGCAGAATTTCTCATTGTTGGAAGGAAGGTAATGAGCCTGTCACCCAATGGAAGGCCATAGTTCTAGGTCAACTGCCAACAAACCCTACTCTTTACTTGGTGAAGTATGATGGAATTGACGGCATCTATGGACAGGAGCTCTACAGTGATGACAGGATTTTAAACCTTAAGGTTTTGCCTCCCATAGTAGTATTTCCTCAGGTGAGGGATGCCCACCTTGCCAGAGCCCTGGTTGGCAGAGCGGTACAACAAAAATTTGAGGGGAAAGATGGCTCTGAGGTCAACTGGAGGGGGGTGGTGCTAGCCCAGGTGCCAATCATGAAGGATTTGTTTTACATTACCTACAAGAAGGATCCAGCTCTCTATGCTTATCAGCTCCTGGATGACTACAAGGAAGGTAACCTCCACATGATTCCAGACACTCCTCTTGCTGAGGAGAGATCAGGAGGTGACAGTGATGTGTTGATAGGTAACTGGATGCAGTAAACCAGAAAAGATGGTTCTAAAAAGTTCGGAAAGGTTGTTTACCAAGTTCTAGACAATCCTTCCCTGTACTTTATCAAGTTTCATGGTGACATCCATATCTATGTCTATACTATGGTGCCAAAGATTCTTGAAGTTGAAAAATCATAAAGTACAGAAATGTAAACATATAGGACTGGAAGAAAAAAAAAGTTTTTTTTTCCTGTGTTAGCTATATAAGGGTCTTTGACAATCCCAGTATCTTTGCCAATAAAATGTATTTTGTTCTAAAAATGTAAATGTGTGACATGACATGCTGTGAGTGAACAATTTGCTGGAAGAGATGGCCTACAGTGGAAGGAATGTCAAATGAAGATGAAAGTTTCATTTCAGGCGGTGAACAGTACATACACCTAAAATCATACATGCTAAAATGAACAGCTTCTCTGGTCTGCATGAAGAATAAGGAAATGGAGATGGAACTTGGAGGAGCAGGGATGGCAGAAAAAGATGGATGTTTAGGAAGTAGGGGAGAAGGACAGGACATAGGTAGAACCTCTGATGTGAAGACTGAAGGAGAAACAAAAATTTTGGGAAAGTGGGACATTTAAAAGAAATGTGGCCTTGTTGCACAAGGTGAAACCCAGAAAACTGATTGAAATAGACTCAGAAATCAGAGAAAATCAGGTTTTCTTTGAATAATGACACTTAAAGAAACCTGTCTCACATTTTAAGATGTATTATCTTTACTTATGTGGGTGGGGATATGGCATGTGCTTTTGAGTACAGGTGAACACAGAGACATGCGTTGTCAGGTACTCTGGAGCTTCCATTAAAGGTGATTATTTGCCATATGATATGAAATCAAGAAACCAAATCCATTTTTCTTGTGGTGCAAAAGTGCTTGCTACCATTGATTCATCTCTCTAATCCCACAAAGATATCTTTTTTAAGAAATCCAAAATTCACATGCATAAAACAGACCAGATTGAAGATAAGAAAGTTCTAATTGATGGTGACCATTAAAAGTAATAAGGGACACACAAAGAGTAGAGGACACTGAGAGACAAATGAATTCTAAGTTGGAGTTCTCAAAAAGTTAAGCTGGAGACACAGAAAGAAGAGAAATTTTAAGGAAATAGTCAAACTTGGGCCATATCCACATTGGCTTTTTTGTTTTCTTAACAAATAGCCAGCCTGTCATTACAGATGGGTGTGTTTGTGTGTGTGTGTGTGTGTGTGTGTGTGTGTGTGTGTGTGTGTGTGTGTGTGTGTTTGTGAGTGTGTGTGTGTGTGTGTCCATTTTTACACAGGCAATCTAGACTAGTGAATGTTTATATTTATGAGACTCCCTAAATCATCACAGAAACCTTGATTTTGTGTAATCAGTTCCAAAAGTAAAGTAAAACAGAAAATGAATATGCTGTGAGATAATTTTGGGTTGGAATGGATCCTGAGTTCCTTCCGTGAGCACTCTTTCCCTGTGATGAATCCTGTGATCTTTTGCAGGTCTCCAATGAGATCCCCAGATAACCATAAAAAGCCCCACAGTGGCCTGTTCCACCTAGCTCTCCTCTAAACACATGACCCCCTACATACCTATGTATAACTTCAGCCTGTCTATAGCCTGGAAATTCTAGTCTTTTACTTATATGTGACCTCATTCTCAGAAAACATTGAAGGTGTAACCAATGCATATATCCTTACCTCTTTTCTACGCCAGTTGACATGGGTTTCAAATGTTATGAGTTTGCCCACTTTGTGGGTCACTTCCTGAGGAGCCCGTGTACTTCATGGAGGTCTGCCTGGGTTCCATCTATACTCTGAGAGGTTTTTTTTTTTTTTCTTTTTTGAGGCAGGAATGCCATGGACTCAGTCATTACAATTTTCCTCTCTAGAATAAGTTTGTATGCTTCAGCATTTGATAATAATCTCTATTGTTGATTAATTTTAATATCTGGGAGAGTTTCTGCAGTAACTGATTCTCTTAGGGATTAGTTGCTGTGAAAAGACACCATGTCAAAGGCCACTCATAAGAGACAACATTTCATTAGGGCTTTTCTACATTTCATTACACGTTCAGAGATTTACTCCACGATCATCAAGGCAGAAAATATGGCACTGTCTAGGCAGACATGGTGGTGGAGAGGAAGTTTAGAATTATGCATCTTCATCCAAATGCTTCCAGGAAAAACTATGTATTCTGTATGCAGGGAGGGTCTCTTCCACACTGGTAGAGCTTTAAAGCCCCAAAATGATATGCTTCCTCCAGCAAGGCCCGACCTATTCCTACAAGGCCACACCTCCTCATAGACATAATACATTTAGAATTCCACACTGGTTTCATAACAATTGACAAGATCTAGCTTCTTCAAAGAGGAGGAGCCTCAGTTGAGAAGATGCCTCCACAAGATCCAGCTGTTAGGAAATTTCATAATTGGTGGGAGAGCACCCACTCCATTGTGGGTGTTAACATCCTTGTATTAGTAGTCCTGGGTTCTTTAAGAAAGCAAGCTAAGCAAGACTAGAGGAGCAAGACAATAAGCATCACCACACCATAGCCTCTGAATAAGCTCCTGGCTCCAGGATCCTTTGTTGTTTCAGTTTCTGTCCCAACTTCTTTGATAATTAACAACAATGTGGACGTATAAGCTGAATAAAACCTTTGCTATGGAATTTGCTCTTTGGACATGGTGGATCCTTACAACAATAAACATAGTAAGACATTCATCAGAAAAATGTCTAACAGTGCCAATGCCACTTATCTTAAAACCACAAAAAATAATGTGTAGACATTTTATTTTATTTAAATGTAAGATATACTCGTGTACCTACCTGAGATGTAAATGTTCTAGTTTGCTTCTTTCTCACTATGTAGAATACTACAATCAAAAATTACTTGGAAATAGAAGGGTTATAGTCTATCACCGAGGAAGACAAAACAGGAAGTTGTATCAGTAACAGCAAAAAACTGCTTATTGGCTTGCCACTGTCTTAGTCACTCTTTTATTGATGTGAAGAGATACCATGGATAAGGCAACTATTAGAAAACAAAACATTTAACTAGAGGCTTGCTTACATAATCAGAAGTTTGGTCATTCACCAAGGGAGGGATCCCAACACTGGAGCAATAGAGAACTATTGATCCTTAAGCAAAGAGAGAGATTCTGCCATTGCTTTGGCTTCTTGAAAACTCAAACCCATCCTTGTTGACACACCCACTTCCTCCAATAAAGCCACACCTTCTCTTATTCCTTCTAATCTTTAAACTCACTGCCACTTCCCAGTGACTAAGTATTCATATATATGTGTCTATAGAGAACTTTCTTATTCAAACTACCAATTTTCTATGGCTTGATCAGCTTTTATTATTTTAGTACAGTCTAAAAGGCTCCCAATTAAAATGACTACTGTTGAGCTTAGCCACAGTGGTGGGCCCTCCCACATCAATCATTACCCAAGAAAATATCCTATAGACTTACCTAATAACCAAGTGAATAGAGACATATCTTCAATTGCTCTCTCTGATCAGGTATCCGTTGATTGTCAAGATTGGGAAAAAATAAAGTCCCATCACAGGAATATTTTACTGACTCCACAACCTACCCAAACATTACTGAACAGCATTTCCTCCTCTCTGCCCCTTCATAGACCCACTTCCATGCATGGCATAAGTGAAGGATAACTTCTTTCATCAGCATTGATACTCAATAATAGGTGAAATGATGTGAATATGTCCTATAGCCACACAACCCCCCACATTCTACTGTGTGTTACACTTACTGGGGTACAACCCAATCTGTCCAATTTTCTGCCAACTCAGCTATGAGAAAAAAAATCTCCTCATCAATAGATCCAATGAATTTTACCTGATTTCTTTCTCCTGGGGCAACTCAGTGTTATCCCTTCATGCATATATTGGTGTCTTATTCATCTGTACTAAAACCACTACTATTAATAGATACATCACAGGAGATATGACAAATACCAACTCCCATGAGCAGCTGCACAGTTGGCCAAGCCTTTTCAGTGCTTTTTTGAAGTTTCCTTTGTATACTAAAAAATCAATTGATTTCTTTAAGTGTATAATTTAATGATTCTAACACATTTTCACCTCCATTCCATTTCCCCTCATTTTCTGCTTCTTCATATGATATTGCAATCTATTAAAATACAGTACTGAAGGCAGAGGGAGGATCAGTGTGGGAAGCTGCAAAGTTCTTTAATTCTAAAACAACAGATACACTGTCTGAATATTCCAGATACAACTTTTTGGTAACTTTGGGTCTACTCTTAGCATGAAATTTCTAGAAAAAAAAACTTAAAGAATTAAGCCATGGTTCCTCTGGACCAGAGAGTTTAGTATCACTAAGGAGTCATATTCATGTCAATCATTTTCATCACTGTTACAAGATGCCTAGCAACAAGGAAAACAGGTCCATGGTCACAAGAGTATGAAAGGGGCATGAATGAGCACAATTGTCCAAATTATTGGCAGACAGTAAACATCAACACAGGAAGTAACCAAATACAATAAACACCTTCCAAGACATGTTCCCAATGACCATGTTCCTTTACAAGTTTCTCACCCATTCCATTCACACCCATTAATCAACGCATAGATTAAAGGCCTCAGGGTCCAATCACTTTTCAGATTGTATATATTGTTCTACCTTTGAACATTGTACTTCGGAACAAAACCTTCATCAAAGACCCAGGACAGACATTTCAAACCCATTTCACCACAGCATTCTTTATGCTACACAAAGTGATAGGATCTATCTGTCTCTTTAAGGGTATCTCTATCAAGCAGTTCCAAAAGGAAAATGTCCAGGTAAACAGCATCAGCACCTCCAGGAGCTTTTATAAATGTGAGTTCAAGAAGAGCGAAATTGCAATGCAATTTAAGGGTCTTTGTCCCCCATCTCTGCATCTTAAAACCATAGGGTGAACACAGAAATGTAGGTCAAAAGTGTAAATTGCACCTATACTACAACTAATTGGGATGATTTCTAGCCATCTCTACTTTCTGTCTGTTACGGAGTCCACATGTCTGCCTCAAGGCATATTGCCTAGTGTTAAATAGTGCCAGCAGTTTATTGCAAACAACACTATGTGTTGACTTGCATGTAAAATGAGACATGTATAATATAGACATATTTGTACATACACACATACTCACAGAAAGAGGCAAGCAGTAGAGGAGCTTTGTCTTAGGAACTCTCACGGAAGAGATGGTAGAAATCTTGTAAGGCAGAGAGGTCACTGAGACACTGTATGTCTCTATCTGCACAAAATCAGGCCAGTCTGCCTTGCATCCCTAAGTGGTATGGTATCACTATCCATCATCCCCATCTGCGAATATATGGACTATTGATGAAGGATGGAGAATCAGTTTTCATCAAAGGTAAGGCTTTTGTATGTGATAGGTTTGCCATGCTCTACTGGTTTCCGCATGTCCAAGAGTTTAGGGGCAACACAATTGATTTGAATTGGGTTGTATCAAAGGGGAGAAAAGTAGACTTGAACTTGGGAGGAGGATTAAGGTGGGAATGGGTCTGGTTTTAGTCTGGGAGGAGTTATCAAGAGAATTGGAAAGTGAATTCCATCAAAAAAATTGTATGAAGTTCTCAAGGAATTAATTAATGTAGTTCTTAATATACAATGTCTTTACTGAACATATACAGACCACTTATATTTCAATCTCCTAAATAGCAACTCATTTTGTAGCACTTACATTACATTAAGTGCAAAAGTAATCCAGAGATTAATTAAAATAAAGAAGGATCAGGGGATATGGCCCAGAGACAATGCCATGTGTGTGTTCAAACATTCACCTACAACACCAGTGCTTATGATTTTGAGAGGGGCAGAGATAGGAAGATGACTGTGGCTTCCTGAAAGCCAGCTCAGCAAGAAACCCAGTCACAAGGGGATAAGTTATGTAGGAAAAGAGTAGATCACACTATACCCTTCCCTAGCCTCTGAACTTACCTGTACAGTTCTCTATGCAGACTCACATAAATATGATTAAAATATGCAAGAGGTTATTTTGCATAGCTTATATTCAAAAGCAATGTTGTTTTAGACTAGAAACCTGAGGACTTTATATCATTATAGTTCCTGGAGCAAACTCCCAAGATATAGATGATGGGTATATCTTCTTACTGTGCAAAGGAAACCTCAGTTAAGTGTGTGTGTCAGTGACTCCAAACAGCTTTCCTCCTCTATGTTACTTTATATAGCATAGAATGATCTGTAAATAATGAAAATATGAAAACAAAGCTTTTTTGAGATTTTAGGCTTGTGTTAAAATCATATTTATAACATTGTATTAAATGGAAGTGAAATCTTCAGCTCTCAGGAACAATACAGTCAATGCTGTAGGCTTCTGTTTTGTCCCATTGTGAACAAAATTAATTGCACATCAACAGGTCCCACACTTTTAACTAAATCAGGGAGAAGGGCTATGTTTCCGTACAAATAAGTAATGTCAATGTGATTATTCAAGTAGAAATCTGGCAGGGTTAGGATGCGTTTGGCTTATGTGATAGTGATGACTGATTAGTCTCTTGTTATTCAAATAACCCTTACCTCTGAGAAAAGACAAGTAATGATATAAGATATACTACAAAGTGACATGGACACTTATTACTAGATTTCATTTTCCTTTACATACTTTAGTTGTTTGAAAAATTGTGGCCCACAGAAGCTCAAATATTCAAAGGTGTTAGTTTTCCAGGTGGTGAGATGTTAAGAAAGAATTAGGATTTGTATTTTTATTAAAGGAGATTTGTCACTATTCTTTGAAATATCAAAAATCCATCAGGCTCTCTGTCTCTCATTCTTACTCTCTCCTCATTCTCTCTGTCTCTGTCTCTTTGTCTCTGTCTCTGTCTCTATCTCTGTCGCTCTCTTTCTCTTTCATTCTCTGTCTTTCTCTGTCTCTGTTTGTTGTCTGTAGTATTGCTTGTGAGCTCTCAGCTACTGCTCTACACATGTGTGCCTGCGTGTTGCCATGGTGTTTACCATGATGTCCTGGAGTCGCCTTCTGAAACTGTAAGACCACAATTAAATATTTCATCTTATAATTTGGTGTGGTCATGATGTCTCACATCATTAGAACAGTAACCAAGACATCCATATTCCAGTTAATTTTTTCAATCGTTCTGTATTTATTTCATTAAAGTTACCTTTTGTCCATTGAAAAGTTTTAAGAATACTTTTAAAGATCCTGAACAAATAGTGCCAGTAGGAGTGGCACTGTTAGGAGGTGTGGCCTTGTTGAAGTATGTGTGACCCTGTTGGAGTAGATGTGGCCTTGTTGGAGGAAATGTAATACTGTGCTTGTGGACTTTGAGGTCCGTTATGCTTAAGCTGTCCCCAGTGTGACACACAGTCTCCATCTTCTACCTGTGTATCAAGATGTAAAACTCTCAGCTCCTTCTCTAGCATTGTGTCTGTCAGAATGCTTCCATATTTCCAGTCATGATAATAATGGAGTAAACCTCTGAAAACAAGTTACAAAGTGTTCAAGAGTTACTGTGATCCTGGAGACTGTTCATGGCAATAAAACCCAAACTAACACAAACACAAACATTCAAAAACACATTTGATATTTTGACTATTCTTGGCCTAGGGAGTGGCACTACTGGGAGCTAATAACCTTGTTGAAGTAAGTTTGGCCTTGTTGAAAGAAATTTATCTTTGTGAACATGGACTTTAATGCCCTCTGCCTAGCTGCCTGAAAGCTAATCATTTCCTAGCACCCTTCAGATGAAGATGTAGAACTCTCAGTTCCAAATGCACGTGCCTGCCAGGATCCTGCCATATTCCTACCTTGATGATAATGGACTGAATTTCTGAACCTGTAAGCCAGGGTAAATTGAAAAGTGTCTCTGCTGATAGTTGGTTGCTATTCCAGAAAGACCAAAAGTTATGACGTACCATCCAGAGTCTGAGAATACATTGGTTTAGCTTCTAGCATTTGACAGAAAACAGAATTAACAAGACAATGAGAATATAAAACTTCGTATTTCATACTTAGAGACACATGGGTTATAGATCTGCGGAACTCAAGGTTTTATGGGTGGTATGGTAGGGTGATTAGTGTCTGTATATGAGTGCAGTGTCTGTTCCCAAGTCTGATGTCACACATACACATATGTTCAGTAATGAGTAGAATATCTTCAACACTTGCTCTCTTAGAGTGAAACCCTCTCACCATTTTGACTAGTTTGACTGTCCAATACACTATTGGGATATCTACCTGTCTCCACCCCACAGTGTTGCAGATATGAATAGACATGCCTGGAATTTTACAGAGGTGCTGAGAATACATGACCTCCACTGAGCCATCTTCTCAGCGCCCAGCAGGGTATTGTTTATTGAAATCAATGATCATATCAGTAGAGAAATGAAAACCAACATGACCCTGATATTTTATCTTACCTCCACCTTACACCAACTAAATGAATTTTAAATATAAATTTAATTTATGTCCAAATGAATCCAGATTACATTCTAATGAAAGATAAAATTGGAGTGTATCCAGATGAAAGCTATGTTAGAATATTTTTGGCCATTTATATGGAGAATAACCTATATTTTCGGTACACTAGGAGAGCAAATGCATGTAAATGAGTTCAACCAAAGAAAATCTTTGTTCCAGTGAATTTCCTTGTAAAATAACGTTGAAAATCATGCCATTTCAGTTATATATATTTAATTATTTTGAGTATGTTATTATGGGAACATGTGAGTTTTCTTGGATTCCGATTGCAGAATTAGAGTATAGGGGACCTGATTATGTGGCACTATTATTTTTTATTAATTAGTTCATTCATTGTCCACCTTCCTACTGTTCCACATCCCATATCTACTGCCCATCCCCTGTCTCCAAGGGCAAGTCCCCATCCTACCGGATCTCTAAACACCTTGATGTCTCTAGTTTGTTGAGAATTTGGTACATCATTTCTGATTGAATAGAGATCAAGCAGATTTTTTTCTGTGTATATTTTAGAGACCTTCTGATAGTTCATATATGCTGCCTGTTTGGTTGTCTAGCATTTGGGAGAATTCTAGGTCCATAGTATTTGAGACAACTGGTCCTGTCAGCCTCCTTCAGTCTTTCTCAAATTAAAGAAATGGTTCTGCAGATTCTGTCCATTGGTTGTTTGCATACATCTGCATCTCACTGTTTCACCTGCTCATTATTTCTTCATAAGTACAGTCATCCTAGCATTAATATTACAAGTATCTAAATTCAGAAACATACAGAGGCTGTGTACTGCAAGCAGGTCTTCTGCAAAAGCAATATATAATATAAGTACTAAAATTGATATCAGTGCTCTACAATATTCTATTCTATGTGATGAAATATCTCTCTCTCTCTTTCTCTCTCTCTCTCTCAATATATATATTCCTCTAACACTTAGTATGAATAAAGATTCTCTTATATTCTCTCCTACAAAGGGGATGATATTGGCATGTCATCTGCAACATTCATTCACTTTCCTACACAGTTTGTGCTTTCTCTTAGAAATCAACTAATATCTAAATCACACATGCACTCAGATTACAAAGTAAGGTATCTGAGCTCATGCAAACTGTTATTCTGAGTCAGAGTAGGGGGAGGACAATTCCAAACTGTAGTTACATCCAAGAGCATGGACTTTAACAACTTGTGAATCAGTAGAAGAAAAGACAATGTATAGACACGGTTGTTTCTTTTGGTTTGGTTTGGTTTAGCTTTGCTTATTTCAGTTACCCACAATCATTATAAGAAACACAGAGAAACACAGATTAATGCCTGTATCTTGAACTGAATGCAAACAGGGGCCTTAGAACCAACATTTTATTTCTGTTACAATATACAATATATATTTTTAGAGATTTTTTTTATTTATTAGCTACTATACCCACTGCAACAAGTTTAAGAAATATTCCTAGTGACCCAAATAGCAGCTTTATGATTCAGATGCAGATATTTTCACCCAATCAATAGATTGAAGCATCTGACCCCTGTTGTTGAATTAATGAGGTCAAAGATATTAAAGAAGAGGGCATCCCTGTGGTAGGATACCTGTATCAATTGAAGTGTTCCCCCAAGATGTCTGAAATTGTGGCCCAACAAAGAGACAGAATGCACCTGCTGATATGAGGCCTCCAACACACATACAGGAGAGGATTGCTGGGAGGAGAACTCTACAATTCCACTCTCCCCACTGGAGGGCATTTCATCTAATGTTTTTTTTTTTTTTTTTGTTTTTTTTTTTTTTTTTTAATTCCTGAGAGTCTCTCACATCCCAGGTCTCTGGTATACTCTAGAGCGTTTTCTCATTTCCTCCTTCACAAAGTTGCCTGTTTCCATTCTTTTTGCTGGTCTTCATCAATTCAGTCCTGTTTCCCACAACCACAGTACCTGATAAAATTCCTCTATTCTCCTTCTTGTCCCATTTCCCACCCAGGTCTCTCCCTTCCCCTATCTGTATTGATTTTTTAACCTTCTTATCATTTCTAATTATGTTTATGACTAATAAAATAATTGAATTTTATTTTTTTGATTCATTATCTTATTAGTTTCCAAAGGGATGATATACAAATACCAAAGGTACATTGGTTTAATTTTATTTCATTTCATTTGATTTTTGAGATAGGCAGTTAGTATGTTTTGTATTCTCCAGGAAGGTCTAGAGTGTTGAGGTTCAGCATTCCATGCTAGTACCATTACAGGTATGTAAAAACTTACCTGGCTTTAATTGCTTATAATAAAATAGTCCCAAAATATCTATAAACACTATAAAATAAACACCTTCCAGTCTGAGAGATGAAAATATTTCCTGTTCATTTACAAACCTCATTGATAGAAAGTATATTTGTTTCTTGAAACAAACTAAACTGCAAACTGAGTGCCATGATTAGCCCCCTCTCTGGTTTCCAGGCTCAGCCGCTTCTCTCTGTTCCCATTATTATTGATGCTCTCGAACAGGGGAATGCCAGGCCTACGACATGAGAGTGAGTGGGTAAGGGGAAGGGTTGGGGGAACATACAGGGGAATTTTGGGATAGCATTTGAAATCTAAATGAAGAAAACATCTAATTGAAAAAAAACTTAAGTGTATTCACATATGTACACAGGGACATGTGGCACATATGTACATAATTTAAAATTATCATTCCTTTTCAATACTGTGTTTTTCATTTATTTTATTATTATTATTAATATATATGGCAATTCTGAAACTTACTTTGTAGACTAGAATGTCCTCAAACTGAGATTTGCCTACCTCTACCTTCCAAAAACTGAGATAAAAGGTGTGTGCCACCACCACCTGGCTTCCGAAATATTTTTTACTTAGTGGGAGATGTCCATTATTTTTTTCCTGTTCGGATATATCAAAATCATCAAGATGTCATTTTTCCTTAATCAATTTATGAGATTAAATCAATCCCTGTAAAAATATTTCAGGTACTTTTGGAGACAGGTAAGTTTACAAGAAACATCATTTAAAAAATATTTTATTTCTGGAGCCAAAACCTTGAGTAGACCTTGCATGCAAACTCTGTAGCTAGCCTTATAACACCCGGAGGCAACTCCACTGCCAATCATCTAACATTCATAGGATCCGATGATCAGACAAGAGGAAGACACAACATCATTCCCCAACACCTGGAGTAGAGGGTACCAGAAAGACACAGGCATGCAGGAACTCCACCAGACCAGTGGTATGGATTGCATCCATTCTGTCTGGGACAGGGCCCTGAGCAGTCCTTGGATGCAAACTCAGCAGCCAGCCCCATAACACCCAGAGGAAGCTCCACTACCTGAAGATCTAATATGGCCAGGGTCAGAGTATCCCAGGATCCTAGGAGCTTAGTCACACCAGGATCTCAAGTTTCCAAGGGCAGCTTGACTCCCAGGATGTCAGACACACCCAGCATCTCATAATCACAGTATACCGTAATAACAGGATCACAGAGACAGCTAGACTTTGAAGAGTTATGACACAACCAATATCACAGGAAGGACAGTCTGATGTAGCCAGGGCATGTAGCACTTGAGATATCCAGATGGTGAGAGGCAAGGATAAGTTAATAAGCAAGAGAAACCAAAGTTATTTGGAATAATCAGCACCCAACACTTGCACCATATCAAGTGGATACTCCAACACACCCTAAAAGTAAGACATGGATCTAAAGTCACTTCTCATAGTGATGATAAAGGACTTTAAGAAGGACATTAGTAACTCTCTTAACGAAATGCAGGAGAACACAGATAAACATGTAGAAGTCCTTAAAGAGGATACACAAAAATCTGTTAAATAGATTCAGGAAAACACAATCAAACAGGTGAAGGAGCAGAACAAAACCATCCATAATCTAAAAATGGAAATAGAAACAATTGACAATTCTCACTCAGGCCATGAAGCTATGGAATATTCCCATTTACTGAGATCCAGAGGAGTAGCCATTTGGAAGATTGTGTCCCTAAATGTGAAGGTTGTGCTGAAACTCTTATGAAAATTGAGAACAATTTTAAATATGAAAGAAAAAAACACACATTAAAAATTCATGTAGGCAAAATTGACAGCCTTCTATATGTCACAAAACACACAAGCAGAGATTACAATTACAATAATTATTTTTATATCAAGGGGTCAAAACTCCTGATACAATCAATGTCCAAGAAGAGATATTTAGAGCACACACTCACCGGGGACAAACTGTCATGACTGGGACAGCATGGCAGGAAACAAAATGTTGATCTGTTTCATTGAGGGCCAGCATGGGGCCTTCTTACACTTTTGTGGAATAAGCAGCCAAGAGTTAGGTCAGAAATAGCCAGCGCCCTCAATTATGCCAAAGTAACCTATTTCTGCTAGGGAACAGTCCCAAATGTTCCACAAACTTGATAGACTGTTCCACTAGTTTGAGACACCTGAGACTGTGGGAAAATTTCACACCCAATCTTAATGAAACTGAACCAGGCATGTGTAAAATACTTTTTGAAAATAGTTTCATTTCAATTCAGGAAAAAGGACAGAGAGCCCTGCTTTGTAATGGATGGAGTTAGTCTTTAGCTTCCATTGTGCACCCTAAATGAAACATAGTGTAAACGAAGCAGTTTTCTATGCAGCAAGTAAAGAGTGAAAACAACACACTAATGGAGATAAAATGCAAAGAACCGGGATATATAGTAACAATTCCAATTGTAAGTGTGAAAAAACAAATATACATATATGTGAGTTGTGCTTGTTATTTTCCTACTGGTTTGATTGTACAGGATAAAAAAACAATAGTCTGTCCGTATTGGCCACAGTTTCATTCATCATTGTGTTAGTGGACCCAATCTAGGAATTAATCATCAGGGTTTGACAGCAAAATCCATCGGCTCAATACACCAGACATTAGCTGGAAAGTGAGGTACAAGTAGGTCATGTCCTTTGGTTTCTTCTCTCTCAGTCTGTTATATGGGCGTCCTGTCATTGTTTGTTATTGTTGTTGGTTGTTGTTTTAAAATTTGAAATATTGAATGCAAAAGCAAGTGGCAGGAGCCCAACAGGTCTTTGCTTTCTTACTTTCTCCTTTCCATCACTCTCCAATTCTTCCAATCCCCAGCTTTCATTCAAACATAAAGAAACAATGTGAAAATAAGACTCCTTCATCATCTTTACTTTGTGCTTGCATGTTGGCTGTAATCATCTTGAAAACATTAAAAATCAGGCTAAGATTCTGCCTATGTTTGATAGGGTTTCATTGCTGTGAAGAGACACCATGACTCAGGCAACTCTTATAAAGGAAAATTTAATAGAGGTTGTCTTACAGTTTTAGAGGGTCAGGTCAGTACATTATTATCATGGTGGGAAGCATGGCAACATCCAGGTAGAAGGGGTGATGTAGAAGGAAAGAAGTTTTCTATATCTTAATCTGAAAGCATACAGGAGGAAGCTTGTGGCCAAAGCAGCAAGGAAAAGCATCTCTCTTCATCACTGGGCAGAGTTTGAGCACTAGATAAAAGCCAGCCTACACAATGATCAAGGCCACATCTGCTAATAGTGCCACTTCCCATGGGCCAAGGATATTCTAATCATCAAACTGCTACATACCTGCAAACACTCCTGTATGCATGTATGCACACACACACAAACACACACACACACACACACACACACACACACACACACTTTCATGCCTATTGCACGTGATATTGCATAAAAATATATTTGTTTATTTACTCATATATTTATTTTTTACTTACTTGCTTGCTTGCTTATTACTTACTTATTTACTTATTTACTTACTTACTTAGTTTTAAATGTTTTGCTGAAGAACTTTGTACATAAACATAATGAGTTTGAGTAAATCCATCCCCATCTTCTCCTCCTTGAATTGCTCTCCATTTCTCCTGTATCACTTTTAGCTTTAATTCCATGCACATTTTAATAAAGACCACTGAGTGAATTTAGTGCTGACTACATATGTGGGGTTAGGGAAACACATCCACTGGAACATGGGCAGCCTCTGAGGAGCCAAATCTATGAAGAAAACTGGCCCTCACACCTGCAGCCACTAATTGCCAATTTTTGGGGGTGAAATTTTCTCTGCTCCCCCATCTATTCTTCAAGAACTGTGAGACAGAAAATTTTAAAAAAAGGTGTTGAGATCTGCTTAGAAAGGACTTTAATCTCAGGATATGGGAATCAAAACCAGGTAGAGATGAATTCTCTGCTGATCTGCACAGGAAAGCACAGAAATCTAGGACTATACAGAAATATCCAGTTCCAGAGAAGAAAAAAAAAAAAAGAAACAGGGAGGAATTGGAAAGTACAAATAAGAATTTGAATGTACAGATTGTAAATCCTGTCTCTGGGAGTAATAATCAAGATACTTTGAAAGGAACAATCAAGCCATGTTTAAAAGACTGGACACACCATTTGGCATATGTTATATAAATCAGTAAAAATAATTAAAAATGTCTCATTAAAATTCACAACAGTCCCCTTAAGTTTTTTCTTCTGGTTTTCTTCTTTAAATATCTTATTGAATCTGAAGTGATGGCTCAGCATTTCTGAACACTGGCAGCTCATGCACAGCATACAATTGGACTTGCCACATTTCCATTGGCTGTTTACAACTTCTTCTATTTTAGTAACCACAGGGAATCCACACTCCCCCTTCCCATGAGACAATGTATCCATACCTATACAGAGAATTCAAAATAAACAAAATCTCTTCAATCTGTCTCACCAATCATACATTAGGTCCAATGCTTGGGTGCTTTCTGTTTCAGGCTCACAATGATCAATGGTATATACTTTCTAGGTTGTATAACTGCACTTCATTTCTCTACAGGAACCTTTCCTCAGATTCTGTCCTCATCAAGAATCCCATCTAATACCATCAGATACTTCTATGCATCAGAGGGAACAAGGTCTAGCTGTGTGCCTTGCAGGTTGGGTAGAGCACTGTCAATATCCCTTCTCCTCCAGCAAACCCTCTCAAGGCTCACAACGGTTGTCTTCCAGAATAAAATCTGATTGCCTAAGAGAAGGAGCAAATCATCTCTGCTTGCTCTAATGTCTAAATGACATTGCAGATTAAGAAAAAACATGGAGCTTCCCTAAGATTCTCAGTCCGGGAGCATTTGGACAATCCATTACTTTCATAGGGTCCAAAATTGTTTGAATTCTACAGACCAATGAATTGTCCCATTAGAAGCCAACTTTCCAGCAGGTAGCAGCAGCTCCAACTGTTGTCTCCAAAGGCAGTTAAACAAAAGCAACCTGAAGAGGCAGGTGAACTGCTCCTGGTCCCACCAAGGTGACTTTGGTTTCTGGTGGGAGGGGGCAATTACATGCTGTGAGAACTCTGTTCTGTTGATGTGCTCACCCACCAAAACACTCTTCTTGGAAAGACCAGGAATGAGTTCCTCTTCCAAAATCCCTCCTCTTGCATGTGGTGTTCATTCCATGGGTGTGGGGAGTAGGCTCTATTCCTTGGGTACTCTGTTTCTAAATGAGGTGACACACAGTGATCACTCTCTCCTATCTTTCACAGATGATTGAGACTCCTAATCTAGACATTATTTATTTATTTATTTTTTCAATCTGCGAAGGCAGATATGGTTGTTTGCTAACATTACAGTTTGCATGGACACTTCATATATGTAATACATCAGAGGACAGAAGAGGATACAGCAGCATATGCTGCTGGAATTACAGGGAGGATGAGAAAGAAAGGGGGGGCAGGGAGTGAGAGGGAAAGAGAGAAACACAGACTGAGACTGAGATACAGAGAGATAGCAATACAGAGAGTGGGAAAGTTAGAAGGAAAGAGAGAGAGGCAGAGAGACAGAGAGACAGAGAGACAGATAGAGAGACAGAGAAACAGTCACAATGTAATTGCTGGAAATTGAAGCCACGACCTGTGTGATAGCAGCAAGTCTGTCCAATACATACATTGTCTCTTGAGATTTTGGCTCCAATTTTAATTGGCCAAGAAAGACCTGATGCTATGTATTCTGGAGCTGACCTTTTGTATATCATCGTATTCCTGGAAACAGTTTCACATCTAGGGAACATGACCTTTAATCAGTCTTGATGCATCTCACATATCCTATGCCCAGACACCAAAGGAGACATATGGAAGGTTTCCTGTTGTGGTCTGGTAAATGCTCGCAATTCCTGACAAGAATCTCCAGAAGAATAAAGCCAATACAGTCAAAACAACCTTAGCCCTGTTCAGAGTGAGATACCTGCCTTCTTAATGCTTCTCAGTACAGCTTTATATAGTGTATTAGCTTACTCTTGGTCAGAATTCACCATAGATCACAAACATCCTATTCAGATTTCTCTCTCTTTATCAATTTTTTCTTGCTGTAGTGGTGGTGATTTTTTAAGAGAGCCTTATAAGAATTAATTTACTCTTAGATGAATTTGGACCTTTTGAGAAAGATGGTATTCCTACACCATTTTTCGCTAATGAGAAAATGGGGAGGTGGTACATGGCTTAGAGTATAAGATCATTGGCCCCTGTGCACAGGTTACAGGATTCAATTACCAGGGCCAATCTTGTTTGTCACAGCCACAGGTAAGTGCTGTTTCAGGGGATCTAATACTATCTAACTTCTGATCTCTATACGGTCCAGTTTAGTGCACAGGCAGCAGACACACCCCTTCAGGTAAAACATTCATAAAATAGAAATAATGAAAATTCTACAGTTTACCAATTGCCATATAAAACTTGATTTCCAAATGATCACACATACTATTAGGAGAGGACCTCAAAATGTGGATGTAGGTCAAAAATTTTGATATATTTGATACTTATTTTTTCTTTCTTTTCTGTTTTACACCACCTAGGACCCCACATCCCAATGACCTGGAGGAGAGTAAGCCAGAGTTCTTCCATAGTCTTTGCTTCAGTTCCTGTCTCCACTTACCAGCTCTGATTAAGGTGTTGTCCAGACTTCCCTAGATAACACAGTTTAAAACCTGAAAGTTGAAAACAGAAAGAATCCATTACATCATTTGGTAGATTTGGGTCCCAATTTTTACCTCATTGAAATCAAGACAGGACTGTATGCTTGCAATAATGTTATCTGCCTGTGCTTAAACTTCTGACTAAAAAACTCTTTGTTCAAAACAGTGCAGTGACCGATGAGCATCAGACAGTTACATAGCAATTGTTGCCCTATGAATTTGGATACATCTCTGATTATATTGAAGTTCAAATTCAATTAAATGGTTTTAGTAGTAGGTAGACAGGCACCTAGTGTTGAGGTAAAACAAATTCCACAGTAGATCAGTTCTAAAACTACATTATTCTGCATGATATCTCAGCACTAATGAATAGGCAGCTGCACAAGCAAAAGAAGAGGAAAAGGAAGAAACACAGGCAGACACAGATGCAGAGGTTGAGAAACAGGCTGAGATAGAGAATGAAGAAGGAGAAAAGGAAGGGCAGGCAGAGTCACAGGGACAGTCAAAGGGAGATTCAGAATCAGAGACAGAGTCAGAATGTGTGGTGTGCATGTACCTAGTGTGTGTCTTTCTAATTTTTAGACCTTTTAGGAAGTTACATTAACTCAAGTGTCCTGAGAGATGGAGTGATTGGTTGCAACAAATTTCTCAGATTACAACCAGTATACCAAGACATGGTTTCTGTCTAATTGGCCACCCAGACCCAAGGAATACTTATAATAGGAGAGATCCCAGGCTAATGGTTTTCTTTCTTATAATAAGTCTGTCTCTCCCAGTCACAGAATAAAAGGAAATTATGATTCATTGGAAAAGAACACATAAATGGCTCCAGAAACTCAGCCAAGTCTATTAAGATATATATATATATATATATATATATATATATATATATATTATCACAAAGCTCTCACACAACTTTTTAAAAATCCTCTACTGGATTCATCTTCTAAGTATACACTGTATGTTATGTATAGTATATCATAAAATACTAAATAGGAATATCTAGCTATGTACACTGAATGTATACTGTGAGGAGCTGCCCTTTCAATCTCCATTACAAGATGGCGCTGACATCCATTGTTCTAACTGGTAAAGAAATAGTCTGTGTATGTGCTGGGGTATTTTTCCATTCTTTGTGCCCTTCCTGTTCTGTGGCGTCATATGGGCTGATAGTGAGCAGCCCTTAGGGTGAAATATGTCTCTAACACTTCTTGTGGTCTATTTAAGGACCGAGTTTCCTGTGTTCTAAGCCTCCTCGCCCAAAATCTAATCATCTTTCTCTTGAGATGGATTAAAGCTATGCTGCAGAAAGATCTGAGTGTGTCCTGTGTGTGTGTGTTATCGACGGTGAGACTCTTTATCATCACAAACACAGTATACTGAATGCACAGAGCATTAGTACTGTAACTCCATGGATAAATCATGTTCATGAAGTAACACTAACAGAGATTTACACACAATATTTGCATTTCATTTGTGTTCCCGAGATGAAAATTATTTTCATCAACACACATGGCACTGCATAGAACAGGTATGACTAATATTAAAATAGTAAACAGCTGACTGCAAGAAGTATAGAAATCAGAGTTAGTAAGACTTTGGTGGAATACTATATTTACATACTCACAACATCCATTAGTGAAGAACTCCTGCTGCATTAACTTTGCACAAGATTTATTGTCAAAACTTGTACTTTTAGTCTGGTGGTTGGTGGTTGGTTACACAAGTTGGTTGTGGTTTGTTAGTAGCCATAATTAAAGGAGAAGAACAAGGAAAAAAATTAAATTCAGAGATTTTCTAATTCCTCTCTCTAATATACCCTTATTTCTGTTCTATCTAGCGTTAGGGGTTATAAAAAGAAGATCCTAGAAAATATCAAACACCAACTATAAAAATGAATCCTTAATTACTGTCCACCAGAAACCACCAATTGTGAAGAAATACACTTTATCTTCTTTATCATAAGTTTTAAAGGACTCTCTTCAATAGCTTCCTGACTGGACTGTTCTTTTTTCTTCTGTGTTCTTTTTCCTTGTGTGTGTGTGTGTGTGTGTGTGTGTGTGTGTGTGCATGAGGGTGAGTGTGTGTGACTTCCTTTGCATAATACCTTCCTGTGTTGTTAACCATTCATATTTGCTGTGGATTTACTCACAACAAACAGATAAAGTGAATTGTGAGTATCTTTTTTTTGGTGTCTGTTTTGTTTTTCTTTTCTGGTGGTGGGTTTAGCATGTATGTAAATCAAACACTACCATCGAGTCACATCTCTAGCTTAGACAGGGTTTTGAATTCTTTAACACTAGTTATTTCTCTCCATATTACTGTAACATTATAATGTTTTTATTGTACTCCTGATCTGTTACTGAAATTTTATTTCTATTTACTCCAAATTTATGTAGGTGCTAAGCAACGTCAACCCATTGCTGATATTTTTTGTCAATAAGGCAAGTTGATCAATAAATGACTTTTTTTTCTGACTAGTGCCATATTGTGTTTTCTTGAAGACTTGTATCTTATGAGCTGGAGCAGAAACTTGTAATGTACACTTGAGGAGGGTTTTTTTGGGATTTGGAGGGTATTTCAGTGTATTAAATGAATGTCAGGTGCCTGATGTTCTATCAGGGTAATGGTGCTCCTTAAGCTACATGTTCATCTTTATTTTCTCCTACACTTTTCATAACAATATTTTTCAGTACCACAGAGCAAATGTTACAGGTTCTTAGCTTTTAAACTCTCAGTAAACACCAAAGTCTCAATTTTGGACTTCAGTGCAGCCTCTTCTCTAAAAGCTAGTCAGAGGATGCTTAGTCCTGTGAGCCCAATCCTTTCTTTTTATTCCAAGCATGGAGGGAAGCTGGCATTCCCTGTAAGGGTTTTGCAATTAGAGATTCTGGTGTCAGCAGATCTTACTTGTCACCCTATTGAGTTTGCTCATCTGTAATAGCAAGTGAAAGAGTGGTAATCAGTACCATGATGGCTCAAAAGAAGTCTAGAACACCACTGCATTCTGCCCCCTTGTGGGTGCCATCCCTGTCACATTTTGAAGAGAAACAGGGCTCCTTCCAGGAAGCTGCTGGGAATTGAACTGCACTCCTCTGCATGCTGTCAGACCCAGCCTCCAGGTCTGGACTGACTCTCCTTAAGGATAGTCACTTACCCTCCTGGCCCCAGTCCCTAATTCTCTCTCAGTTCTCCACAAAACAGGAGACTCTCTTTATTTTTTGTGCCAAATGATGCCAGCTTCATTTCAAATATCCTGATAAACTAAACTGGTTGGGTCTTAAAATAATTTCTTTCTCTCAAACACCTATTTATCAGGAAAACTGTCAGTGAGAATGGCTGAGACATCTAGTCTGGGCGAGTTTCCCATGATTAAGGGCAGGGAATATGAAGATAAGGCCAACTTATTAATATACTTCCAAAGTCTAGTTTTAATTGGCATCTCTAATGCTGTGCAGAAGAAATGTGAGATTGTGAGGTGACTTCACAGATTAATATAAGAGGTGAGTCTAGAAAATCAGGAACTGTCTATTGAGAACAGCACTGGACCATGGCCCTCCTTTGAGGATTTACACTTTAAAGCTGAGATAAACTGTAAAAAAAATTATGTCTTTCTGAAATTTATGCCATGGAACGTCCACATAATATCTTAGTTCATTTGTGTGATGTTTTTATACATGGCTGTAAATGCTTTTATGTTAACCTGTGTGTGCTAGTAAGTGTTTGCCTTCTTAACATGAAGCTAAAGTCACCTGGGAAGAGGGAACCTCAAATTGGATCTGTCTACATTAGATGAGGCTATAGCCATGTTTATTTGTTTTCTTAGAAATTTTTCTTTAAATTTTCCATCTTATGTGACCTGAAAGTATCCATCTCCCTGTTTATCATCCTACCATCGAACTCAGAGACACAGTGAAACTAACAGAAGTTATGGGCCAAATGAATTTAACAGATACCTATAGAACATCACCCAAAAACAAGAACACACATAATATGCACTCATTCTTAAGTGTATATTAGGCAAAAAAAAAAAAACATGGAATACCCATGATACAATTCATTGATACTATCCATTATCTCTACCTATGGTCAGGATTATTTTTCTGATTTTTCTTTGTATAGATTCCTGATTCTTGAAGGAGAGAGCTCGATAAAGGCATCCTCTTTAATCTTTAATTCTCTGAGTCTCTCACTCTCTGTGCATTGTCCAGTTGTGTCTTTCTGTGATTATTACCAGTTTTGTAGGAAACTCACCTCTGATGAAGGCTGAGGCATATATACTAACATATGGGTGGAGCCATTAGGATTCATGAGAAGTCATTTTACTGCTGTGGTTATTTAACAAAATTTATGATGGCAGATTTTCACTTAGTGTTTTATGACCTTTCTAGTCTCAGATGCTTGGCCTGATATTTCCCTCCACATTTAACCCTCCTATTTTAGTGTCTTCTTCATTCCTTTATACCACTATATTCTACTTCCCCTTCCTTGGAAGAGCTCCTCCTTCTTTATGGTTCCTTACTAGATAGCTCATCTCTGTTACCCTAAATGAAAAACAAACATATATAAACCTTACAAGCTAACTCCATACATAGGTGAAAACATTCCATTTGTGTCGTTCTGGGTGTGATTTGACTGTTGGATATTTTCCCTTTTTTTGTTTTTTTGTTTTTTTTTTGTTTTTGTTTTTGTTTTTTTTTTTGATACTTCAATCCTTCTTTTTTAAAAAAATATTTTTATTACGTATTTTCCTCAATTACATTTCCAATGCTACACCAAAAGTTCCCCATACCCTCCTCCCCAGTTCCCTACCCACCAATTCCCATTTATTTTTTGGCTCTGGCGTTGCCCTGTACTGGGGCATATAAAGTTTGGTTGTCCAATGGGCCTCTCTTTCAGTGATGGCTGACTAGGTCACCTTTTGATACAAATGTAGCTAGAGTCCAGAGCTCCGTGGTACTGATAAGTTAATAATGTGGTTCCATCTGTAGGGTTGCAGATTCCTTTAGCTTCTTGTGTACTTTCTCTAGTCCTCCATTGGGAGCCCTGTGATCCATATAATAGCTGACTGTGAGTATCCACGTCTGTGTTTGCTAGGCCCTGGCATAGTCTCACATGAGACAGCTGATTAACAGTTGATGGGAGAGGATCTAGTACTCAGTGAGTGGTGCTATCTCTGCAAAGATGGTGATAAAATATATAAGAAAGCAACCTGAGGGTAGTGTTTGAAAAATGAGTCAGTGTTTAAGAGAACTGGCTGCTCTCTTAGAAGGTCAGGATTTGAATCACAGAACTCAGGTGGCAGCTCACAGCCTCATGAAGCTCCAATATCAAGGGACCAAGCTCCCTCTTATGGACTCTGTGAACCCTGGACAAAAAAGGCCCACAGAAATTCACGCAAACAAAACATTTTTATATATACATATATGTTATTAAAATAAAAGTTAAAAGGCATTTTTAAATTTTGTAAGTAGAAAAGCTGAGAAAACTGTGTTGAGAAACAAGCCAATAAGCAGCCTTGCTCCATGTACCCTGCCTATAATCCTACATGGGTTCCTGCCCTGATTTCACTCAGTGATGGAGTGTGATGTGGAAGAATAACACAAACTAATCTTTTTCAAAAGAGAAGGGAGGAGAGGGGGATTGAAATGGGGATTTGTTGATGGGAAACTGTGAAGGAAGTTATCATTTAAATTGTAAATAGATAACTAAATTAATCATGAAAAAAATAAGTCCTGTCAAGAACTCCAATGTGACAGTGTGAAACTGCTTATCTACAACCTGCTAAACTCACATGTGCAGGGTGTGGGCATGCAAGTGTTCTGTCTGAGCCTGCAGGCCACTTAAATCCTCAAAAACCCTGTGGAGTTCAACCCTGACTTCCTGGCACAGATGATCCCCAAAGTGTATTGGGAAGTGCTTGTGCAGGTAGCAGACACCTCAATCTTGGCCCAGGTACACAAATAGCCAACTAGCTGCTATGAACAGGACAAGATACTTTTGAGGAAGATGTACCCACGTGTGCCTTGAGATTGATGTACTGGATGGTACTCTGCAATGGTCAGAATCCAGTGTTCTTTTCCCCATCATCCACAGGATCACCAATATGCTGTAGAATGATGAGGAGACAGAGAGGTAACCTTGCTAGCCACCACAATGCGATGTGGGAATGGGTATCCAGATGGAGGAAGACCCTCATGAAACAGTGGGGAGGGGATGGGATAGAGGGTTTCTGGAAGGGTGGGAAACTGAAAACGGACATCATTTGAAATGTATATAAAGAAAATATACAATTAAAAAAAGACCAACCAAAGAGTACATAGGGCGGGGCCCATGGCTGCAGCTTCATATGTAGCAGAGAATGGCCTATTTGGACACCTGTGAGAGGTGAAGCTCCTGTTCAAGAGAAGGCTCTATACCCCAGTGTAAGGGAATGTCAGGACTAGGAAGTAGCAGTGGGTATTTTGTTGATTACTGAGAGGAGGGATGGCATAGTGGGTTTTCAGAGGGGAAACCAGGGAAGGGGATAACATTTGAAATGAAAATAAAGAAAATGCCTCATAAAATAAAATAAAATAAAACAAAATAGATTGAAAACAACCACCTAGACACAATAAGTTAATAGCAGAATAATAAATAAGACAGTGTAGTGGTGCATACCTTTTATCCCTGCTCTTGGTAGGCAGAGGCAGGGGCAGGCAAATTTATGAGTTCAAGGCCAACCTGATCTCCAGATTGAATTCCATGACAACCAGGGCTAAACAGAGAATCCCTGCCTCGAAAAAACAAAAAACAATAAACAAATAAAGAGAAAATGAATGACACACAGGCATACAGAAGAGGACTGGTCCCAAAGACAGCTCTGTCCTAAATATACTAGAGCACATTGCTTCACAAAATGAATTCTGAACATGCTCTCACATAGTGCATTTGAATATACTTTCTAGGTTAACCCCATATGATCACAAGAAACAAAAGGTAACAAGAAGATCAGAGTCAGAAGTATATCTCAGACTCATGTCAAAGACAGTCTGGGAGGCAAACCATGCTTCGGTTTTCAAAGTTCCAGAGAGTGGTTCTCCACCTTTTTAATACTGCGGTTCCTTCATATATATACTTCCTTATGCTGTGTGGTGCCCCAACCGTAAAACTATTTTTTGCTGCTTCATAACTGAAATGTCCTACTGATATGAATTGTAACATACATTTCTGACATACAGATAGTCTTAGACAACTCCTGTGAAATTTGTCACAAGGACTAGCAACCTACAGGTTGCCAACCACAGTGCCAGCAACTAGGAAAACTAGCCAGCCCCTTGATTTTTACAATGTTGCCTTCCGTAACTGTGGTAGAATAGATGTGCTCTATTTTAGTGGTCTAAGCATGTGAGGATCTGTAACACTACCTGGAAACACACATACCAAATTGGATGAGGGAGTCTATTTTTTCTGTCCTGGACCTTGCAGGTTTGAGTCAGCTCTAACCAAATAGAAGAGAAAGGATACTGGATGAATTCCTACTCAAAGTCTTTGGAGACAACAGGGATTTTATTGGGTTCTCATGGAGAATGGGAGAGTGTTTGTGCTCCATTAAAAAGGTACTCACATTCACTATTTTGATGCCTTTCTTTCTATTTGAGTGTGCTTTGTACTTTTGTCTGCTATGTGTTGTGTTCTGTGTTCTTTGTTACTAACTCTAGGGTTCTTCCCATACTTGGAAAATGAAAGTCAGTTTGAAAACCTTTCATATTTATTCTCTGTATAGAAACTCTCTCTCTCTCTCTCTCTCTCTCTCTCTCTCTCTCTCTCTCTCTCTCTCTCTCTCTCTCTGAGTTTTCAAGACAGTGTTTCTCTGTGTAGCCATGTTGTTCTGGAAATCACCCTGTAGACCAGGTTGGCCTCGAACTTAGAAATTCACCTGTCTCTGCTTTTCGAGTGCTGGGGTTAAAGGTGTTTGCCACCACCACTTGGAAATATGATTCTTTTAAAAAATTAGATTATGAGTCCTTTGTACCAAAAATGAGATCAAAATTTCAAGGAAGGTACTTTTAATTGAAAATGCATCTTTCTGATAAAAAAAAAATGGGGTATTCCATGGAGATACAGAAGTTTGAAAATGACCCAAAAGGTATTGTTCTTCAACTAATTCCTTATCAGCTTGTAATTTTCTGAGGATATTGGCCACTGAGGCTTGAAGTATCAAAAACCCATCAGGCTATCTCTCTCTCATTCTTTCTCTCTCTTTCTCATTCTTTCACTCTCTCTCATTTTTTCTCTCTCCTCATTCTCTCTCTTTCTCTCTCTCTTTCTCTCTCTTTCTCTCTTTCTCTCTCTCTCTCTCTCTCTCTCTCTCTCTCTCTCTCTCTCTCTCTCTCTCTCTCTCTCTCTCTCTCTCGTTTTAAGCCATTCATCCAGTGGTTGACATCTAATGTTAATCCATTTCTTGTCTATTTCACACAGTGAGGCAATCAATATTGATGATATGACTGTGAAATGGTCCTTCTTACTTTTTTTTTTCTTTTGCTTTTTTGAGACAGGCATGCCATGGACTCATTCATAACAGTTTTTCTCTCTAGAATAAGTTTGCATGCTTTAGCACTTGATAATAATCTCGATTGTTGATTTATTTTAATATCTGTGAGTTTCTGCAGTAACTGATTCTATTAGTTAGTGATTAGTTGCTGTGAAAAGACACCATGACCAAGGCCACTCATAAGAGACTCATTTCATTAGGGCTTTTCTACATTTCATTACACGTTCAGAGGTTCACTCCATGATCATCAAGGCAAAAAATATGGCACTGTCTAGGCAGACATGGTGGTGGAGAGGAAGTTTCGATTATGCACCTTCATCCAAATGCTTCGAGGAAAAACTATGTATTTTGCAAACAGGGAGGGTCTCTTCCACACTGGTAGAGCTTTAAAGCCCCAGAGTGATATGCTTCCTCCAGCAAGGCCAGACCTACTCCTACAAAGCCACACATCCTCATAGGCCAACTATATTTAGAATGCCACACTGGTTTCATAGCAACTTGACAAGATCTAGAGTCTTCAAAGAGAAGGAGACTCAGTTGAGAAGATGCCTCCATAAGATCCAGCTGTTAGGAATTTTCTTAATTGATGGGAGAGCACCCACTCCATTGTGGGTGTTGACATCCTTGTGGTGGTAGTCCTGGGTTCTTTAAGAAAGCAAGCTAAGTAAGATTAGAGGAGCAAGACAATAAGCATCACCACTCCATAGCCTATGAATGAGCCTCTGATTCCAGGATCCTGTGTTGTTTCAGTTTCTGTCCCAACTTATTTGGTGATAAACAGCAATGTGGAAGTATAAGCTGAATAAAACCTTTGCTATGGAATTTGCTCTTTGGACATGGTGAATCCTTACAACAATAAAAAACAGTAAGGTATTCTTAGGGAAAAAATGTCTAACAGTGCCAATGTCACTTGTCTTATAACCACAAATAATAATGTGTAGACATTTTATTTTTACTTAGAGATAAGCTATACTCATGTACCTACCTGAGATGTAATTGTTCTAGTTTTCTTCTTTCTCACCATGTAGAATACTACAATAAAAAATAACTTGGAAATAAAAAGAATACAGATTGTCACTGAGGAAGACAAAACAGGAAGTTGAGTCAGTAACAGCAAACACTGCTTATTGGCTTGCCACTGTCTTAGCCACTGTTCTATTGCTATGAAAAGACACATTTGGTGACGGCAACTATTAGAAAACAAGGCATTCTTTGTGTAGAGAAAGGCCATTGACTTGTTTGAGTTAATTTTATATCCAGCTACTTCACCGAAACTGTTTATCAGGTTTTGGTGTTCTCTGGTGGAATTTTTAGGGTCACTTATATATACTATCATATCATCTGCAAAAAGTGATATTTTTACTTCCTCTTTTCCAATTTATATCCACTTGATCTCCTTTTGTTGTCAAATTGCTCTGGCTCATTCTTCAAGTACTATATAATAAACAGGATGAGAAAGAAATTAGGGAAACAACACCCTTCTCAATACTCACAAATAATAAAAAATATCTCGGCGTGACTCTAACTAAAGAAGTGAAAGATCTGTGTGATAAAAACTTCAAGTCTCTGAAGAAAGAAATTAAAGAAGATCTCAGAAGATGGAAAGATCTCCCTTGCTCATGGATTGGCAGGAACAACATTGTAAAAATGGCTATCTTGCCAAAAGCAATCTACAGTTTCAATGCAATCCCCATCAAAATTCCAAATCAATTCTTCAACGAATTAGAAGGAGCAATTTGCAAATTAATCTGGAATAACAAAAAACCTAGGATAGCAAAAACTCATGTCAAGGATAAAAGAACCTCTGGTGGAATCACCATGCCTGATCTAAAGCTTTACTACAGAGCAATTGTGATAAAAACTGCATGATACTGGTATAGAGACAGACAAGTACACCAATGGAACAGAATTGAAGACCCAGAAATGAACCCACACACCTATGGTCACTTGATCTTCGACAAGAGAGCTAAAACCATCCAGTGGAAGAAAGACAGCATTTTCAACAATTGGTGCTGGCACAACTGGTTGTTATCATGTAGAAGAATGCGAATCGATCCATACATATCTCCTTGTAGTAAGGTCAAATCTAAGTGGATCAAGGAACTTCACATAAAACCAGAGACACTGAAACTTATAGAGGAGAAAGTGGGGAAAAGCCTTGAAGATATGGGCACAGGGGAAAAATTCCTGAACGGAACAGAAATGGCTTGTGCTGTAAGATCGAAAATTGACAAACGGGACCTAATGAAACTCCAAATTTTCTGCAAGGCAAAAGGCACCTTCAATAAGACAAAAAGACCACCAACAGATTGGGAAAGGATCTTTACCTATCCTAAATCAGATAGGGGACTAATATCCAACATATATAAAGAACTCAAGAAGGTGGACTTCAGAAAATCAAATAACCCCATTAAAAAATGGGGCTCAGAACTGAACAAAGAATTCTCACCTGAGGAATACCGAATGGCAGAGAAGCACCTGAAAAAATGTTCAACATCCTTAATCATCAGGGAAATGCAAATCAAAACAACCCTGAGATTCCACCTCACACCAGTCAGAATGGCTAAGATCAAAAATTCAGGTGACAGAAGATGCTGGCGTGGATGTGGAGAAAGAGGAACACTCCTCCATTGTTGGTGGGATTGCAGGCTTGTACAACCACTCTGGAAATCAGTCTGGCGGTTCCTCAGAAAATTGGTCATAGTACTACCAGAGGATCCAGCAATACCTCTCCAGGGCATATATCCAGAAGATGCCCCAACTGGTAAGAAGGACACATGCTCCACTATGTTCATCGCCACCTTATTTATAATAGTCAGAAGCTGGAAAGAACTCAGATACCCCTCAACAGAGGAATGGATACAGAAAATGTGGTACATCTACACAATGGAGTACTACTCAGCTATTAAAAAGAATGAATTTATGAAATTCCTAGCCAAATGGATGGACCTGGAGGGCATCATCCTGAGTGAGGTAACACATTCACAAAGGAACTCACACAATATGTACTCACTGATAAGTGGATATTAGCCCAAAACCTAGGATACCCAAGATATAAGATACAATTTCCTAAACACATGAAACTCAAGAAAAATGAAGACTGAAGTGTGGACACTATTCCTCTCCTTAGAAGTGGGAACAAAACTCCCATGGAAGGAGTTACAAAGTTTGGAGCTGAGATGAAAGGATGGACCATGTAGAGACTGCCATATCCAGGGATTCACCCCATAATCAGCATCCAAAAGCTGACACCATTGCATACACTAGCAAGATTTTATCGAAAGGACCCAGATGTAGCTGTCTCTTGTGAGACTATGCGGGGCCTAGCAAACACAGATGTGGATGCTCACAGTCAGCTAATGGATGGATCACAGAGCTCCCAATGGAGGAGTTAGATAAAGTACCCAGGGAGCTAAAGGGATCTGCAACCCTATAGGTGGAACAACATTATGAACTAACCAGTACCCCGGAGCTCTTGACTCTAGCTGCATATGTATCAAAAGATGGCCTAGTCAGCCATCACTGGAAAGAGAGGCCCATTGGACACGCAAACTTTATATGCCCCAGTACAGGGGAATGCCAGGGCCAAAAAGGGGGAGTGGGTGGTTAGGGGAGTAGGGGTGGGTGGGTATGGGGGACTTTTGGTATAGCATTTGAAATGTAAATGAGCTAAATACCTAATAAAAAAATGGGAAAAAAAAAGAAAAAGAAGAAAACACGGCATTTAACTGGAGGCTTGCTTACATTTTCAGAAGATTGTACAATCATCACGAGAGGGACCCCATCACTGGAGCAATAGAGAACTATTGATCCTTAGGCAAAGAGATAGATTCTGCCATTGCATTGGCTTCTTGAAAACTCAAACCCATCCTTGTTGATACGCCCACTTTCTCCAATGAAGCCACACCTTCTCTTATTCCTTCTAAATTTAAACTCACTGCCACTTCCTGGTGACTAAATATTCATATATATGTGTCTATACGTGACTTTATTATTCAAACCACCACTTTTCCCATGGCTCGTTCAGCTATTTTTTTTAAAATACAGCCTAAAAGGCTCCCATTTACTAAGGACTACTGATGAGCTTAGCCACAGTGATGGGCCCTCCCACATCAATCATTAGCGAAGAGAATATCCCATAGACTTACCTAATGAACAAGTAAGTGAATAGAGACTGATCTTCAATTGTTCTCTCTTCTTAGGTAACTGTGGATTGTCAAAATTGGAAAAAAAAATATCCCATCACAGTAATGTTTAACTTACACCATAACCTACAAAAACATTACTCAACACCATCTATTGCATTCTGCCCCTGCATAGACACACTTCCATGTATGGCATAAGTGAAGGGTGACTACCTCCATCAGCAAGGATACTCAATAATAGGTGACATGAGCTGAATATTTCCTATACCCTCACAATCCCGAAATTCTACTGTGTATTACACTTACTGGGGGACTTGCCAATCTGTCCAATTTTATGCCACCAAAGCTATGACAAAAAGACTCCTCATCAAGAAATCTAATGAATTTTACCTGATTTCTTTCTCCTGAGGCAACTGAGTATTATCCCTTCATGCTTATATTGGTGTTTGATTCATCTGTAATAAACCCACTACTATTTACAGCTACATCACAGGAGGTATGACAAATACCATCTCCCATGAGTTGGCCAAACCTTCTCAGCAGCTTTTTTTGTAGTATCCTTTCTATAATAAAAAATACATTGATTTCTTTATTTTTAAGTGTGTAATTTAATGATTCTAACACATTTTCATCTCTTTCCATTTCCCCTCATTTTCTGCTACTTCATATGATATTGCAATCTATTAAAATACAGTAGTGAATACAGTGGAAAAAACAGTGTGGGAAGAATCAAAGTTCTTTATTACAAAGACAACAGATACACTGGCAGAATCTTCCAGGTACAACTATTTGGTAACTTTCGGTCTAATGTTAGCATGATTCTTCTAGAAAAAAGCTTAAAGAATTAAGGCATGGTTACAATGGACCAGAAAAGTCAGTATCACTAGTGAGACACACTCATGTAAATAATTTTCATCACTGTTCCGATATGCCTAGCAACAAGGAAAACAGGTCCATAGTCACAAGAGTATGAAAGGGGCATGAAGCAGAACAGTTGTCCAACTTATTATTACCCAGTAAGCATCAACACAGGAAGTGACCAAAGACAATAAATAACTTCCAAGACATGTTCCCAATATCCAAGTTCCTTTACAAGTGTCTCACCCCTTTAATGCACACCCATCAATCAATTAACTCATTGATTAAAGCCCTCAGGGTCCAATCACTTTTCAGATTGTGTATAGTGTTCTATCTTTGAACATTGTATTTGGGGCCAAAACCTTCATCAAAGAACCACGACTGACATTGCAAACCCATTTCACCACACAATTCTTTATGTTACAAAAAGTGATAGGATCTATCTGTCTCTTTGAGGATATCTCTGTATAGCAGTTACAAAAGCAAAACGTCCAGGCCAACAGAATCATCACCTCCATGAGGTATTTTAAAATATGAGTTCAAGAAGAAGGAAAGTGCAATGAAAGTTAAGGTTCTTGATCCCACATCCCTCTATTTTAAAGCCATAGGGTGGACCCAGAAGTTTAGGTCAAAAGTGTAAATTTCACCTATACTACAACCAACTGTGATGATTTCTAGCCATCTCCAGTTTCAGTGTGGTATTTAGTCCCACCATCTGCATCACAGCATATTGCCTAGTGTGAAATAGTGCCAGCAGTTGATTGCAAACCCCACTATGCGTTGACTTGGATGTAAAATGAGACATCTATAATATAGACACACTTGTACACACACACATACTCACAGAAAGAGGCAAGAAGTAGAGGAGCTGAGTCTTAGGATCCCTCAATGAAGAGATAGTGGAAATCTTGTAAGGTAGAGAGGTCATTGAGAAACTGTATGTCTCTATCTGCACAAAATCAGGCCAGTCTGCCTTCCATCAATAAGTGGTGGGTTCTCACTATCAATCATCCCCATCTGAGAATGTATGGACAGTTAATGAAAGATGGAGAGTCAGTTTTCATCAAAGGTATGCCCTTTGAAGGTTATAGGTTGGCCAGGCACTACTGGTAGCTCCATGTCCAAAAGTTTATGGGCAACACAATTGATTTGAATGGGTTTTATCAAAAGGGAGAAAAGGAGACATGAAGTTGGAAGGAGGATTAAGGTGGGAATGGATCTGGTTTTGGTCCGGGAGGAGTTATTAAGAGAACTGGAAAATAAATTCCATCAAAATACATTGTATGAATTTCTCAAGGAATTAATGAATGTAGTTCTTAATATATAATGTCTGTACTGAACATATACAGACGACTTATATTTCCATTTCCTAAATAACAAACCTTTGTGTAGCAGTTTCATTACATTAAGGGCAAAAGTAATCCAGAGATTATTTAAAATAAAGAAGGATCAGAGGTTATGGCCCAGGGGCAAATTCATGCCTGTGTTTATTTACTTACAACACCAGTGCTTAGGATTTTGGGAGCGGCAGAGACAGGAAGATGACTGTAGCTTCCTGAAAGCCAGCCTCAATATTAGCTCAGCAAGAAACCCTGTAGAAAGGGGATAAATTAGGGAGTGAAGGAGCAAATCACACTATACCCTTCGCTACCTTTGAACTTACCTGTACAGATCTGTGTGCAGACACACATGAATATAAATAAAATATACAAGAGCTTATCTTTCATAACTTATAAGCAGTGTTCTGTTATCTTAGCTAGAATCCTGAGGACTTTATATCATTACAGTTCCTGAAGCAAACTCCCCAGATATAGCGATGGGTATATCTTGTACTATGCAAAGAGACCTCAGTTAAATGTATGTCAGTGACTCCAAAACAGCTTTTCTTCTCTACCTTTCTTTATATGGCACAGAACGACCTGTAAATAATTAAAATATGAAAACAAAGCTTTTTCACGAATTTAGGCTTGTGTTAAAATAATATTTATAACATTTTACTAAATGGAAGGGAAATCTTCAGCTCCCAGGAACAATCCTGTAGGCTTCTGTTTTGTCCCATTATGAACAAAATTAATTGCACATTGACAATTCCCACGGTTTTAACTAAATCAGGATGAAGGGATATGTTTCCATACAAATAAGTAATGCCAATGTGATTAATCAAGTAGAAATGTGGCAGGGTTAGGATGCCTTTGGCTGATGTGACAATGATGACTGATTAGTCTCTTGTTATGCAAATAACCCTAACCTCTAAGAAAAGAAAAGTAATGATATAGAATATTCCAAGAAGTGGCATGGACAATTATTACTTGATTTCAATTTCTTTTACATACTTTATTAGTTTGAATAATTGTGGCTCACAGAAGATCAAATATTCAAAGGAGTTAGTTTTCTAGGTGGTGGGATGTTTAGAAAGAATTAGGATTTGTGTTTTCATTAAAAGTGATTTGGCACAAGGCTTGAAATATCAAACACCCTTTGGCATATCAAAAACTCTCTCTCATTCTTTCTTTCTCTCTCTCTCTCTCTCTGTTACTCTCTCTCTCTCTCTCATGTTTTAAGCCATCCATCCAGTGGTTGATATCTAGTACTAATCCATCGCATGTTTATTGCACACAGTAAGGCAATCAACATTTATGATATGGATGTGAAATGGTCCTTCTTGCATTTTTTTTTTTTAGTTAACTCAACCTGGGAATATAGAACCGCAGATAAAGAACTGCCTCCATCACATTGGTCAGTTGCCACACCTGTAAGGAATGATCTTTTTTGGATGGCTGATGTTGAAGGGTCTAGCCCACTATGGGTAGTGTCAACATCTATGAAAAAAATATACAAGGTGTGGTGGTTATCGTGTAAGGGCCTGAAATTAATTTTTCTGGAAGAACTAAAGATCTATATGGCATGAAAAATTAAAGTGCCTGATAATTTGTAAGTAAATTCCATACTTACCAGCATTCAATATTTTGTCTACCCATATTTCAAAAGTAAAATTATCAAATCTATTTCACCCTGTTTTACTGCATTTAATCTATTAAATTACTTGTAACCAGAAATACTAATAAATTTTAAAGGCCTTTAAAACATGACTGGTTGATATTGTGTTTAACTTCATCACAACTTTGTAAGCAGGAACAAGAGCTAGATTGCCTTCTCATTTTCCAAAGAATCCATGATTCACGGTTGCAAATAGCTTCAATACAAGGTACTTAACCCTGTAAAATTCCTGCTTTGTTTGAATAAAATATTTATTGCTCTAACTTTGGGTTTCATAAACAGAATTTTGATGTGCTATCCAATGTGCTGCCTCAAAGAGTCTGGCACAATTTCTGACACTAAGAACAGTTTAAAGATAACCAGGGAAAGGTTGGAACAGGGAAAATAACCACCAAGGATGTTGGTGAGTCAGAAACTGAAGGCTTTCACAGGAGGAAAATAAAAACAAAAACAAAACAAACAATCAACAAATGAATAAACAGAAACCCAACCACCAAAATGATAAAAACAATACAGGAGTGAATTACTTGGGCAGAATGTGACTCAAGTCATCAGGACATTTCAGTAGGGATTATATTTTGTATTTCGAGAAGGCCATATGAAAAGGTAAAGCCTAGATGGTTAATGTCTCTGGTGTAATTAGGGAAGGAACCAGCATGAGTGGGGTTCTATCATGCAAGCTGAACTAGGTGATGTCACAGAGCACTGGCCATAGATTGCACATCTATTCCACTTGGAGGCACTAGAATCCCTAGAAGGTGTGTCCACTATTTTCCCAGTGGTGTATGAAAGGCAGGCCAGCTCCTGAACCCCAACGTTGTTCCTCAAGTTTTTTTTGCCTGGTCTGTATCAAAAGACAGAATCTTGATGAATAAGACATTTTCTTTGGGTAAGTACATTTATGAAGTGAATGGGACCCTCATAGCTATAGAAAGCTGAAAGTTTTCCCTCCCACACTGAGTAACTGTACATTCTAAATTCTCCCATGTTTGGGGCCAGGGGCATGGTTGATACAGTTTAGTTGATCTCCTGAATTTATTATCCTTGCTAACAATATCTCCTTCACAATTCCATTAAAATGTCAAAGCTCTTCTTTGTCCGTATGTATTTTAGAAAATGTTAGTTCTAAATGGCTGATATTGCCTGGACTTGTTGAGGCCAGAGTTGCAGTGGCAAATAATCACCAAATAATCCTGAGGCTGGGTCAGGTGACATAATACAGAAGGCCAGTGGTGTGCTGTGTCCCTGGGATATTTGTGAATATTGCCACCTAATTCAGAGCTTGCAGGTACAAGAGAGGGTAAGTGACAACTCTGACTCATTTTCTTTATTCTTTAATCCTTGATCATTTTGTAAAAGGCATACCAACTTCCACATTGACATAGACATGCAAGGAGATGTTCCTCAGCAGAGGCAAATTAGCTCAGGGCTGAAGACATATTCATCTGAGTATGTTATTCTGAGCTCTTGAGAATTACTTGTTAATTTCCCTTCGATAATTTCCTTGTTTCCCTTATTTATTTATTTATTTATTTATTTATTTATTTATTTATTTATTTTTTGTTTGTTCATTTTTTCTTTGGATGGGTGATTAATTTTAATTTGAGTGTGTTTTTGTGTAGCTTTGGCTGTTAGGAAAATCACTCTGTAGAATAGACTAGCCTTTATCTCACAATGGTTTGCCTCCCTCTGCCTCTTGAGTACTAGGATTTAAGACTTGGGTCACTAACACCTCCTATTAACTTCTGATTTGAGTGTTTGTTTTGTTTTTTGTTTGTTTTTCAGTTTTGTTTTTTTTGTTTTGTTTGTTTGTTTGTTTGTTTGTTTGTTGTTGTTGTTTTTTTGTTTAAGTTGTTAATGTTGTTGCTGATTTGGAGACATGGTTCCTTTGTCTACCACTGGCTGCCCTGGAACTCACTTTGTAGACCAGGCTGGTCTCTAAGTCAGAAATCTGCAATATCCTGCCTTCTGAATGCTGAGTTTAAATGCTTGTGCCACCATAGCTGGATTATGAACTTCTTATTTGGATCAAATTAAGTTTAGAAGCCCAAACATGTTTAGCATAGCCTTCTTGACCTACTCAAAAATTCCATTAGAGAAGAGCATTTCTCCAGCATTCTCTCCCATCCTACACTCATTGCCTTTCAGTAACTCATATATATGACAGTAGCAACAGCATTGTGTCTGGTGTAAACAGGCAATACCTTCAATCCAAGGCAATGGGCAAGTATGATATTTGAACACAGAATGATACCCACAAGACATCTGCCCAGGGTTGGTGTGGTCTACCACACCAGGGCTACAGCCATGTAGAAGACAATACCTCTGAAGAGTCTTAGCATGACATCCCTCATGAAGAAAATGAGGAGGATGTCTTCTTCCAACGTCTTGAGGAATATTGTTGGCTGCAGAATTTCTCAAGGTTGGAAGGAAGGTAATGAGCCTGTCACTCAATGGAAGACCATAGTTCTAGGTCAACTGCCAACAAACCCTTCTCTTTATTTGGTGAAGTATGATGGAAATGACAGCGTCTATGGACAGGAGCTCTACAATGATGACAGGATTTTAAACCTTAAGGTTTTGCCTCCCAAAGTAAGATTTCCTCAGGTAAGGGATGCCCACCTCGCCAGAGCCCTGGTTGGCAGAGCGGTACAACACAAATTTAAGGGTAAAGATGGCTCTGAGGACAACTGGAGGAGGGTTGTGCTAGCCCAGGTGCCAATCATGAAGGATTTGTTTTACAGTACCTACAAGAAGGATCCAGCTCTCTACTTCTATCAGCTCCTGGATGACTACAAGAAAGGGAACCTCCACATCATTCCAGACACTCCTCTGGCTGAGGAGAGATCAGGAGATGACAGTGATGTGTTGATAGGTAACTGGGTGCAGTACACCAGAAAAGGTGGTTCCAAATAGTTCAGAAAGGTTGTTTACCAAATTCTAGCCAATCCTTCACATTCAATTTCACATTTGCAAAGTGTCACAGAAATGCTGCTTATGACCAGAGTGCTTAAACTTCCTTATTCTCATGAAGTTTGTCACATTACCTCCTTGATGAAGGGCACAACCATCCTACTTCTGTGCAAAATTGCCCAAGCTCCTCCCCTATCTTACTTTAGGAAGATTTAGACATTCACAACAGAGAGTACTCCAACCTGTGTTGAGCACAGTGTGTTTGAGGAAATCCCCCAGATTCACCATCTTCCCAGTGTATGTCCTACCTATAACTTCTAATTTCCATGGTCTGGGAAGCACTGTTCTGACCTAAGAGATTTCTGAACACTCTGGACTGAAATCCCAAACAGAAGTGTATCAAGGTAAGGGTAAATCAGATTACTATCTTTGTTTTGTTACCTTAGACAGAGACATCATGGCCTCCATGCAGAGGAATGTGTGGATGGACATATATTTAAGGAAGACACTAAACCAGAAAATACCACATTACACCCTCTTAAAAGACTTCTAAGATTGTTGTCATGCCTACCACAGACATTCAGATGATGTGTATTCTTGATTGTGATTTCATGTTTGGAGCTGATGAAGGAGAAAGTACCTGGAATGTCCTAGAATTCTCAAGGTATCAATCAGTGTTCAATTTCTGCTCAATAGTGCTGCAGACATAGGAATAACAGGATAAAACTATTCTATACAATCCTATGAAGCTCCTATCACCATCCTCCTATTTTAGAGAATCTTAGATCTATCACTAATCCTGAGACAGGCAGAAACAATTCTTCTCCTGCACATAGGGGTACTGCATATGTCTCCCCTTACCCAAAGTATTCAACTTACTGTCTTTTACTGAATTGGCTTTTAGACTATACCTGAAATATTCCACTTTTCACCAAAGGATCTACCAGCCCTCCCTGTTCTAATAGAGAGCTACAGTCCACCAATATCCAAAGGGTTCTCAGACATTCTAAATATGCCCCTGTGGGAGTAAACTTACTAAGTCTATTTAATTGGGCCTCAGATCCTTCTGCTTTGACCAAAAGGATTTCAATCTACTGACTCTGAGTTACCAGGGGCCTCAGATCTCATTTTCCCCAAGTGGTCATAAGATGTCCCTTTCTGACCAATAATGACCTTGCAATGTTCTCCTCTGATGCAGACACTTAGACACCCCCCCTCCAATTTTAACTCCCAAATGGACCTCCAGACCACCCAAGCTTAAAGTACCTGAGCCGAACATTAAGAAGTACAGCCCAGAACAAAAGCTCATTTCCTCAAGGCAGAAACTAAAATGATGTTCTCCTCACCATTCATACCTAGACCCAGGAGATGAACATATGCCTGAGAAGAAGAACTAGTGTGGAACTGTCAGCCAGGTTTTTGATGAGTGCTCAGACTGCTTCCTGATCCGGCACCACATTTACTATAGTGGACAGATGCTCTAGTCTCTGATGAGGAGTTGCTAGCTGTTAGAAAAAACCTGGAATTGGCTCCACTGCATGAGGTAGGCTGTGTCTTTGATCTCACGTCAAGGAAAGAACATGCAAATTTGAACTCTACCCAACCAAACATACTAGTTTACCTGTACAAAGGGGATTTAGATTTCCAATTTCTCACAAAGATACCCCTCTTACCATTGAGTTCCTATCTATTTTTCATGGCTCATAGGGTCTCATTTCTTCCCAATGTCCATTACTGGCTCACTTCTGACCACTAGCCATACATCTCTGATTAGTGTTGGCGGTGTTCTCGGTATGACACTAAGGCCAACAATAGTGCCTACATGCCATTTCTGAATAATTGGATCTTAAATTCCACCATTGTCCAAGTGTACTTCTGAAAGACTTTTCTCATTACATGGGGTCTCTACAGTAGCATCTTTGTTCATCAGGCCTCTAGTTGTACCTTCTGGCCTAAGCAGGTCTTATACTTCACTTAAAGAGATGCCAAATTTACACAATGTAGACAAAGATGCATTGAGCATTCTCATACTCATTAATATAACATTCCTCCCCTCAGGTTTGAAGTCTCCAGAGCAGCAAGGAGAGTGGGGAGTAGAACTCATCATCTTTAGGTCACTCAGCATCGATGGGTTGTTTGCAACCTTAGTATACAGACATGGATGGTTGAACACAAACCTGTCAGGCTGATAAAGAACTAGACATCTACTAATGTCCTTGGAACCATGTTCAGATTGCTGCACATCCTCCTGAAGATGCCACAGATGACATGGTTCCTTGTGATTGTTGTTCTCTTCTTGTTGTTGCTGTTTTCTTTTAACTTTTGAAGAGGATACTTTATTAGTCTGTTGCTATGTTAGTCATCTCCTGGCATTAGAAACCAACATCCCACTGTTTAAATGTTTTACATTTCCTACTCTTTTTGGAAAACACAACGTATGCGCATCATTTTTTCCTATTGTTTCAAAGACATACCACTATGTAATTCAACTTTACAATTGTAAACATTTTGACCAATATTCACATGAATATAAATTTTATGTGTAAAATTCTTCCTGTGCTGTGTTATTTTTCACCAGATGACAGTTTCATTTGAGGTCATTTGGAAGATCGTTCCTTACTATGTGTCTTTAAAAGATATATTTTGGAGCTGAGGGGTATGGCTGAATATCTTCAGCACAATAAACACCTTCTATAACATTACTATCTAGTGGATTATAAGTATCAGGTTGTACAAAGTAGTAACTAAAATAATGGACAATTTGAGAAAGATTTTAGGGTGAAATCTCTCATAATATACAGAAAAAAAGGAAATCCTAGATATTAATCAAATCTATGCACACCAAATGAACATTGTGGGTTTTGTGGGTTTGTTTGTATATGTCTTTGTAGTTCGAATGTCCAACCTTTATGTCTTAATTGATGATTGTAAACAGTACTCAGAGTGTGTGCATGTGAATTAAAGGGCACCATGTCTTTAGTGTTTAGATTAATTTCACATATAATTATCTGTCTATCTGTCATCTATGTATGTATGTATGTATGTATGTATGAAGTAATGATTGAATGTATTTATATAGATATGTATGCAACTATTTCTCTATCATCTACCTATCTCTCTCTCTTTCTATTTCTCTCACCCTCTTTCTCTGTTTATCTCTTATGCATGAATATATGCATGCATGTAGCTAGGTAGGTGTGGTATTTTTAATGTAATTGGTTCCCATCGGCCCATAGGCTGTATTAGGATGATTAACCTTGTTGGACTAGGTGTTTCCTTGTTGGAGGAAGGGTGTCACTGGAGGAGGTGGGTGGTCTCACACATGTTCAAGTTAGTTATGCACAGTAGGGCTCTGTGTGTTTGCTGTCTCTCTGTCTTTCCAAGAGTAGCTGTGATAGAGTGTTCAGTGATTCAAGGAGGGGATGTTGGTTAGATGGCATATAAAGCAGGCAAGACACATTTACATACATGGTAGAAGAAGCAAGCTTTAAGAAGCACAAACAATCACACACACACACACACACACACACACACACACACACACATTTGTTGGACAGTGCAAAGCTTCAACCACTTTAAATATATACTCACATTTGGTGGATGGAACAAAGCACCAACTTTATTTTTCTCACACTGCTTATATATCTCTGCACAATCTTTCAATTAGTATAAAATTTATACTGGTTACTTTCTATTTTCTTCTAGTGAATAATTATGAGTATGTATAAGGAGAAGCATCTTCTCACTATACTTTTATGATGAGCTATTTATAAATTATGTTTATAAATATCCAATATTATTCCCAAGAACCAACACGCATTTCTAACTAAAAAACTTGTTATAGATTAACAAGTTGTAAGCAAGTAGGGTAATTTTTATTTCAGCCAGTTTCTCTTACTGGTAGACTGAAATTTGCCGTTATACAGAAAGGATTAGTTTTTATCTATCTCAAAAAATAATCCTTCAAAAATCTTAAAAGAATCACAAAACTAAACTTTTATATAAAAACCTATCATCCCTTTCTACTTTGAATCCTCAGGGTGCACATCTGTTCATTAACCATGTTTTTCTTAAATCATATCAAGAATCAGAATGAGGAAATAGGTACAAGGAAATAATAATCATCTGAACACCACCCTGACTTTGAAAAAAAAAAAAAGGCATGTTTTTTGTAGTAATTCTTTCCAAGATTGTGGTTGAAGTATTAATCGCATCAGCTGCAATCCTTGAGAAAGTTCGATCTAAATAACACTGTGGGTGGCAATGATATTGCCCAGTGAGGGGCTGGAACCCCCCTTAAATTTTCATACAATCCATAGATTATGAGGAATATGATGTGAGGGCAGCAAGTAGGGAGAAACTCTACAACAGCATGAGTGGTAACAGAGTGGTACCAGCTTTTAAGTGTTTAAGAGTGGTAAGAGCTTTTAAGTGGTTCACCTCACCAAGAATCCATCAAAGCCCTGTATTTTGGAGGTAAAATGTACATTCTGGGGAGCCCCTCTGCCATGCTTAATATTCTAATAAAATTAAAAATAATATTAATTTCTCATTTAATAGACCCTGCTTACAGTCCCCCCAAATTTTACTCCCCACGGTTCTTTTACTACCTCCCATCCTCTCCAGTTCCTCCCCCTTTCGGTCATCATTCATCAAATACTTCTCTTTCAAATATCTCTTCCTGCATTTCCTTATTCAACCCCATCTCCCTCCACCATGCCACCTGATCTTCTCCTTCTTGTCCACCTTTGTACACTAATAAATCCATTCTATTTCTCCATACCATGGGCATCCATGTATGCACCCAAGTCCTTCCTCTATACCTAACTTCACTGGATCTACAGATTGTAGACAGGCCATCACATATGTAATGTTGAATGTCTTAATGTTTCTATTGCTGTCACCAAAAACTATAACCCAAGCACAAGTTGGGGAGGGTAGGACTTATTTGCAATGTGGGTACTGTAAAGAAAAGAGACACTGAGCAAGAGACTGCCCCAAGAAAGAGACAGATACCAGACCACCTAAGTCCTTTTCTCAGAGGATGATGACTACATGATATGGGGAACAGACACCCTACGTGACACTAGGGTAACCCCAGCTGTGGAAGAGACCCTTATGGCTTCCCTTCATGATATCAGAGCAGAGTTTTTAGTCCTGACAGAGACACTGGAGAAATTGAGGACCCAGAAATCCTTAGTATTCGGGGCTACTGGTCAGAAACCATACTCTTAGACCACTGATAAGAAAGTTAATCTATGAATAAGCCAAGTAACTCATTCCTCCCTCATCATTCCTCAAGCCCCACCACATTGTTGTGGAGAGACATACTAGCATATTTAAAATCCCAAATAAGCTGCTCTTTGGAAGGAACTTCAATCCCTTGGCAAGCCTGTCCCTATAAATTTAACTTTAAAATTAAAAGAAGAATATAGATTACATGAGTCTCAAGCCCCGTCAAGAAAAGTACTAGAATGGACCTATTTAGAGAGATATCCAACAGCCTGGGCAGAGACTGGTGGTATAATTGAGACAAAAATGGTGTCCCCCCCCATCATTGTGACATTGAAAACTGGTGAGATTCCTTTCGGGGTACAACAATACACCATGAGCAAAGAGGCCAGTGAGGGCATCAGACCTCACCTTCAAAGGCTCTTAGAACTAGGCGTGTTTGGTCCTTTGTCAGTCTTCCTGGAATACTCTGTTGCTACCAGTTAAAAAGCAAGGCTTTGCCACCTGGCACTCCCTAATAATCCCCCCTTACTAAAGAGACTGGGACTTTCTCATGGACCCAATATATGGGGAGGCCTTTAAAAAGATTAAAAAATCGTGCTTAGTGCCTCAGCCCTAGTCCTGACAGATGTGACCGAGCCATTCACTCTCTATTTAGATAAAAGAGCAGAAATAGTGAGATAGGTCCTGAACTAAGCTCTGGGGACATAGAAAAGACTTGTGGCCTACTTGTAAAAAAAAAAATAGACCCAATGCCCAGTGGATGGCCGTCTTTCTTAAAAGATATCAATACTTCTCAAAGATGCTGACAAACTGACTCTAGGTCAAGGAACTATAGTAGTAGCCCCCCTCTGCCCCCATGCCTTAGAAAGCATTGTTAGGCAGCAGCCAGATTGCTGGATGACTAATGCTCACAGGACCCATTATCAGAGCCTCTTTCTGACTGAGAGAGTTTAGAGAGAGTGTAATTTGCACCCCTGCTATCCTGAATCCTTCCACCTTGCTGCCTGAAGCTGACAACTCCCTACCAGTGAAGGTGTATAGACATCCTGGCAGAAGAAACCAAAACTAAGAAAGAAGTCATTGACCAGCCATGGTCAGGTTGCCCCAATTGGTACACAGATGGTATCAGCTTTTTGATTGAAGGTAAAAGAAAAGTGGTGCCAGCAGTGGTCAACGGAAAAGAAACCATCCGTGTAAGCAGCTTTACTGAAGAAATGACAGTCCAGAGAGAAGAGCTAATCACACATACCCAAGCCTTGCAGCTGGCCATAGAAAAGAACATCAATATCTAAACAGACAGCATGTATGCCTTTGCCACATGCATGGTAGTATCTGTAGAAAAAGGATGCTACTCACTTCTACTGGGGAAGATATTAAAAATAAAAAGGAAACCTTGAGACTATTAGAAGCCATACACTTTGCAAAAAACTGGACATCATACATTGCCATTGTCACCACAAAGTCCATGAGGCCATAGTGAAGGGAAATCTGATGCCTGAACTGACTGGCCTAAAAAAAATAAATGAATAAAATAAAGAACGTGAAGACCATTATAAACTCAAAGATGCAGGCTTTGACTATACTCCAGAAGATCAGAAATTAACAGGCAAAATACCTGATATATGTGGGTGTACTACCCGGGGAGTCTCTAGGACCAAGATGGTTGCTCTGTCCTGCCCACAATAGAAAGGTAACAATATGTCTCCAATCTAAACCACCTCATGCACTTGGAAATTGAGAAGGTCAAAGAAAATGTTGAGAGCTCAAACTGCAATGTTATAAGATTGCCAGATGTTGCCCAGGGGATTGTTAATGAATGCCAAGCATGTGCCCTCACCATTGCTGGGCACCACAAGAACACCCCCCCAGAAGGTGGATAAGAGTTGACTGGCCATGAGCATACTGAAAAGTAGACTTTACTGAATTTAAACCAGCCAAGTACAGTAATAAATATCTATTTGTTTTTTTGTAAACACCTTTTCAGGCTTGGTCGAAGCCTTCCCCACTAATAACAAGAACACCCATGCCATGGGAAAGAAGATATTAGAGGAAAATTTCCCAAGATTTGGCATCTCTAAGGTACTTTCATCAGACAATGGCCCCTCCTTCATTGTCCAGGTAAGCCAAGAGTTAGCCAGACAATGGGGGATTCATTGTAAGATACATTGTTCTTACAGATTCCAGACTTCAGGACAGGTAGAGTGGATGAATAGAGCATTAAAAGAAACCTTGACTAAATTGGTTTTAGAGACCTACAGAAAAGATTATGCAGCTCTTTTTCCCTTTGCCTTGTTCTGAGTATGGAACACCACAGGGAAATTTAAACTTACACCATTCAAACTCCTCAACTTGGGACGCCCCTCCCTTTAACAGAAGCAGGTGCAATGTTTGAACTTGATGTTTCTTTTTCAGAACCCCCTCTAGCTCACTTGAAGGCCCTACAATTGGTCAGAAAAGATGCCTTGGAAATGCTGAAACACAATAAAAAACAAAAACAAAAACAAAAAAACAAAAAAACATACTAACCAGGAACCATCTTCGTGCCACATAAATTTCAAACAGAAGATCCTGTCCGGGTCCGGTGCCACCATTCTGGCAAACTTGAACTCAGATCAAAAGGATGCTCCCTGGTGCTTCTGACAAGCCCTGCTGCCGCACCTCCAGCATGTAACCGCTTCTGGCCTGCCATGGCCCACTGGCCTGGCACTGCTCACACACAGTGGGCACTGCACAGGATCCCCCCTTCTTCCCTCCTCCCACTGGCAAGAGTCTCTTTCGTCTCATTCAAGGGGCTTCTGAGGTTCTCAATCTTACAAATCCTAAAGCTGTGACCTCAGGTTGGCTTTATTTGGCAGCTGGGCCAGAGGTTTAATTTTCTAACTTATAAAATTAGAACTATGTACTAGAAGGAGTGGGAAATGTGAGACCCCAACTTAGAGCATTTCTCCCTGGAAGGTGAAGCCCCTGGACATTCTCCAAGCTTGTATTCCCTGAGCTCTAAAAATACAGCCAGAAAGAAGCTCTATGTTCTCTACAGCCACCAAAAAGCATTTTGGTTTCTGAGCCTTACAGCTAGAGATTCGAAAATTGGAGTTTTGCCAAGGACATCTGGGCAGAGAAGAACACTCCTCCCGACTCTTCCCAACTCTCCAAACTCTCCTCCCAACTCATCTCAATTCCTCAGGTAGCTAATAAAAACCCTCTTCTGTCACATCACAGAGTCATACGCCCCTGCCCTGCACAGTGGAAGGACTTTGTCCTTAGCTAGCTGATAATAAAACCTCTTACAGTTTGCATCAGGTGTAGATTTCTCACAAGTCATTTGGGTGCTGGCCATCTCATCTGAGGACTTTAATGGACTTGAGAGGAGGTCCATCTTCAGGGTCTTACACATGGAGACCTAAGACCAAAATTCTTCAAACTATTATGCAAAATCAAAAGAGAAGGAACACTATTGAATTTGTTCTATGAAGCCAGATTACAATTATATTCAAACCATACAAAAACTCAATGAAGAAAGGAAACTTCAGATCATTTTCCCTTATGAATATCGAAGCAAAAATACTCAATAAAATCACTGCAAACCAAATAAAAGAATACATCAAAACGATCATCCATCATGGTCAAGTAGGCTTCATCCCTGTGATGCAGGGATGGTTTAATATATGGAAATTTGTCAACTTAATCCACTATAGAAACAAACTCAAAGACGAAAACAACATGATCACCTCATTAGATGCTGAGAAAGCATTTGACAAAATACAACACCCATTCATAATAAAAGTCCAGGAAAGGTCAGGAATTCAAGGCCCATACCTAATATTAAAAAAAAAAGTCAGCAAACCAGTAGGAAACATTAAACTAAATGAAACAATCACATTAAAATCAGGGACGAGACAAGACTGTCCACTTTCTTCATACCTATTGAATATAGTAGTTGAAGTCCTAACCAGAGCAATTAGACAACAAAAGGAAAACAAATGAATACAAATTGGAAAGGAAGAAGTCAAAATATCACTATTTCCAGAATATATGATAGTATGTATCAGTGACCCAAAAATGCAAAAAAGAGAAATCATAAACCTTATATACGACTTCAGTGCAGTAGGTGAATATAAAATTAACTCAAACATATCAGTGGGCTTTCCCTACACAAAGGAAAAGGAGGATGAGAAAGAAATTAGGGAAAAAACACCCTTCACAATACTCACAAATAATATAAAAAAGCTTGGTGTGATAATAACTTAGAAAGTGAAAGATACATATGATAAAAACTTCAAGTCTCTGAAGAAAGAAATGAAACAAGATCTCAGAACATGGAAAGATCTCCCATAATCATGGATTGGAAGGATTAATATAGTAAAAATGTGTGTTCTGCCAAAAGTAGTTTAAAGATTCAATGCAATCCCCATCAAAATTCCAACTCAATTCTTTACTGAGTTAGAAAAGGCAATTTACAAATTCACCCGGAATTAAAAAAAAAAAACCCAACAACAACAACAAAAAAAAAAACCTAGTATAAGAAAAACTATTCCCAACAATAAAAGAACCTCTTGTGGAATCACCATGCCTGAACTCAAGCTGCACTACAAAGCAATTGTGATAAAAACTACATGGTACAGGTTTAGTGGTAGGCAGGTATATAAATGAAATAGAACTGAAGTCAGAAAAATAAACCCACACACCTATAGTCACTTGATCTTTGACAAAGGAGCTAAAACCATCTAGTGGAAAGAAGACAGCATTTTCAACAAATGGTGCTGGCTTAATTGGCAGTTAGCATGTAGTAGAATGTAAATAGATCTATTCTCATCCCCTGTACAATGCTCAAGTCTAAGTCGATCAAGGAACTGCACATAAAACCAGAGACACTGAAACTTATAGAAGAGAAAGTGGGGAATAGCCTGGAATACATGGGCAAAGGGGGAATATTCTTGAAAAAAAATACCAGCAATATCTTGTGCTATAAGATTAAAAATGGACAAATGGGACCTCATAAAATTGATAAGATTATACCCAGAAGTTCAAACTTGTAATAAGGATACATGCTTCACTATGTCCTTATGTATAATAACAAGAAGCTGAAATGAACCCAGATGACTCTCTTTAGAGGAATGTATATAGAAAATATGGTACATTTATTTAATGAATTACCACACAGCTATTAAAAACAATGAATTCATGAAATTTTTATACAAATGGATGGATCTGTATGATATCTTTCTAAGTGAGATAACCCAATCACAAAAATCACACATGATATTCACTCATTGGTGAGTGGATATTATCCCTGAAGCTCAGAATAACCAAGGTAAAATATGCAAAACCCATGAAACTGAAGAAGAAAGACCAAAGTGTGGATAAGTATCCCACAATTCCCTGGGACTAAACCACCAATCAATGAAAACAAATAATGGGACATATGATTCCAGCTTTCTATGTAGCAGAGGATGGACTAGTCAGGCATCAATGAGAGGAGAGACACTTTTTCCTGTAAAGATCCTATGCCCCAGTATGGGGGAATACCTGGGCTGGAATTGTTAGATGGTGTGTTGGGGAGATGGGGGAGAAGGGAGAGGACAGGAGATTTTTGGAGTGTAAACTAGAAACGGGGATAATATTTGAAATGTAAATAAGGAAAATATACAATAGAAAAAGAAAGGAAATAATTTATTTGAAGGTTTTATGAGATAAATTCATGTTTGGCAAACATATTATACGAACAATGTTCAGGTCTTTTGTTGAGGCAAAATCAAGAAAGTTCTTCTTTCTCAAAATATGGTGATATAGTTCCAAGAGTAGGTATATGTGCTGCTAAACCTTGTATATAAGAATAGATAAATATAGGTAAAATTAGAAATGAAGTATATGTAAACTTAATAAGACTTCCTCCATTTCAGGTGACTAGGTAAAATCTAATGAACTGCAGGACACAATTAATACCTGACACTGGAAATGCTATACCTTCCAAAAGAGCCTCCTCTGAAACTTTTATGTCATCGTGCTCATCATCAAAGTCCAAGTGTAATAAGTAACCTTCCTTTGGTATCACCATCAATTTCTTAAGTGCCATTCTTCTCTTAAGAACTCAGTAGTCTTAGTTAAAAAACAAACAATAAAAATAAAAAGGAAAAAGAAGAACTTAGTTACCTGACTAAAAATTATCATTTAAATAATTAAAAATAACAAAACATCAAATAATTATTTTAGCTCAATGAAAGATAATTTCTTTTGTTACTTAACATGTATATTTTTAATCAATTGCCTTTTTCAGAGAGTTCTGTATACATATTCAATATGGTGATGCATATATATATACTTACCCGTACCATTTTCTCCATGTATCCCATTTATCATGTCCCTCTCCCTCACAACTTGTTTTAAAAACTTCTTTAACTCACTTCTTTAAAAACCTCCTTTAGAACCAAAGTTATCAATCTGCCATTTCTCAGTTTAAAAAAAAAAAAAACAAAACAAAAACTGGCCAACCTTCAACATGTGAGTCCTCCCCTCCTCCCAATAAACAATGAGCAACATCCTTTAACCTTTGAGGCATCTGAATTTTGGTCCTATCTCCCACAGATTCTTTTTAAACAAAACATCAGCAATTCTGTTTAACAGTTTATCTCAGTCTAAGGTATACTCACAGTTCTATCCAGAAAGATAAAGAACATGGTAACTGTATATTCATATCAAAAAGATCCACCACTAAGTCTACAAAAAAACATGAACTACCACCACCACCCACACAGAAAGACCTTATATTGGAGAAATTAGGGATTTGGGGAAGCCGAGGATTTCAAACATCTGAAGATTGTAAGTTAAAGGCCAGACCAAGCTGTGCCAGCTGAAACTACAAAGATAGATCCCATCCTACAGAACCTAAACTGAGAGAAAAAGCTGAACTTGGTGGTGCAAGTCTTTAATTCCAATACATGGGAGATTGGGACAGAAGGATCTGTGGTCAGAATCCATCCCCAATGACTTATGAATCTCTTACAATATCCCCTCTTCTTCTTTTCATTCATCTTCCTATGCCATTCTACTGTCTGCAATGTTCATACAGTCTATACCAAAGGAACACACCATAGAGAAGACAATGAGGAGGGACGAATCCTCAGTGTGTTTCTAAGGGATCCTGTACAGCACACAGGACAAGCGCCAAGGCATCTCATCCATGGCTCCCTGTTCCCTGACCCACAGTCCTGCAGCTGGTTCTCTGATCCTATCCCCAGGCCCAAAGCTTTTCTCTTCCAAGGGTTCCGAATTCTCTATGGCCCTGACCTGTTCAGTCCTCTTCCATGAATATGGTCCTCCACCTTCCATTCACCCTCAGATTCCACAGGAAATGGCGATCAGGAGGCTTTTCCTCACTTAGTGGCCTCCTGGGCCTGAGATTCCCCACCCTGTCACACCTCGATTAACTGTACAACAACCCTGATCAGGGCAGATTATCACTTACAGGTCATGTATGAGGAGAACACCTTCACAACTGCACCCTTCTGTGCTTAGCTCCTCAATGGCAAAAAAAAAAAAAAAAAAAAAAAAAAAAAAAAAAAAAAAAAAAAAAAAAAAAAAGTTGTCAGGAGCCAGACCCGGACAGAAGCCTCAGAGGATCCTTTGTGATGCCAGCTGGAGCAAACAGGTCTCACCAAAGGACTGTGCTGATTGGCTAAATACCCCCTGCACATGCGTTCATGGAATACCAAGTACCAACACTTTGAAGGGAGATTTTAGAAGGTGGGAATAAGCCACTGGCTTTAAGGCAAATGATTTCCAGTTTGTTGGTTGATAAGTGCTTACAAACTTGAAAATCTAGAACAAATATGAAACATATGAAATACAGCAAATGGCTCTACTTAATTTCAGCTGTAGAGGCTCTTGTACGCATTTTTGGTTTTTTATTTATTTATGTGCATAAACATTTAATAATGTGGACTTCTGCATGTACACACGCACACCAGAAGAGTCTATGCTGCCCTAAGAGTTCAGAAGGGAGCATGCACATTTCCTTCAACCCCTGGTACTCTCCTGTCTCTACTTTCCTAGTCCTCAGCTTGATTAGAAGAGTGTGCTATGCAGTGCAGGCCCTCTCTCTCTCACTTATGTGCTTGGCCACTCAGGCCCACTCTCTCACTTAGGCATTAGGCTGGGCAGGCACTCTCTGTCTCTCTCTCTCTCTGTCTCTCTCTGTCTCTCTCTCTGTCTCTCTCTTTGTCTCTTTGTCTCTTTGTCTCTCTGTCTCTGTCTCTGTCTCTGTCTCTGTCTCTGTCTCTGTCTCTCTCTCTCTCTCTCACTCTCTCTCACTTAAGTGCTAGGCTGCACATGTCCTCTCTCTCTCTCTTATGTGCTAGACTGCCCAGGGCCCCTCTCTCTCTTATATGCTAGGCTTCCCAGGACCTCTCTCTCACTTAGATGTTAGTCCTTGCAGGCCCTCTTTCTCACTTATGTGCTAGGCTGGGCAGGGCCTCTCTCTCACTTATGTGCTAGCTGCCCAGGTCACCTCTCTCACTTATGTGCTAGGCTGAGAAGCCCCTCTCTCTCACTTATGCCGCAAGAGAGCACTGATTCTCTGAAACTGTGATTGTGCATATGTTATGAGCCACAATGTGAGTGCTTTGTGCCTGGTCCTCTACATAGAACAGGTGCTTTTCTTTTCTTTTTTGTTATTATTATTATTATTATTATTATTATTATTGTTATTATTATTATTGTTGTTATTATTATTATTATTAAATTTCAAGACAGGGATTCTCAGTGTAGCACTGTCTTTCCTGGAACTTACACCAGGCTGGCTTTGAACTCAAAAATCCTTGTCCTCTGCTTCCCAAGTGCTGTGATTGAAGGCATGAACCACCACTGCCCAACCAACAGTTGCTCTTAACAGCTAGTTTTTCCATTTTTTCAACTAGTCTAGTGTGTATTTCATGTATCCTAGAGCATTCCGCCCATTTACTTGCAGTGTTTTCCTACTTGTGCATTAGATTTTCAAGGCTGGTTTGGTGAAAAGAAATGAAAGGAAGTAGTTAGGCACTTTAATAATAATAATAATAATAATAATAATAATAATAATAATAATATAAACATTTTAATGTCTTTAAGTCTATCATTTTTAAAATGTATGAGTGCTCTGTTTATGGGTTCACCTTCATGAAAGAAGGGGACATCAGATCACTTTATATATGGTAGTAAGCCACCATGTTATTGCTGGGAATTGAAATCAGCAACTGTAAAATAACAGCCCCTTCTCATAACTGCTAAGCAATCCCACCAGTTCTAGAAATATGTTTTGATTTAATTTTTATTGCATTATGATAAGAAAATATACATAATTTCAATTTATCTGAATTTGTTAACAACTAAAAACATATTTTGAGTAAACAGACTTACATCACATTCTTCTTTTTATTTTGTACCCCAACTCCTCCAGCTGATGCCCACTCAAAACCTATCAAACCTTTCATTTTTATCATGTTCCTTAATATTTATAAAATATTTAAAAATAAAAATGAATATTAAAAAAGTTGTTTGATATAAAACAACAATCAATTGAATAGTCTTATTGATATGTTTGTCTGCAGCAATACTGAAAATACATTTCTCTCATAAATTTTAAATAACTCCAAATATATTAACTGTATGATATATTAAAATAATATATCACTATTAGTTTTTTTGGTGAACATAAATAGTCTTTTGGTTTGTTTGTTGTTTGTTTGTTTTGTTTTTAGGAGATCTTAAAATTCTTGACTTACAGATTATGCTAACAGGACCCTGAAGTTGTCTTGTGTGAGGATAGTCCAGTGACTGGCAAATACAGAAGTGGATGCTCACAATCATCTATTGGATGGAACACAGGACCCCCAATGGAGGAGCTAGAGAAAGTACCCTAGGAACTGAGGTTGTTTGAAACCCTAAATAAGAACAACAATATTAACTAACCAGTACCTCCAGAGCTCATGTCTCTAGTTGAATGTGTAGCAGGGGATGGCCTGGTAGGCCATGTGTGGGGGGAGAGGCCTATGGTTTTGTGAAGGTTATATGCCTCAGCTCAAGGTACTACTAGGGCCTGGAGGTGGGAATAGGTATTTTGGGGATCAAGGAGGGGGGAGAGGGGAGGCGGGAGGGGACTTTTGGAATGTAAATGAAGAAAGTATCTAATAAATATAAAATTAATATAAAATCTTGGCTTACTGTGATACAAAAAAAAAAAGAAAAAAAGAAGAACAGTTTATGGACACTGGATTTCATTGTAATAAGGCTGTACTTGAATGTCCCTCACATCACCAAAGTATTTAACCTCCATAGTAGCTAAGGGAAGAGTTGACATATCTGCTGCAGCAAGGAATGAACTGTAGGTATTATTTTTGGATACTAATTTCCTGCTATGTACAAAGCTATTTGATTTGAGTGATTGTTGTCATTCTCAGGCCACAGGTAACAGGGTACATTCACTTAAGGAATGGGTGTTTATTAAGATGGTCTATCCATGATGTCATTGATCAACAGTTTCAATGAAGAATTGTTCTGCTTCGAGAGTGTCACAGATGTTAGTTGATGATAGAATTCAGTTTCATTGGATGTGATGTTTTTTGCAAAAGCATTCATCTCAGAATAATAGTAACTTTATTGCAAACTTGAAAAATGGAAAAACTCAGAGTAGAAGTGGAAGCTAAAATACTACCACCTTTTTCTACTGTGATGACAGATGACTGATAAATCCTCTCTCACTCTTTGTAGGAATGTGTAAACAGGAACAATCAGCAATGGGTTTGGCTAAGATTGTTTTCCTGCTGTCCAAACCCTGTTACTCAGTATGCTTTGTGGTGGCCAGGAAGCTGAGTTCCTGAGGAAGTAAAGTTCTGGAGGAAGCATGGTAGGCAGAAGTCTCTGTGGAGGGAGTCAGTGAACTCTTGAAAGATGGTTAATCCTGGTTCAGCTGGGGGTCCCAGTGGGATGATGGTGGAGGGATGGAGGTGTTACTAAAGGAGAAAGGAGAGCAGGTGACCCTCATTGGACTCCTGTGGTTAATGCTTCTGGGTTCACAATCCACTTTACCCAAGAAAAACAGAGAACTTTTTCGCTATGGGCAGGAGATTGAACAAATTATCACCTAGCTGAAACCAGGAAGGCTAGGGAATTGGAGACCCTAAAAGTATTCTTGGGGCCTGGGGATGTGAGTTGTGAGTAAACTGGCGGTCAGTTACTGGTGGAAACAGACTAGATCCTTTTCTGTACTGCTGCTGCCCACCAGGAATTCAAAAAACAAACTGAAGACCAGTCTTCATTTTCCTTTACCTGGTTTTGAAAGGCCAGATTTCCAAAATTTGCGTATATAGGCGCCAAAGTGCTTCCAAATCCAGAGGCTCCTCTCAACCTCAGAAGAGCTGGTACTTCAGACATGATTCAGGGAAGGCTGTGTTTATGTATGTGTTGTTTTGGTATAGGAAGGTAAGCTCTAACTCTGTATCTCAGTATTATCTTAGCACATGTGCAGTTTGGACTGGCCTTGAAAATGAAGTACTCAGCCTTACAAATTTACTGGGGCCTAAGGAAACATGTCTTCTATATTTTTTATACTTAAATTTTATTTTTTATTTATTTATTTTTTCATTGTTGAAGATTGAATCCAGAGCTTCTTTGTGTAGCATTAAAATATAAGTCCAGTCAGGCGAAAAGTATTTCATTAATATTTGCAAAATAATAATAATAATAATAATAATTGTTTATATATCTTGTTGTATTACCAAACAAGAACAGAATCTTCAGTAACTAATGATAATTAAAATGCAAATTCTGAAGAAGTAATTGGAGATACACTGTATTATGTTCAAACTTATTATTTCCTTCTTAGTGTAAGTATTTCAATGAAAGTATAATTGATTGTATAGCAAGTAATCTATGTTAACATTTTGTATTTGATGTATATTCCAAACAATAATTCTGTATGATTAATCTTTAATTTTAATGGTTTTCTTGGAGGGTATAGTGTTGTGGGTCAAACTCTCATTGTCATGCCTGTATGTCAAAAGCTGAGCCATCAAACTCTAAGATCTGCATCTGTACTTTTTAAAACATTAATTTCTTTATAGATTTCCAGTACAAAATCTTCAGGGAAAATTTGAAGGTACATTTTTTGATATATAATTTTTTAAACTATATAGTATTAGCATAATTTCTATATTAGGAAATATTAGTTAATATACTGTATGACATCATAGTGAATTATTCTTTTTATATGTAGTATTTTGTAACTATTTTTATTTTTATTTATTTATCTATCTATCTATTTATTTATTTATTTTTACTAGATATTATGTTTCTTTACATTTCAAATATTAGTCATTTCTTTGTTTCACCCCAGATAATCCCTATTCCATTTACCCTCTCTGTGTTTTTATGAGGGTCTCCTCCATCTTTCAATTTTACCCTCCCCACCCTGGTACATGCCTACACTGGGGAATCAAGCCTTCACAGGACCAAGAACCTCTCCTCCCACAGATGTCTGACAAGGTCATACTCTGCTATATATGCAGCTGGAACCATGGGTTGGTGCTTAGTCCCTGGGTGCTCTGGACAGTCTGGTTGGTTCATATTGTTGTTATTCCTATAAGGTTGCAAACCCATTCAGCTCCTTCAGTTCTTCCTGTATCTTGTCTACTGGGAACCCCATGATCAGTCTGATATTTGTCTGTGAGCATCAGCCTCTTTTCTTGCCAAGAAATGGCTGAGCTTCTCAGGAGATAGCCATATTTGGCTCCTGTCAGCAAGCAAGTGTTGGTATCCACAATAGTGACTGGGTTTGGTGTCTGTATATGGGATGGATCCACAGGTTGTGCAAACAATGGATAGTTATTCCTTCAGTCTCTGCTCTGCACTTTGTCTCCATATTTTTTTCCAAGGAGTATTTTGTTCCCCATTCTAAGAGGGATTGAAACACCCACACTCTCATCTTCCTTCTGCTTGAGCTTCATGTGGTCTGTGAATTACATTTTGGATATTCTGAATTTTTAGAATAATATCCCTTTATCAGTGAGTGTGTACCATGTTTGTAATTTTGGGATTGGGTTACCTCACACAGGATGATATATTTTATATCCTTCCATTTGCCTGTGTATTTAATAAAGTCATTGTCTTTGTATCATTTGCATATATTTTTATCTCTATTGCTCTATTCTACAGCTTGAGGTCGAGGATGTTTCCCCCTGTACTTCTTTTATTGTTGAGAATAGTTTTTCAATATCCTGGATTTTTTTTTTATTTCAGATGATTTTGTAAATTGTTCTTTCTATCTTTATGAATAATTGAGCTTGAATTTTGATTGTGATTTCACTGAATTTATAGATTGCTTTTGGCAAGATCACCATTTTTACTGAATTAATCGTGCCAATCTATGAGCATGGTAGGTCTTTCCATTTTCTGAGATTTTCAATTTCTTTCTTCAGAGACTTGAAGTTCTTGTCACACAGATCTTTCACTTGCTTGGTGCGAGTAACAGAAAAGTATTTTCTACTTTAAGTAAATGTTAATGAGACTTTAAATTTTGATTTACATTTGTTGTGGAAATACGGAAGTATTGCACAAAGTTTTAGAAATGTACTTTATGGTTTATTATGTTTAACAGTATAGAAAAAATCAGTTACATAATCAGGCAATTTGTATATTTTAATTGAATTATGTTTTACACTAAGTCTTAACTGAGTCAATATAGGAAAAAAAATTAGACTTTCTATTTGGTAGAACAGAATAAAACCCTACTTTGAAATACAATTAATTTACTAAAAAAGATTACCTATCTATCTATCTATCTATCTATCTATCTATCTATCTATCTATCTATCTATCTATCTATCTATCTATCTATCTATCATCTATCTACCTCTCTATTTTCTATCTATCTATCATCTATCTATCTATCTATCTGTCTGTCTGTAAACTTTAATTTTGATAATCTAAAACATAAAATAAAACTTCTCTGATAATCTCTTAGAAAAAAAATCTGCAATTACTTCCCATTAGATGATTTTTTACTGCTATTTTTCTTTTTATAGTATGAAAAGAACAATTTAATTTTTTTGAGCGTTCTTTTCCTATTTGTATAAATTTGACTGCTTTCATTACTTTGCTTTACAGGCTCATGATCAACAACAAATTATATGAGCAGTATAAAACTATGTTTCAGAAGTTGTATGTGGGTGTAGAGAAATTCGATAAAGAACAAGAAAAACAAGTGGTTGGTATAGTAAGTAACTTTATAATTAACCTCGTATACCTATGTATCAATTAGGAATGGAGAAACTAACCTTGTGTTCGACACTTGAAACTAAATTAAGTCTCATTATCTAACTATCCTTGGTTCTGTTCAAGTCCTACTGAATTGTAAATCAGAGAGGTATGGTCACATACTATACCAATGAAAACCACTAAGAATTTTAATGGAGACGAGATCATAAATTTCCAAGAGACAGACATTTGCTGAGAGATGAAGAGAGGATTACCAGTTTTTACAATATATCAGCCACAGGTATAGTTGAAAGATAGAGAAAGATTACTTACTGTTGTCATCTGGACTCTGTCGTTAATTTTAGAAAACCAAATCAAACTAGCAAAGTAGTTTTAAAATCCTAAACTTAGTCCCTATTTAGTAAAAAAAAAAAAAAAAAAAAAAAAAAAAAAAAAAAAAAAAAAAAAAAGTGTATGGAAACAACTTTCCTAAAATCCATGGCAAAATAATCCTGTGTAATAATATCACCAAACTATTTTAGATCGTCTCCCCGTTAATGTAACAATCATTGTAGTCATCAAATGGTTTCCAAGTAAGATCTGAGGCAATTACCATATTAACCATTTTTTTTTTTTGGTTGGTTAATTGTTTGGGGGGTATTCAATTTGAAATAAACAGGAGATCATTTCCTGCATGAGAACAACGTGGAGGGAGCTGCCATTTTGAGTCAGTTCAGGAAACAGATAGAGACTAAAGATAAAAAATAAATAAATACTCCAAATGAAGGCAATTTTTAAACCTTTCATAGCATGGCAAAAAACACTGTAGTCATTTACATACCAAAAGCTAGAACCTCTTTGTAGTGTTGGCATTGGGCTTACCAACCTAGTCTCAGTATACTAACTTACTTAAAAATTATCATAAAAACATACACTGAATATTTTGTCTTTAGATCTCTAAAAACCTCAGAAAAACTTATCAAAATAACAGACTACAATAAATTCAAGAGAATCAGTTTCATTTTATTTCAAAAAAATTTAGGCTTTTTATAATATTAAATATTTGTTATGAGTAATTCTAGCTCATTTGGTCATAAATATATATGTTTTTAGGAAAATAATTCTAAAAACTTAAAATGCATGTTTTGTATTATTATGTATAACATTGGCAAATTAGATAAGACATGCTCATTCATGTTAAACTCATAAATCTACTCCTATTTTCTGAATCTCTTAAAAATCAGAAACCTCGCTAGGCAAGATCTTAAACTACTGTTCTCCTGTAGGCCATGACATTTTTAGCAGATATTTAAATGTATTAACTGATCTACTAATGAGTAGAAATCTGAAAGACCAGAATCTCTGTTGCCTTTCACATAATGACTCTATTCAATGTAAACTATGACTACAATTAGAAAAATACTGAAATCCTAAAGTCAAATCCTCACCTCTTTTATCAGTCATAGAAAATCTTTTAATAGCTATGATACTGTAATCTGTAATCCCAGCACTTGGCAGTTGAATGCAAGAGGATCAAGGCCTTTGACTGTCCATAGCTATATAGCAAGTTTGAGGTCAGCATGAGTAATGTAGGACTGTCTCAAATAAACCTGTCCCCTACAAATCAAACAGAAATATAATGTTAGTATAAAGATATAAAAATAGTAAATATTGCTGTCACTTCAGTAGGAAATTGTTGACCAGAAATACTAAAATAAATGTACAATTGGAATTTTTTTACTATACTTTTGAAGGGAAAACTATTGAAATCTGGATATCCATAGAGTTCCCTGTTTAGAACATTATCCTGACAGCATATAGCCCAGAACTGGTAAGAAGCAAGGCTTGGAGAATCACAGGAGTTGCCTTGCCCAGACTTTAGAGATGGCAGCAAATAACTGTAAGTATCACCTGTTATTTTAGACTGAGGAAGTGCAATTGATGATGACATGTTCCAATATAATAATAGAAAAACAAACAAACAAACAAAAATCTAGTATTTCTGCTTTAGATCTTGGCAGGGCCATTCTAGCCCCATCGTTTGACAAAAGCACAGCACACCTCAGAAAATTGTTTTGATGACATCAACAATTGTCAGACTTAAAATCTATTGATGTGCTTCAAACATCTCTCATCTTCCGGGGTTATACATGGTGGTATTTATGAGACCTCTAAATGATCCCTAGGAATAGGAGCATAGTGTGTAGAGTTGGGAGAGGATATATAGACTGGAGAGATAAAATGGGAAGCATGGTGATCCTTGGATTGCCTGTGCCATATACCTTTGCAGTTGTGGTAATAGATTCAGTGCAGATTGACACTATGAGCACTACCCTAGCACACAGTACAGTGCTTTCTTTTCTTTTTCCGGGCTTTTGCCTGTGACAGGGAATGTAGCTTGGATACTACTGGGTATTGTGTGGAAGATAACAATCATTGGATCAGTTCAAAGCTTTGGGAGCTGCCAGTTAATAGGCTAAGCTTCAGACTACATCCTACCAATGGATAAATAGGGTCCAGTCTAGATGAATTTCTGGATCCCCAGGATACATGAATAGCATGCAGTATTCTAGAGTAGTATCCAGCTTAATGATACTTCTGTTGCTCTTGTGTCTTTCCCTCTTCTGTATCCCCCAAGTTCATTCCGCTTTCTTGGCATGACTCACAAATGAGCCTTTGTGTATTATCCTGTGGTATATGAGAGGAGTTGTCTGAAGAGAGATGAAATATTGAGTCATGGCAAACACAACTGTGGAAATGGAAACCATCCAGGGGCAAATGTTGTAAAATTAACATAGTCTGTGAAAGAAAAATGCTTTTACTTTCAGAAGGAGAGTGAATGGAGTTTTTCACTAAGCTGGAAGGGGGCTAATAAAGACCCTTTTTAACTGGAGAATTTAATAAGAATTAACCAAAACCCAGGTGCAATTATTCTTACAGGAGTGAACTGGATAGATGGGTAGAGTTTGGCTAGTATAAGATACTTGATTTAATGACTTTTGAGGTACTTTTTCGAAATCATGATCAATAAATTCTGCCCTCTGTGACATATCTACTATATTTGTTTGAAAGATGAATAAACTAGGATACATAGATATAGCTTTATAGTATAGTTCTTGAACTTTCATGATGTGACAATTAAATCTGTATGATCAGGACATATTTAGAGCTCTGCATTAGGCACACATAATCTATAGCTCCTGGGGACATACACGCAAATGAACAAACATGACTTTATAGTGTTTCTTGTTTTCAGAATGGAATACATTTTATAAATAATCTAAAAGCAATAGGTTCAGTTTCTATGTTCTTAGAGACATAACCTTAAAGACCCTAAAAACTCTAAAAAATAAAAAAGAAAAAAGAAGAGAAAAGTAAATAAACTTGAAGCTTTAAATAAACAATAAAAACCCTAAAACAAACAAACAAACAAACAAAAAAAACATAAATTTTTTGAAAAAATAAAACTAAAAGAACCTAAAACCCTAAAGAAAAACAAACAAACAAACAAAATCAACAAAAAAATTCTAGATCTCTACAAAGACCCAAAAAAACATAAAATAATTACCACAAACAAACAAACAAGGAAAGAACAATAGCCACACTAAGCCTTAAAAAAAAAAATCTTGCCAAATACACTGAGAACAACCCTACAATCATTTAAAAACCGTAAAAAAAAACCCTAAAAAAATAAAGCAAAACCTAAAACCCTAAAAAACCCTAAAATTATTAAACAAACACTAAATGACCCAAAAAAGCTATTTTTTAAATTCTTAATTAACATTTTTAAAACCCTAAAATTCTATAAATAAGAAAACACAAGAACTCTAAAAAGACCCTAAAAAAATTATAAAACCCTAAAAAAAAAATCCAAAAACTCTACAAGTCTAGATCCCTAATGAGACAATAAAAAAGCAATTAAAAAAAAAAAAGAAAATGAAAAGATACAAAACCACCACCCCAACAACTACAAATTCTTCTGCCTTAAAAAATCGCCAAAAACACTGGAAAAGAAAATCATTTTCCAAACCTTATTAAAAAAAATGCTTAAAACAATTTTTAAAAATTCCTTAATTAAATTAAAAACAAAACAAAACTAAAAAATAAAGAAATACCCTAAAATTATTTTTTTTTCTTATAAAAGAAAACATTTATTTGGGGGCTTGCTCACAGTTTGAAAGGGTTAGTCTATTATCATCATGGTGGGAAGCAGACAGGCATGGTTGCGGAGAGGTAGCTGAGAGCTTCGAATCCTGATCTGAAAGCAGCCAGGAGAGAGAGTGAGGGGGAGAGACAGAGAGAGACAGAGAGAGAGAGAGACAGACAGAGAGAGAGAGAGAGAGAGAGAGAGAGAGAGAGAGACAGAGAGAGAGAGACAGAGAGAAACAGAGACAGAGACAGAGACAGAGACAGAGACATAGTTTCAAAGTCCTGGTATGGACTTTGAAACCTTAAAGATCACTCCTTACTAGGAGTGATCACACCTGTTCCAACAAGGCCACACCTCCTAATCCTTCCCAAACACTTCCATTAACCAGGGAATCAAGCAGTCAAGCATATAAGCCTAAGTGAGGTTGTCTTATTCAGACCAAGACACTCATTAAACCTTGTAACAAAGCCAAGTTGAAAAGCAGTACTGTACAAGTGTTATGAGAAAAGTTGCTGGGACCAGGCTTACATTCCAATGCAGTGACCTGGCAACTCACTCAACAACAGTAAAAAGACCCACAAGAACTGTAAAACCCTAAAAAAAGTTCCTTTAAAAAGTTTTAAAAACACATCAAAACTCTGAAACTCAAAATAAAATCCTTGAAAACCCGCTTAAAAAAGCAAAACAAAAAAACAAACATACAAACAAACAAACAACAACAAAAAAAAACCTACAATACCCTGAAACCCTAAGTAAAATCCTGAGACTATAAAATCAATCCTACCCTCCCCCAAAATACCTACAAAACCCTGAAACATTAACTAAAATCCTAAGATAAAAAAATAATCCTAAGCCTATAAAAAAAAGCAAACACACACACAAGAAAACAAAAAACCCTTACAAAATCCTAAAACCCTATAAAACACTAAAAGTATAAAAAGAAACAAAAACAAAACAAAACACAACAACAAGAAGAACAAAATCACACAAAAAACTACAATTATCCTAAAATTATTTATAAACACTAAAAAGCCCTAAAACCCTGAAATACCTTAAATAAATAAATAAATAAATAAATGAATAAATAAATAAATAAATAAATAAAATAAAAATAAACCTCAACCCTACCCAAAACAAACAAACAAACAAACAAACAAAAAACTTATAAGGACAAAAAACCTACCAAATTTAAAACCATTAAAACCCTAAAACTCTAAATAACACAAAGGGCTTTACCCTCCCGCACACCCCCCCCCCTAAAAAAAAAAAAAACCTGAAAACTGTAAAATACTAAAAAGCCCGAAAAAAGCCTAAAACAATAGAAAAAGTAAATCAAAAGAAAAAAAAATCTAGAATCTTTAAACAAATACTGAAATAGTCCTAAAATACAAAAAAAAAAAAAAAGAAAAAGAAAAAAAAGAAAAAGAAGAGAAAAATAAAATTCTGAAAACACACCTATTAGCTAGGCAGTCATTCAACTTACAGAGTTTAGCCTGCTTCTGAGTGCTGGTATTAAAGGGGAATAAAACTATACTTGACTCCTTTTTGTTTGTATAATTGTTTTCTAAAATATTTTTTTTCTCTGTGGGTGAGTATATGTGTGTGTGCGTGTGTGTGTGTCTGTGTGTGTGTGTGTTGTCCAAAGAGGTCATCAGATCGTCTAGAACTAGAATTGCAGGTGGTTGTGAACAACCATGTGGGTGTTAGAAATTGAACCCTGGTCCTGTGCAAAAGCAATCAGTGGGCCTAAGCAGTGAGCTATCTCCTCAGTCCTTTCTGCTTGCTCTAATCTCTACTTCACTATTCATCTTGCCTAAATATGTCTTTATTCCTACTTCTTCTGTCTGTTTTTATGTGATGAATTCTTGTTTGCTTTTCTCTTGTTTCTCCAATTACAGCACCAAGATTCTTCATTTCCTTTTGTTTTGGAAGATTCTCAAGGAATCTTAAATCCAGACTTTAGGGCAGTTATTTAAAATTCACACCTGGGGATTAATCTTCAGAAAATTATTTTTGGGAAAAACATGTGATTATTTCAACATCTATAGAAGTGTGGGGGCATTATTCTCCCTACTTCATGTACACTTAAGATCTTTAGATACCTCCTTCCCTGTGACAGCCTTGCAGCTCACTGAGTAACATGTGCATTTGATGATAAATGATACACAAACTTTGAAGCACCTTACCATATCCTGTCACCCATATCATGTTCAACATAGCAAGAACCACAAGTGAGTTGAAAAATACAAATACATTTTTTAGTGTCTTGAAGCTAAAATCCCCAAATTAATCAAAATATTATTTGGACTCTGTTACTTTATACCAGTGTTTTTTTTAAGTGTACAAGTCGCAGGCCTTTTCTGTGACCCTTTGCACAGGTTTACAGTGTCCTTTTACCATCTTCATCCTCCCCACTATCCTCCATTGCTATCAGATCTCCCCCCTCCTGCTGCGCTTACTCTTCCAAAATACCTCCTATTTTTTAATGTCCCTTATTAAATTTATATTTTTACAATAGTCATTTTGAGTTTTACTTGTCTAACCTAATATATAGTATTTAACCATTCCATCCATTTTTTTTGAAAACAAAGCGCTGCACTAATACACATAGATGAGAAATATATTTCTCTCTCTCTCTCTCTCTCTCTCTCTCTCTCTCTCTCTCTCTCTCTCTCTCTCTCTCTCTCTCTCTCCTTCTGTCTCTCATTTTTAAGGCATTCATCCAGTAGTTGACATCTTAAATCACTCCATAGCATGTATGTTTCATACAGTGAGGCAATCAATATTGATGATATGGATATGTAGTGGTCCTTCTTAGATTTTTTTTTTTGTGAACTTAAATCAACCTAGGAAGATAGAATCTCAGATAAAGATCCTCCATCACATTGGCCTGTGGCCACACCTTAAGGAATGATTTTTTTTTGATGACTGTTGTTGAAGGATCTAGCTCTCTATGGATAGTGTCATATCCTATGAAGATGATGTACAGGGTACGGTGGGGACCGTGGAAGGTACTGAAAAGGATTTTTTTTGAAGAACTGAAGATCTATGTGCCATGAACAATTAAAGTGTCCTCTAATTTGTAAGTAAATTTTATACATACCTGTGTCCAGTATTCTGTCTACACATATTTCAAAAGTAAAATTACCTCATCTATTTCATCCTGTTTTACTGCATTTAATCTATGAAATTACTTATAATCAGAAGTGCTGGTAAATTTTAAAAACCTTTAAAATATGACTGGGAGATATCAGGTTTTTTTTTTTTTAATTTTATCACAACTTTGTAAGCATGCCCAAGATCTATGTTGTCCTCTTACTTTCCAAAGAATCCATAATTCATGATTGCCATTGGTTTCAATACATGTCATTTAACTCTGTCAAATTCCAGGTTTGTTTGCATAAAAATAGTCCTCCTCTAACTATGGGTTTTCATAAAGTGAAAATTGGTGTGCTATCCAGTGTGCTGCCTCAAAGAATCTGGCAATATTTATGATAAGAAGCACAGCTTAAAGATAACCAAGGGAAAGGTTGGAACATGAAAAATAACCACCATGGATGTTGTCAAGGCAGAAACCGAAGACTTTCTCAGAACGAAAATAAAAACAAAAATGAAACAAAACAAAACACAAACCAAACAAATAAATAAAAATTCAACAACCAAACAATAAAAACCATGCAAGGGTGTAATTCTTTGGCAGAATATTACTCAGATCATCAGGCCTTTCAGTTGGGATTTCATTTATTATTTCTAGGAGGCCATATGAAAAGGTAAATTCGAGATGCTGAATGTTTCTGAGTGTAACTAGGGAAGGAACCAGCCTGAGAGGGGTTCTATGATGTAAGCTGAACTAGGGTGATGTCACAGAGCACTGGCTGGAGGTTGCGCATCTATTCCACTTGGAGGCACTAGAATCCATTCAAGGTGAGTTCACTATCTTCACAGTGGTGTGTCAAAGCCAGGTCATTTTTTCCCACAGGCTTTTGGTGCCTGGTCTGTATCAGGAGATCTTGACGACTAGGATATTTTTCTATGGGTAAGTACATTTATGAAGTAATTGGGACCCTCATAGCTACAGAAAGCTAAAAATTTTCTCTCCTACAGTGAGTTACTGTACATTCTACTTTCCCCATGTTTATTAGCAAGGTAGATGAATGGTCTAGGTTAGTTTATCTCCTGAATTTATTATCCTTGCTAACCATATCTAGATCACAATTCCACTAAAATGCCAAAGCTCCTGTTTGTCCATGTGCATGTTAGAAGTTATTAGTTCTAAAAGGCTGAAATTGCCTCGACTTTTTGAGTTGTTCTTGAGTTCAGTGATGCAATGGCTTCATCGAATAATTCTGAAGCTGGGTCAGGAGAAACAATAAAGAAGGACAGTGGTGTGCTGTGTCCCTGGGAAGATATTTGTGAATGCAAGAACTTAGCTCAGAGCTTACGCGTACAAGAGAATCATGGTGACCCCTCTGGCCTTTTTTTTTTTTTTTCTCTTCTTCTTGATCATTGGGGGTAATTGTCATAGCACCACCTAAATTGACATAGAAATTCAAGGAGAGGATCCTCATCAGAGACAAATTTACTCAGGTCTGAAGAAATAAATGTTGATCTGAGTATGTTATTCTGAGCTCTAGAGAATTACTTGTTAATTACACTATTTTTATTTCCTTGTTTCCCTTGTTTCTTTGTTTCTTTGTTTGTTTGTTTGCTTGCTTGGTTAATTTTATTTGAGTTTCTGTATGTTTAGATTTGGCTGTCAGGAAACTCACTGTGTAGACCAGACTAGTCTTTCTCTCACTAAGGTCTGCCTCACTCTGCCTCTTGAGTACTATGATTAAAGTTATGGGTCACTACCACTTCCTATTAACTTCTCCATTTGATTGTTTGTTTTGTTATTTTTTTGTTTGTATTTCTGTTTTGTTTGTTTTTCGTTTGATTTTCGTTTGTTTTCTTTTACTTGATGTTGTTGTTGTTGTTGTTGTTGTTGTTGTTGTTGTTGTTGAGACAGGGTTCCTCTCTATAGCACTGACTGCCCTGGAACTCACTTTGTAGACCTGGCTGGTCTCTAATTTAGAAATCTGCCTGTCCTTGCCTTCTGAGTTCTGGGATTAAATGCGTGTACCACCATGGCTGACTTATTAACTTCTTATTTTTATAAAATTAATTTTAGGAGCTCAAAACTGTTTAGCATAATCTTCTTCACCTGCTCAGAAGTTCTCTTAGAGAAGAGTCTTGGTCCAGCATTCACTCCCAACCCATAACCATTGCCCATCAGGAATTCATATATATGACAGAGGCAACAGCATTGTGTCTGGTTTAAACGGGCAAGATCTTCAGTCCCAGGCAATGAGCAAGTATGATATTTGAAGGGAATGGAAGCCACAAGACAGTGTGATCTACCACAACAGGTCTACAGCCAGGTAGAAGACAATACATCTGAAGAGTCTGAGCATGACATCACTCAAGAAGAAGAGTAGGAGGAAGCCTTCTTCCCAGGCCCTGGGGAATATTGTTGGCTGCAGAATTTCTCACGGGTGGAAGGAAGGTAATGAGCCTGTCACCCATTGGAAGGCCATCATTCTAGGTCAACTGCCAACAAACCCTTCTCTTTATTTGGTGAAGTATGACGGAATTGACAGTGTCTACGGACAGGAGCTCCACAGCGATGAGAGGATTTTAAATCTTAAGGTCTTGCCTCACAAAGTAGTTTTTCCTCAGGTGAGGGATGTCCACCTCGCAGGCGAACTGGTTGGCAGAGAGGTACAACACAAATTTGAGGGGAAAGATGGCTCTGAGGACAACTGGAGTGGGATGGTGCTAGCCCAGGTGCCATTCTTACAGGACTATTTTTACATTTCCTACAAGAAGGATCCGGTCCTCTACGTCTATCAGCTCCTGGATGACTACAAGGAAGGTAACCTCCACATCATTCCAGAGACCCCTCTGGCTGGGGCGAGATCAGGTGATGACAATGACTTCTTAATAGGTTCCTGGGTGCAGTACACCAGAGATGATGGATCCAAAAAGTTCGGAAAGGTTGTTTACAAAGTTCTAGCCAATCCTACTGTGTACTTTATCAAATTTCTCGGTGACCTCCATATCTATGTCTATACACTGGTGTCAAATATCACTTAAATTGAAAAAAATCACAAAGTACAGAAAAGTAAACTTATAGGATTGAAAAAAAATGTTTGTTTTCCTGTGTTGGGTACCTATGGGTCTTTGACAACCTCAGTATCTTTGTCAATAAAATTTGTTTTGTTCTAAAAATTAATACGTGTGACATGACATGCTTTTAGTGAACACTTTGTTGGAAGAGATGGACTATGGTAGAAAGAACATCAAAGGAAGATGAAAGTTGCAACGCAGGCTATGAACAGTGCATACATCTAATATCACACAGGCTAAAATGGACAGGACTTAGATTCTGTGGTCTGCATAGTGAGCAAGGAATTGGAGATATGACTTAGAGGAGCAGGGATGGCAGCAAAAATTGGATTTTTAGGAAGAAGCAGAGAAAGACAGGACATAGATAGAATCTCTGGTATGAAGTCTGAGGGAGAAACAACAAGTTGGGGAAAAAGTGATAGATAAAAGGAATGTGGCCTTGTTACACAAAGTGCAACCCAGAAAACTGATCCAAAGAGATTCAGAAATCAGACAAAATAAGGTTTCATTTGAATAATGAAACCAAATGAAACTTGTCTCTCATTTTAAGATTTATTATCTTTATTTATATGGGTGGGAGTAGGGCATGAGCTTGAGAGTATAGGTGACCACAGAGACATGAGTTGTCAGATCCCATGGAGCTGGCATTAAAGCTGATTGTTAACCATTGGATATGAATTCAAGAAAACAAATCCAGGTTTTTGCGGTACAGTAGTGCTCTTGACAACATGGTCATCTCTCTATTCCCATTAAGATATCTTTTTAAGAAATCCAATATTAACATGCAGAAAAGAGACCAGGTAGAAGTTAAGAAAGATTAAATTGATGGTGACCTTTAAAAACAATAAAGGACACACAAAGGACTAGAGGACACTGAGGGACAAATGAATTCTAAGATGAAGTTCTCAAAATGTGAAGCAGGAGACCCAGGAAGAATAAAAATTTTGTGCAAATAGTTAAAATTGGGCATATCCACATTAGGTTCTTTGGTTTCTTAACAAATAGCCAGCTGATCAGATCAAAGAGTAATTTAAAAGAGAAAATGAATAAACTGTGAGATAATATATGGTGGGGCGTGGATCCTGAGTTCTTTCCCTGTGCAATCTTTGCCTGGGATGAATCCTGTGATCTTTTGGAGGTCTCTGTTGAGTGCCCCAGATGACCATCAAAAAGCTCACCACTGGCCTGTTCCCCTGGCTCTCCTCCAAACATCTGACTCCCAACATACCTATGTACCATTTCAGCCTGTCTATTCCCTATAAATTCCTGTCTCAAATTTATGTGTGACCTCCTTCTCATAAAACAGTGAAGGTGTACTCAATGCATATGTGCTGATCTCTTTTCTATGCCAGTTCTCATGGGTTTCAAACTCTATGAGGTTGCCCAATATGTTGGTCACTACTCCTGAGTAGCCCCTGTGCTTCATGGGGGTCTTAATGGGTCCCATATGCACTCTGAGTGTTTCTTTTGTTTGTTTGGTTGGTTGGTTTTATTGTTGTTGTAGGTTTTTTTGTTTGTTTTTGTTTTGTTTGTTTGTTTGTTTTTTGTTTGTTTGTTTTTGTATTGTTTTTTGTTTTTGTTTTTAGTCAGGCTTGTCATGGACTCAATCATTTGTGTTTTTTCTCTAGAATAAGTTTGAATGCCAAATGACTTGAAAATACTCTCTATTGTTGATTAATTTTGATATCTGGGAGAGTTTCTATGCTAGCTGGATGTCTTAATTAGGGTTTCAATGCTGTGAAAAACCACTATGACTAAGACAACTCATTAGAGACATTTCTTTAAGGCTTTTCAACATTTCATTGCAGTTTCAGAAGTTCAGTCCACTATCATCAAGGAAGTGAACATGCAAGTGTCTGGGCATATGTAGTGGTGGAGAGGAAGCTTAGAGTCTTCTGCATGCAGGGATGTTGTCTTCCACACTGAGCAGAGCTTTAAAGCCTCACAGTGATATGCTTCCTCCAAAAAGGCCACACCCACTCCTACAAGGCCACACCTCCTCATAGGCCAACTACATTCAGAGTGCCATACTGGTTTCATAGCAACTTGAAAAGATCTAGAGTCTTGCAAGAGGAGGAGCCTCAGTTGAGAAAATGCCTCATTAAGATCAAGCTTTTAGGAATTTTCTTAATTGGTGGGAGAGGACCCAGTTCATTGTGGGTGGGGACACCCTTGTGGTGGTAGTCTTGTGCTCCTTATGGAAGCAAGACTTAAGGAGCATGTCAATAAGCATCACCACTCCATGGCCTATGCATGAGCTTCTGGCTCCAGGAACCTGTGTTGTTTCAGTTTCTTTCCAAACTACTTTGATGATGAACAGCAATGTGGAATATAAGCTGAATAAAACTTTTGCTATTTAATTAGCTCTTTGGACATGGTATGTTCTTACAACAATAGAAACCTTAAGTAAGACAATTTCTTAGAGGAACAAAATATCTAATACTACCACTGTCACTTATCCTATAAGGACAAATAATGTGTAGATATTTTATTTTAATTTAAAGGTAAGATATTCTCATGTATATAATGACATGCAATTGTTCTAGTTTGCTTCTTTCTCACACTGAAGAATACTAACATCAAACATAACTTGGGAATATAAGGGTTATTAGCTTACATGTTACAGACTATTACCAAGGAAGGCAAAACAGGAACTTGAAGCATTACCAGGAAAGAGTGCTTATTGCTTGACCCTATCTTAGTCATTGTTCTATTGCTGTGAAGAGACATCATGGATAAAACAACTATTATGAAACAAAGCATTAACTGGGGGCTTGATTACACTTACAGAAGTTTAGTCAAACATCAAGTCAGTGACCGCAGCACTGGAGCAATAGAGAACTATTGATCCTTAAACAGAAACAGATATTCTGCCATTACATTGGTTTCTTGAAAACTCAAAGACCACCCTTATTGACACAACCACTTCCTCCAATGAAGCCACATCTTCTCTCATTCCTTCTAATCCTTAAACACACTGCCAATCCCTGGTGACTAAATATCCATATATATGATTCTATAGGGTATATTCTTATTCAAACCACCAAAAATCATGTGGCTTGATCGAATATTTTATTTTAAATACAGAGTAAAAGCTTTCCTTTTATATATGACTACTGATGAGCTTACCCACAGTTGCCTACCCTCACACATCGACCACCAATGAAGAAAATGTCCCATAGACTTACCCAAAAACCAAGTGAATAGAGACAATTCTTCAATTGTTCTCTCTCCTAAGGTGACGCTAGATTGTCAAGTTGGAGATAAATAAAATCCCAGCACATTAAGGTTTATCCTGCTCCATAACCCACACAAACATTACTCATCACAATCTCCTCATTCTGCCTAGGTGTAGACCCACTTCCCTCCATGGCAGAAGTGAAGGGTAAGTACCTCCAACAGCAAGAATACTCAATAATAGGTGACAAGTAGTGAATATGCCTTATAGCCTCACAACACCTACATTCTAATTTGTGTTACACTTTCTGGGAGACACCCCAGTCTGTCCAACTTCCTGCCAACTCAGCTTTGACCAGAAAAATTCTCATCAAGAAATCCAATGACTTTTAATTGATTTCTTTCTCCTGAGTGAATGGAGTGTAACCCCTTCATGGATGTATTGGTGTCTGATTCATAAGTAATAAAACCCACTACTATTAACAGCTAAATCACAGGTGCTATGACAAATAACAACTCACATGAGAAGCATCACATTTGGTTAAGCCTTTTCAGAAGTTTTATTGGAGTTTGATTTATATACTAAATAAATCCATTGATTTATTTATTTTTAAGTGTGTAATTTAATGATTCTAAACACATTTCACCACTGTCATTTTTCACTCATTTTCTGGTACTTCATATGATATTGAAATCTACTAAAATACAATAGTGAATTCAGAAGAAAGACCAGTGGTGTGGGTAGCAGCAAAGTTCTTGAGTCTCAAAGACAACAGATACCATGGCTGAATATTCCAACTACAACAACTAGGTAACATTGGTTCTACACTTAGCATGCCGTTTCTAGAAAAAAAAATTAAAGAATTAAGCAATGTTTCCTCTGAACCTGTCATGTTACTATCACAAATGAAAGAAGGATCCATGATCACATGAATATGAAAGGGGCATGAAGCAGCACAATTGTTCAAATTATTGGCAGCTAGTCAGCATTAACACAAGAAGGGACCAAAGACAATAAACAGCTTTGAAGACATGTCCAAATGACCGCGTTCATTTACAAGTTTCTTACCCATTCCTTGTATATCCATTGATTGATTAACTCATTGATTAAAGCCCTCAGGTTCCAATCACTTTTCAGAGTGCATATTGTACTACCTATGAACATTGTACTGTGGACCAAAGCCTTCATCTAAGACCCATGACTGACATTTCAAAACAATTTAACCACAGAATTCTTTATTTGAAACAAAGTGATAAGATCCATCTATCTCTTCAAGGATATCTCTGTTTTGTTCAAAAAGGAGAAAAATGCAATCCAAGTTCAGGATCTTGATCCCTTATCCATGCATCTTAAACCCATAGGGGCTAGCCAGAATGTAAGGTCAGAAGTCTAAACTTCACCTATACTACAACTAACTCTGAAGATATCTAGCAATCTCCAGTTCCTTTCTGGTACTTACCCACACCAAGTCTGCATTAAGGAATATGGTCTAGTGTGAGATAGTGCCAGCAGTTAATTGCAAAATCCCACTATGAGTTGAGTTGTATATATACTGAGACATCTGTAATATAGACACACATGCATATTCACAAATACTCACAGAAAGAGGCAAGAAGTAGAGGAGCTGAAACTTAGAAATCCTCAAGGAAGAGAATGAAAATCTTGTAAGGCACAGAGGTAAGAGAAAAACTGTGTCTTTCTGCACAAAATCAGGACATTCTGTCTTCCATCACTGAATGGGAAGGCTCACTATCCCTTATCGCTATCTGATAAGGTATAGACAGTTGATGAAGGATGAATGGTAAGTTTTCATCAAAGGTATTGACTTTGAAGGTTATAGATTGTTCATGCTCTACTGGAAGCCAGATGTCTAAGAGTTTATGGGAAACACAAATGATTTGAATGGGTTGTAACAAAGGGGAGAAGACGAGATATGAAGTTGGCAGGAGGAGTTAGGTGGGAGTGGGCCAGGTTTTGTTCTGGGAGGAGTTACTAAAATAATTGGAAAGTAAATTCCATCAAAATATTTGTATGCAATTCTCAAGGTATTAAGGAAAGTAGTTCTTAATATACCATGTACTGAACACACACAGACCACTTATATTGCCATCTTCTAAATAACAAATTCTTATAGAGCAGTTTCATTACATTGAGGGCAAAAGACATCCAGAGGTTATTTAAAATAAAGAAGAATCTAGGGAGATGGCCCAGTGGTAAAGCCAAGTGTTTGGTCAAACATTCACCTAAACACCAGTGCTTAGGAATTGGAGTGGCAGAGACAGAAGAATGACTGTGGCTTCCTGAATGTCAGCCTCACTCCTAGCTCAGCAAGAAACCCTGTCACAAGGGGAAAATTAGGGAGTGAAGTAGCAGAAAACAGTATACCCTTCCCTATCCTCTGGACTTACCTGTATAATTCTGTATGCATACACACATCAATATGATAACTGTATAAAAGAGGTTACTTTGCATAAATTATAGGCAAAAGCAATGTTGTTTTAACCTAGAGACCTGAAGACTTTTATATATTAATGGTCCTGGAGAAACTCTCCATATATAGAGGATTGATATATCTTCTTCCTGTGCAAAGGAAACCTAAGTTAAGTGTGTGTGTCAGTGACTTTAAACACCTTTCTTCCTCTAGATTCCTATTTATACCACAGAATGGTCTGTAAATAATGAAAAGATGAAAATAAGACTTTTTCATGGTGTTGCCTTCTTTTAAAATCATATTTATATTTTACTAAATCGATGGAAAATCTTCAGCTCCAAGGAACAATGGATTCAATATTGTTGACTTCTGTATTATCCATTATGAATAGGAATTAATTATACATCAACATTTCCCACGATTTGAACTAAATCAGGAATAAGGGATATGTTTCCATAAAAATAAGTAATGCCAATATCGTTAATCAAGTAGAAATGTGTGTGTGTGTGTGTGTGTGTGGTGGGGTTAGGATGCCTTTGGATTATTTGAGAATGATTGCTGATCAGAAATATGTTATGCAAATAACCCTAACCTGAGAGAAATGAAAAGTAATGATATAAACTATACTACCAAGTGTCATGGCCACTTATTAGTTGATATCATTTTCTTTTTCATTCCTTTATTCGTTTGAATAATTGTGTGCCACAGATGATCACACGTTCAAATGTGTTAGTTTTCCGGGTGATGGGCTGTTTAGAATGAATTAGGAGTTGTTTTATTATTAAAGGAGATTTGTCACAGAGCCTTGAAATATCAAAAACCCATCAGACTCTCTCTATCTCTATCTCTTTCTCTCTTTCTCTCTTTCTCTTTCTCTCTCTCTCTCTCTCTCTCTCTTTCTCTCTCTCTCTCTCTCTCTCTCTCTCTCTCTCTCTCTCTCTCTCTCTCCCTCTTTCATTACTCTCTGCCATCTCCATCATAAGTTGTTCGCTCTCAACTACTGCTCTACATGTTTTGCCTCTGTGTTGCCATAGTGTCTACCATGATATCCTGGACTTGCCCTCTGGAACTCTAAGACCACAATTAAATGTTTCCTCTTATAAGTTTGTTTGGTCATGATGTCTCTCACAGCATAGAACAGTAACCAAGACATACATACTCCTGTTTATTTTTTGAAACATTCTTTATTTCTTTCATTAAAGTTACCTTTTGTCCATTGAACAGTTTTAAGAATAATGTTAATGGGCCCAAATAAATAGTGCCAATAGGTGTGGCACTCTCAGGAAGTGTGAAATAGTTTCATGAGGTGTGACATTGGTGGAGTAGTTGGGACACTGATGGAGATGTGTCTTTGTTGAGTTGGTGTGATCTTGTTGGAAGAAATGTAACAATGTGGTGGTAGGCTTGGAGGTCTGCTGTCCTTAAGCAATCCCCAGTTTGACACAGTCTCCATCTGCTTCCTGTATAACAAGACCTAAAACTCATCTCCTTCTCCAGCACTTTGTCTGTCTGAAGGCTACCATGTTTCCAGCCATGACAATAATGGAGTAAACCTCTGAAAAAAAGTTACAAAGTGTTCAAGATTTACTATGATCCTGGTGACACTTCATGTCAATAGAACCCATACTAATACTCACATAAACACTCAAAAACACATTTGATGTTGAGTGGGAACAGACTTTAATGCCCTCTGCCTACTGCCAGGAAGCTATTCATTTCCAAGCAGCTATCAGATGAAGATGTAGAACTCTCAGCTCCAAATGAACCATGCCTGCCTGGATCCTGACATATTCTTAACTTGATGATAATGGACTGAACTTCTGAACCTGTAAGCCAGCCCCAATTAAATGGTTTTCTAATAAAACATGCATTGATAAGTGTGTCTGTTTACAGCAATAAAATCCTAACACACACATGTACATATTCACCTAGATATACTGAGTCACAGACACACACACATGGAAATATTCACACACACACACACACACACACACACACACACACATTCATTTACAGGGACTTTAGATTCAGCCAGTACCCATGCAATTTAATTGGGGTGTTGAATACATGTGTTTGTGGAACATGACTATTGCTCTTTCTTTTAGGAGTTATGTGGACAAAATCTGCACACTCACTTCATTCCTCTTCAACATCAGAAATCTCAATTTAAAGAAAGTGAGATAATGAGAAGTAGTTTTAGATACCTCTCTTTTTTTTCCTGTGAGTAGCTTCCACTTCAAATCACCAAAGAAAAATAAACATAACAGGAAAGAAATTCATATTCAAATGCTCTTGACAAGCTCATAATACATTCTCCATAATGAATATAAACTTTTATTTAGAATTCTCAAGGAAATGAGACTTTTGAAAAATCCTTACTTTCAGATAGGCTTTGGTATTTCATTTCCCTGCAAAAGAACACCAATGTAAAAAGACAAAATGTAGATTGCTTTGTGCACAAGTTGAATCAGAAACATTTGATAATGTGCATACAGGGACTCACCACATTTTTACAAACATATATATATATTATATATATATTATATTATATATATTATATATATTGGGAGGGTGAAAGGAGACATCTGGAGAACAATAAGACCCTCATTAGCATTAAACATTCCTGAAGTCAAGTAATAACATCTAACAACATCAATAACAACAACAACAAAAACAACAACAAGAATAGATGTTCATTAGGAAGAATTTTTTAAAATAACCTTCCATTAGCCACATAAAGAGGGGGCATGATCCATCTGCAACACTTTATAGATACTTATTACAATTACCACTAAAATTTTTAAAATAATACGGATTTTTAAAAATGAAATTGAAGTAAAATAGATTTTTCAGCTGTTAAAATGGGGAAAATGTGTTCTACAACGAAATAAAGAGTGTAAGAACTAATTGATTTTTTAATAAAGAACATCCTTATAACTCATGTGTCAGTAAGTATCAGGATTATAATGCAGTTGATTTTCTCATTGTAGAATAATTTTAATGTGTTTGATTATTTCCAGTTGTAAGAATGGATCTCAGAATTTTCACAGTACAAGAAGAAGACACCAAGTAGTTCCTCATTTTTGTTTCAAAATTCTTAATTCCTTTTTTGCAGAGTCCCAGACATTCCAGGGAAGGGTTTGAAACATTCAACAACTTCTGAGACCATAACCTCAGAGAGAAGCTACCTTTCTCAGTAAATGGAACTAGGAAAGCTGAAAAGATCCATCAAATCGCTTTAGAACAAAAATGGCAGCTGGTTCACAGAACAAGGTATCATTTAGCAACTCAGCCAAGAAATAAGAGGATTTGAAATGATAATAACACAGAGTAATAAAAACCACTATGCAGTTGTAATTTAATCGTATATATATACTTTGGACAGAGAAAGCAATCAAATCTTGAGATCTCTCTGCTCAGCCCAATGAAACTCTGGGTCATGCTGCAGATGTTCCAAGTTCATGGCTCATCACAGATACTGGAAGTCTCTGGGAAACTAGAACTACATCACGTAAGTGCTGTGAGTCCAAAGACATGATTTCAGAAATTGTTCAAGTCCTCATCTTGCTTGAAAAAAAAAATCACATAGCACCAGAAGTAATAAGAAGTTCATGGTATCAATGTCAACAGGTAAGCACTACTAACAAATATCTGTTAAGCATTGGATTGTTACCAACTCAAATGAGGAGACGATTTTTAAATTTAAATGCAGTTACATTTTAATAATTTGTAGTAATGTTAAGTGTCCAGTGTGAAACTGTGGGTGTATGGCAAGTTGGTGAAGTGAGAGAGAACATGGATGGCAGAAGGTTCTGTGCTCTGTGAAGGCTGACATGGAAGGAGTGAAGGATAATTACCATGCATACCTGATTGTGCATCTGGCTGTGTAAATCCACTGAAACTACACGGATGGGGGTGAACTAGGGGAAGACAATGGTACCAGATTCTTTGTCTCTGGCATCCCATATTGGGCCTAAAAAACATAGACAGTCTAATGTTTTAGAGCTTTATTTTAGACAGCAAGGAGAAAAAAAAGAGTAAAAAGATTGTTAGACTTGCCATGGCCAAAAGGAGAGATGGGGAAAGACATAGAAGGAAAGACAGAAAGCAAGTTAGAGAGTAAGAAAGTTGAACGCTTAGAGAAAGAGGTAAAAGTTTACAGAGAGTAAGGATTGTAAAAGTTAGAGAGAGAGAGAGAGAGAGAGAGAGAGAGAGAGAGAGAGAGAGAGAGAGAGAGAGAGAGAGAGAATGAGAGACTGATGTAGGGCCAAGTAGCCTCTCATATATTGGGCTCGTTATCTTGCTGTTGCTAGGTAACTAGAAGTTATCTAACCTGAAGATCAGAACCTTTGGTCATTTTGTATGTGACTGCTAGCCATTAGCCACTGCAGGGCGGGAGTGCTTGTGGGTATGGTAAATTCACCAGGAGCCAGGGTTCCAGAAATACGGAGGAAATGCCTTCCTTCCCATGTAGGTGAAAATTACGACCCATTAGGTTTCATCAGGTTTAAGGACTTCAGCATGACTGGAGACCAGACATTTGGTACATAGCACAATGCCCCAAGCTCAATGATCAAATTTAACTCTAGCCTCCAGATTTTGTGGTTTCTCAGGCAGAACACTATCAGAGAGGATGTGAGTTTGAAACTCTGGGGACTTCCACCAGAAGAAATCAAGGCATGGAGGTGGGGTGGGGTAAAATGATCTTAGAAGAAATCTGTAAAACAGTGAAAGGACAATTGAAAAGACATATGGAAAAGACCAGTAACAGGGGATGCCTCAGGAGACCATCCTTGCCTTCATAGCTTGGCAAGACAAAATTCAAATGACCAGTAGTACTGGAGGAGAGTCTGTGAATGCATCAGGGAGGGTAGGGTAAGGGTAGGAGGGAGTGAGGGAGGGTGAGATAGAGAAAAAAGTAGAAGGAGAAAAAGAAAGAGAAGGAGAAGAATATGGAGAGGAAGAGGAGAAGAAGGAAGGGAAGAGGAATGGGTGGAGCAGAACGACAAGGAGAAGGAGAAGGAAGAAGAACAAGAGAAGTGGAAGAGGAAGAGCAAAAGGAAGGAGGAGGACTTGGAGAAGTAGAAAAGGAGAAGGTTAAATAAGGAGGAGAGAAGGAGAGAAGAAGAATGAGAGAAGGAAAAGTCAAAGGCATAGAAGAAGAAGAAGAAGAAGAAGAAGAAGAAGAAGAAGAAGAAGAAGAAGAAGAAGAAGAAGAAGAAAGAAAGAAAGAAAGAAAGAAAGAAAGAAAGAAACAGGAGTAGGAGGAGAAGGCGAAGGAGAAAAGAATAAGGAGGAGAAGGATAAGGCAAAGAAGGAAAAACAATAGAAGAAGAAGGTAAGCAAGGAGAAGAAATGAGTTTAGATGTGAGGCATAGATAGACAGAGACAGAAAGACAGAGAAACTTAGACATACAGAGTGAGACATGCACATAAACATTCACACAGAGACACACAAGTAGGCACAGAGACAGAGAAAAATATACATAGAAAGAGAGATATGCACAGAGACATTCACAGAGTTACACACATTCACACAACTTAATTAAGAAGTATTTAGAAAAATATATCTATGAAATCACGAGGATATTAAGTACTAAATTATGTGAGCAATGAGGAGGAATGAGATCCAAACAAATTTTGCAAGTCCTCTAACATTCTCCATGCTTCCACACAGCTTTAGCTGTGGGAGTATCAGTTATAGGGCTGTAACTTTTGTTTTCTTCATTTATAATTTACTGTGAATCTCCTTTCTCCACCATTCAATATGGTCCGTAGTTTCCATGTGGAAGGACTTTCCAATGCATGGCATCTAGTGAGAAAGAGAAAACAATTTTAAAGAAGAGTCTCTATGCTAGAGCCAACTGTACAAACAATTCGTAGTTATTCTCCAAATGCAGGGCTCAAAGAACACATAGGCTCCTCTAGCTGCTACACAGATCTTAAGTATGGCCCCACAGCATCACTGGGAACCTATTGACAATTCTCACTCAGGTCATAAAACTATGGAGCATTCCAATTTCTTGAGTTCCAGAAAAAAAGCCTTTTGGAAGCTTATCTCCCTAAAATTGAAGATTACACTGAAATTTATGAAAAGTGAGAATAATTTTTAATGTGAAAAATCATTCCACACACACACATTAAAAAAATACATGAAGGCAAAATTGACAGCAATATATTTGACACAACACCCACCCACACACACCTACACACACCCACACAGAGAGAGAGAGAGAGAGTGAGAGAGAGAAAGAGAGAGAGAGAGAAAGAGAGAGAGAGAGGGAGGGAGGGAGGGAGGGAGGGAGGGAGGGAGGGAGGGGGAAGAGGAAGAGGTGGAGAGACAGATGTACACTTACAATACTTATTTTTAAGTCAAGTTGTCAAAACTCCTGACACAATCAATGTTCAGGAAGAGATGTATATGGCAAACACTCACGAGGAACAGACTGTCATGATAAAGAGAACATAGGAGGAAACAACAAGTTCATCTGTGGCATTGAGAGCCTGAATGGGCCCTTCTCACATTTGGTTGGATTTAGAATCCAAGATTTAGTTCAGAACCACCCAGCTCGCTCCTTCTTGCCCCACGGATCTACTTCTCCTAGGGCACAGTCACAAAGGTTCCACAACATTTCTAGACAGTTTTCCCAGTTTTAGACAACTGGGACTGTGGGAGAAATAACCCCCCCCAATCTTAATTAAACTAAGCCACACAACTGCAAAATATATTTGAAAGCAGTTTAAATTCAATTTTGGAAAGAGAACAGAGAGCTCTACTTTGAAATGGACTGAAATAGTCTTTAGGTTCCATTGTGCACCCTAAATGAAATATATTGTAAAAGATTCCGTTTTCTATGTAGCAAGTGAGGGCTGAAAACAACACACTAATGGAGATAAAATGCAAAAAAAAAAAAAAAAAACAAACTGGGAAATATAGTAACAATTCAAACTGACTGTGTGAAAAACGATGTATTTATACACGTTAACTGTCCTATTGACCACAGTGTCATTCATCATTGTATTAGGGGATACAATCTAGTGATTAATCATCAGGGTTTGACAGTAAAACCCTTAGGCTCAATACACCAGACATTAGCTGAAAAATGATTTACAAGAATGTATTGCCCTTTGGTGTCTTCTCTGTGAATCTGTTGTATGGATGCCCTGTCGTTGGTTGTTTTAGTTGTTGGTGTTGTTTTAAAATAGATATATTGAATGCAAAAGCAAGTGGCAGGAGCCCAAAAGGTCCTCTCTCTATCTCCTTCCCAAAACTTTCTAATTTTCCCAATCCCCTCATTCATTAAAAATTCAGAAGTTCAAAAAATACAGAAACTCATTCATCATCTTTACTTTGTGCTTGCATGCTGGTTGCAATTATCTTGTAAGCATTAAAAATAAGGCTAACATACTGCCTATGTTCAACAGGGTTTCATTGATGTGAAGAGACATCATGACACAGGAAACTCTTATAGGGAAAACTTAATTGAGGTTGTCTTACAGATTCAGAGGGTCAGTACATTATTATCTTGGTAGGAAGCATGGCAGCATCCAGGAAGAGGAGGTGCTGGGGAAGGAAGTAATTGGTCTATATCTTAGTCTGAAGGCAACAATGTGGAAGCTTGTGGCCACAGTTAGCAAGGAAGAGGATCAATTTTTGTCACTGGGCAGAGATTGTGCACTACATAAAAGCAAGCCTACACAATGATACACTTCCTCAAACAAGCCAACACTTTGTAATAGTGCCACATCCCATGGGCAAAAGATATTCTAATCAACACACTGCATCATAGGAAAATGGCAGAGAGAAATAAAGACACTGCATGATTGCATTCCTCTGGTCACAAGTGCTACATACCTACACGCTTATATGCACACACAAACACACACACACACACACACACACACACACACACACACACAAATGCCTATTGGATGTGCATAATAATAATGTGCAGTCTAGGGTCCTGGGCAATTTGATTGGACCAGGCGCTGTGTTCCACCCACCAGAGGTCTTAGGATCCCGTGGAGGATCCTGTGTGGGTCCTTGTGGGTGTCCACAGAATCCCCCGGTCCAGGGACCATGGTGCTGCCTTGATCTACTTCTGTTGTCCAATTGCTCTGGCTAGGATTTCAAGTGATATATTGAATAGATAGGAAGAAAGTGGCAGCCTTGTCTAGTCCCTGATTTTAGTGGGATTGGGTTTAGTTTCTCTCCATTTAGTTTGATGTTGACTACTGTTTTGCTATATACTGCTTTTATTATGTTCAAGTATGGGCCTTGAATTCCTGATCTTTCCATGACTTTTATCATGAATGGGTGTTGGATTTCGTTAAATGATTTCTCAGCATGTAAGGAGATGATCATGCGGTTTTTGTTTTTCAGTTTGCTTATATAGTGGATTACGTTGATGTGTTTCCTTATATTAATCCATCCCTGCATCCCTGGGATGAAGCGTACTTGATCATTATTGATGATCTTTGTGATATGTTCTGAGATTCAGTTTGCATGGACTTTATTGAATATTTTTTGCATCAATATTCATAAGGGAAATTGGTCTGAAATCCTCTATTTTGTTGGGACTTTATATGGTTTAGTTATCAGAGTAATTGTGGTATCTATAGAATGAATTGAATAGGGTACGTTCTGTTTCTATTTTGTGAAATAGTTTGAGAACAGTTGGAATTAGTTCTTTTTTGAAGGTCTGATAGAACTCTGCACTAAACCCATGTGGGTGGTCCTGGGCATTATTTGGTTAGGAGACTATTAGTGACTGCTTCTATTTCTTTAGGGGATATGGGGCTGTTTAGATCTTTATTCTTATCTGGATTTAACTTTGGTACCTGATTTCTGTCTACAAAATTGTCCATTTTGTCCAAGTTTTCCAGTTTTTTTCGTATAGCCTTTTGTAGTAGGATGTGATGATGCCTAGGATTTCCTCAGGTTCTGGTCTTATGTCTCCCTTTTCATTTATGATTTTGTTAATTAGGATACTATCCCTGTGCCCTCAAGTTCATCTTGCTAAGGGTGTATCTATCTTGATACTACTTTCAAAGAACAGGCTCCTGGTTTGGTTGATACTTTGAATAGTTCTTTTTGTGCCAACTTGGTTGATTCCAGCACTGAGTTTGATTATTTTCTGCTATCTACTCCCCCTTGTAAATTTGCCTCCTTTTGTTCTAGAGCTTTTAGGTGTGCTGTCAAGCTCTTAGTGTGTGCTCTCTCTTGTTTCTTTTTGGTGGCACTCAGAGCTGTTGGTTTTCTTTGTGGGACTACATTCATTGTTGTCCCATAAGTTTGGGTATATTGTCCCTTCATTTTCATTAAACTCTAAAAAGTGTTTAATTTCTTCTTTATTTCTTCCTTGACCAAGTTATCATTGAGTAGAGTGTTGTTCAGCTTTCACATGAATGTTGGCTTCCTATTATTTATGTTGTTATTGAAGATCAGCCTTCCTCCATGGTGATGTGATAGAGTGTATGGGATACTTTCAATATTTTTGTTGAGTCCTGTTTTGTGACTGATTATATGGTCTATTGTGGAGACGGTACCATGAGGTGCTGAGAAGAAGTTATATGCTTTTGTTTTAGGGTAAAATGTTCTGTAGATATCTATTAAATCCATTTGTTTCATAAATTCTTTTATCTTCAATGTGTCTCTGTTTAGTTTCTATTTCCCCGATCTTTCTATAGATAAGAGTGGGTTGTGAAGTCTCCCTCTATTATGGTGTTCAGTGCAATGAATGATTTGAGGTTTACTAAAGTTTCTTTAATGAATGTGGATGCCATTGCATTTGGAGCATAGATATTCAGAATTGAGGGTTCATCTTGGAAGATTTTGCCTTTCATGATCATTAACTGTCCCTTCTTGTCTTTTTTGATAACTTTGGGTTGGAAATTGATTTTATTCTATATTAGAATGGCTACTCCAGCTTATTTCTTCAGACCATTTGCTAGGAAAATTGTTTTCCAGCCTTTTACTCTGAGGTAGTGTCTGGTTTTGTCCCTGAGGTGGGTTTCTTTTTTTTTTTTTTTTTTTTTTTTTTTCTTTTTTTTTCCATTTTTTATTAGGTATTTAACTCATTTACATTTCCAATGCTATACCAAAAGTCCCCCATATCTACCCACCCCCACTCCCCTGCCCACCCACTCCCCCTTTTTAGCCCTGGTGTTACCCTGTACTGGGGCATATAAAGTTTGCAAGTCCAATGGGCCTCTCTTTCCAGTGATGGCCGACTAGGCCATCTTTTGATATATATGCAGCTAGAGTCAAGAGCTCCGGGGTACTGGTTAGTTCATAATGTTGTTCCACCTATAGGGTTGCAGATCCCTTTAGCTCCTTGGGTACTTTCTCTAGCTCCTCCATTGGGAGCCCTATGATCCATCCATTAGCTGACTGTGAGCATCCACTTCTGTGTTTGCTAGGCCCCGGCATAGTCTCACAAGAGACAGCTACATCTGGGTCCTTTCAATAAAAACTTGCTAGTGTATGCAATGGTGTCAGCGTTTGGATGCTGATTATGGGGTGGATCCCTGGATATGGCAGTTTCTACATGGTCCATCCTTTCATCTCAGCTCCAAACTTTGTCTCTGTAACTCCTTCCATGGGTGTTTTGTTCCCAAAACTAAGGAGGGGCATAGTGTCCACACTTCAGTCTTCATTCTTCTTGAGTTTCATGTGTTTAGCAAATTATATCTTATATCTTGGGTATCCTAGGTTTGGGGCTAATATCCACTTATCAGTGAATACATATTGTGTGAGTTTCTTTGTGAATGTGTTACCTCACTCAGGATGATGCATTCCAGGTCCATCCATTTGGCTAGGAATTTCATAAATTCATTCTTTTTAATAGCTGAGTAGTACTCCATTGTGTAGATGTACCACATTTTCTGTATCCATTCCTCTGTTGAGGGGCATCTAGGTTCTTTCCAGCTTCTGGCTATTATAAATAAGGCTGCTATGAACATAGTGGAGCATGTGTCCTTCTTACCAGTTGGGGCATCTTCTGGATATATGCCCAGGAGAGGTATTGCTGGATCCTCCGGTAGTACTATGTCCAGTTTTCTGAGGAACCGCCAGACTGATTTCCAGAGTGGTTGTACAAGCCTGCACTCCCACCAACAATGGAGGAGTGTTCCTCTTTCTCCACATCCACGCCAGCATCTGCTGTCACCTGAATTTTTGATCTTAGCCATTCTGACTGGTGTGAGGTGGAATCTCAAGGTTGTTTTGATTTGCATTTCCCTGATGATTAAGGATGTTGAACATTTTTTCAAGTGCTTCTCTGCCATTCGGTATTCCTCAGGTGAGAATTCTTTGTTCAGTTCTGAGCCCCATTTTTTAATGGGGTTATTTGATTTTCTGAAGTCCACCTTCTTGAGTTCTTTATATATGTTGGATATTAGTCCCCTATCTGATTTAGGATAGGTAAAGATCCTTTCCCAATCTGTTGGTGGTCTTTTTGTCTTATTGACGGTGTCTTTTGCCTTGCAGAAACTTTGGAGTTTCATTAGGTCCCATTTGTCAATTCTCGATCTTACAGCACAAGCCATTGCTGTTCTGTTCAGGAATTTTCCCCCTGTGCCCATATCTTCAAGGCTTTTCCCCACTTTCTCCTCTATAAGTTTTAGTGTCTCTGGTTTTATGTGAAGTTCCTTGATCCACTTAGATTTGACCTTAGTACAAGGAGATAAGTATGGATCGATTCGCATTCTTCTACACGATAACAACCAGTTGTGCCAGCACCAATTGTTGAAAATGCTGTCTTTCTTCCACTGGATGGTTTTAGCTCCCTTGTCGAAGATCAAGTGACCATAGGTGTGTGGGTTCATTTCTGGGTCTTCAATTTTATTCCATTGGTCTACTTGTCTGTCTCTATACCAGTACCATGCAGTTTTTAACACAATTGCTCTGTAGTAAAGCTTTAGGTCTGGCATGGTGATTCCGCCAGAAGTTCTTTTATCCTTGAGAAGACTTTTTGCTATCCTAGGTTTTTTGTTATTCCAGACAAATTTGCAAATTGCTCCTTCCAATTCGTTGAAGAATTGAGTTGGAATTTTGATGGGGATTGCATTGAATCTGTAGATTGCTTTTGGCAAGATAGCCATTTTTACAATGTTGATCCTGCCAATCCATGAGCATGGGAGATCTTTCCATCTTCTGAGATCTTCCTTAATTTCTTTCTTCAGAGATTTGAAGTTTTTATCATACAGATCTTTCACTTCCTTAGTTAGAGTCATGCCAAGATATTTTATATTATTTGTGACTATTGAGAAGGGTGTTGTTTCCCTAATTTCTTTCTCAGCCTGTTTATTCTTTGTATAGAGAAAGGCCATTGACTTGTTTGAGTTTATTTTATATCCAGCTACTTCACCGAAGCTGTTTATCAGGTTTAGGAGTTCTCTGGTAGAATTTTTAGGGTCACTTATATATACTATCATATCATCTGCAAAAAGTGATATTTTGACTTCCTCTTTTCCAATTTGTATCCCCTTGATCTCCTTTTGTTGTCGAATTGCTGTGGCTAATACTTCAAGTACTATGTTGAAAAGGTAGGGAGAAAGTGGACAGCCTTGTCTAGTCCCTGATTTTAGTGGGATTGCTTCCAGCTTCTCTCCATTTACTTTGATGTTGGCTACTGGTTTGCTGTAGATTGCTTTTATCATGTTTAGGTATGGGCCTTGAATTCCTGATCTTTCCAGAACTTTTATCATAAATGGGTGTTGGATCTTGTCAAATGCTTTTTCTGCATCTAACGAGATGATCATGTGGTTTTTGTCTTTGAGTTTGTTTATATAATGTATTACATTGATGGATTTTCGTATATTAAACCATCCCTGCATCCCTGGAATAAAACCTACTTGGTCAGGATGGATGATTGCTTTAATGTGTTCTTGGATTCAGTTAGCGAGAATTTTATTGAGGATTTTTGCATCGATATTCATAAGAGAAATTGGTCTGAAGTTCTCTATCTTTGTTGGATCTTTCTGTGGTTTAGGTATCAGAGTAATAGTGGCTTCATAAAATGAGTTGGGTAGAGTACCTTCTACTTCTATTTTGTGAAATAGTTTGTGCAGAATTGGAATTAGATCTTCTTTGAAGGTCTGATAGAACTCTGCACTAAACCCATCTGGTCCTGGGCTTTTTTTGGTTGGGAGACTATTAATAACTGCTTCTATTTCTTTGGGTGATATGGGACTGTTTAGATGGTCAACTTGATCCTGATTCAACTTTGGTACCTGGTATCTGTCCAGAAATTTGTCCATTTCGTCCAGGTTTTCCAGTTTTGTTGAGTATAGCCTTTTGTAGAAGGATCTGATGGTGTTTTGGATTTCTTCAGGATCTGCTGTTATGTCTCCCTTTTCAGTTCTGATTTTGTTAATTAGGATTTTGTCCCTGTGCCCTTTAGTAAGTCTAGCTAAGGGTTTATCTATCTTGTTGATTTTCTCAAAGAACCAACTCCTCGTTTGGTTAATTCTTTGAATAGTTCTTCTTGTTTCCACTTGGTTGATTTCACCCCTGAGTTTGATTATTTCCTGCCGTCTAGTCCTCTTGGGTGAATTTGCTTCCTTTTTTTCTAGAGCTTTTAGATGTGTTGTCAAGCTGCTAGTATGTGCTCTCTCCCGTTTCTTCTTGGAGGCACTCAGAGCTATGAGTTTCCCTCTTAGAAATGCTTTCATTGTGTCCCATAGGTTTGGGTACGTTGTGGCTTCATTTTCATTAAACTCTAAAAAGTCTTTAATTTCTTTCTTTATTCCTTCCTTGACCAAGGTATCATTGAGAAGAGTGTTATTCAGTTTCCACGTGAATGTTGGCTTTCCATTATTTATGTTGTTATTGAAGATCAGTCTTAGGCCATGGTGGTCTGATAGGATACATGGGACAATTTCAATATTTTTGTATCTATTGAGGCCTGTTTTGTGACCAATTATATGGTCAATTTTGGAGAAGGTCCCGTGAGGTGCTGAGAAGAAGGTATATCCTTTTGTTTTAGGATAAAATGTTCTGTAGATATCTGTCAGGTCCATTTGTTTCATAACTTCTGTTAGTTTCACTGTGTCCCTGTTTAGTTTCTGTTTCCACGATCTGTCCTTTGAAGAAAGTGGTGTGTTGAAGTCTCCCACTATTATTGTGTGAGGTGCAATGTATGCTTTGAGCTTTACTAAAGTGTCTCTAATGAATGTGGCTGCCCTTGCATTTGGTCCGTAGATATTCAGAATTGAGAGTTCCTCTTGGAAGATTTTACCTTTGAGGAGTATGAAGTGTCCCTCCTTGTCTTTTTTGATAACTTTGGGTTGGAAGTCGATTTTATCCGATATTAAAATGGCTACTCCAGCTGTTTCTTCAGTCCATTTGCTTGGAAAATTGTTTTCCAGCCTTTCACTCTGAGGTAGTGTCTGTCTTTTTCCCTGAGATGGGTTTCCTGTAAGCAGCAGAATGTTGGGTCCTGTTTGTGTAGCCAGTCTGTTAGTCTATGTCTTTTTATTGGGGAATTGAGTCCATTGATATTAAGAGATATTAAGGAAAAGTAATTGTTTCTCCCTTTTATTTTTGTTGTTAGAGTTGGCATTCTGTTCTTGTGGCTGTCTTCTTTTTGGTTTGTTGAATGATTACTTTCTTGGTTGTTCTAGGGCGTGATTTCCGTCCTTGTATTGCTTCTTTTCTGTTATTATCCTTTGAAGGGCTGGATTTGTGGAAAGATATTGTGTGAATTTGGTTTTGTCGTGGAATACTTTGGTTTCTCCATCTATGGTAATTGAGAGTTTGGCCGGGTATAGTAGCCTGGGCTGGCATTTGTGTTCTCTTAGTGTCTGTATAACATCTGTCCAGGCTCTTCTGGCTTTCATAGTCTCTGGTGAAAAGTCTGGTGTAATTCTGATAGGCCTTCCTTTATATGTTACCTGACCTTTCTCCCTTACTGCTTTTAATATTCTATCTTTATTTAGTGCATTTGTTGTTCTGATTATTATGTGTCGGGGGGAATTTCTTTTCTGGTCCAGTCTATTTGGAGTTCTGTAGGCTTCTTGTATGATCATGGGCATCTCTTTTTTTATGTTTGGGAAGTTTTCTTCTATTATTTTGTTGAAGATATTAGCTGGCCCTTTACGTTGAAAATCTTCATTCTCATCAATTCCTGTTATCCGTAGGTTTGGTCTTCTCATTGTGTCCTGGATTACCTGGATGTTTTGAGTTAGGATCCTTTTGCATTTTGTATTTTCTTTGACTGTTGTGTCGATGTTCTCTATGGAATCTTCTGCACCTGAGATTCTCTCTTCCATTTCTTGTATTCTGTTGCTGATGCTCGCCTCTATGGTTCCAGATCTCTTTCCTAGGGTTTCTATCTCCAGCGTTGCCTCGCTTTGGGTTTTCTTTATTGTGTCTACTTCCCCTTTTAGTTCTAGTATGGTTTTGTTCATTTCCATCACCTGTTTGGATGTGTTTTTCTGTTTTTCTTTAATGATTTCTACCTGTTTGGCTGTGTTTTCCTGCTTTTCTTTAAGGGCCTGTAACTCTTTAGCAGTGCTCTCCTGTAATTCTTTAAGTGACTTATGAAAGTCCTTCTTGATGTCCTCTATCATCATCATGAGAAATGTTTTTAAATCTGGGTCTAGATTTTCGGTTGTGTTGGGGTGCCCAGGACTAGGTGGGGTGGGAGTGCTGCGTTCTGATGATGGTGAGTGGTCTTGATTTCTGTTAGTAGGATTCTTACGTTTGCCTTTCGCCATCTGGTAATCTCTGAAGCTAGCTGTTTTAGTTGTCACTGTTAAGAGCTTGTTCTTCAGGTGACTCTGTTAGCCTCTATAAGCAGACCTGGAGGGTAGCACTCTCCTTAGTTTCAGTGGGCAGATTATTCTCTGCAGGCAAGCTCTCTTCTTGCAAGGCAGGTACCCAGATATCTGGTGTTCGAACCAGACTCCTGGCAGAAGTTGTGTTCCACTCACTAGAGGTCTTAGGATCACGTGTGGAATCCTGTGTGGGCCCTTGCGGGTGTCAGGCGACTCAGCTGGCAAGGTAGCCCGGGGCTCGAGTGGAGTGGAAGGGGTTTGTGCCCCAGATCAAGCCCGGGTAGCCTACTTCCCTATGTACCACAGTCTCAAGTTCCGCGCAATTGGATTGGAGCAGGCGCTGTGTTCCACTCACCAGAGGACTTAGGGTCCCGTGGGGAGTCCCGTGTGGGCCCTTGTGGGTGTTGGGCAAGACTCTGCTGGCAAGGTATCCCGGGGCTCGAGTCTCGAGTCGAGGGGAAGGGCGAGGTGGGTTTCTTTTATGCAGCAAAATGTTGTGTATTGTTTATATAGACAGTCTGTTAGTCTATTTGTTTTTATTGGTGAATTGATTCCACATTAAGGCAACTTCAGACCAACTTCTTTTATGCATATCAATGCAAAATACTCAATAAAATTCTCCCCAAACTAAAAGGGCTATTAGGTCATTTTCTGATAGTCAAAACTGCAATGAGAACTGCCAGTTTTCCTAGTGTCACTGGCTAATTGCTATTAGATAGTAACTAGGCTTTCTCCTATTCAGAGCACATTCCAAGAGGTTGTATAACAATTAACCAAAGGTCATCAGAAGGGAACTAATGATTTATTATAGGTTCTAGGGTAAAAGATAAAATATTGATTGGGTTTACCTATACAAAACTTCACTAATATCATAGTTATGTTTTGATAACTTCAGTGAACCTGTTGATCTGAGACTGTTGATGAACTTTGTAACATGAGGTCATGTATTCTGAAATATTTATAAGTGCTGAGGACAAAGAGACAAGGAAAATCGAGAGAGAAAAATTTTTTTTTTTTGCCTTTCTCCACTTAGACTATTTTTTTTTCCTTTTACTCACTTAGAAGAATTTTTCCCTTTCCGCACTTAGGATCTTTCTGCTTTGCCCTTATATAACTTTCATAAAAATATTTTTATAACTTAGTAATAACTTCTATAATCACTTCTCTAAATTCCTTCTCTTCCAGTGACACCTGGCTTGTTGGCTCAAAGTTAGAGCCCAGCAATTCCTGCTGAGCTAGAAAAAAGGCTGCATTGCTTAATCCTCCTCTGTTAGGCTACAGGTGTTAATCACCTAAGCCAGCCTACCCTCAGAAAAACCAAGTACTTTTTAGAAGTTATCATCAGCATTTCAGTACAATTTGAGAGCTAGAAAGCCCTGAGACATTTCGATTTTAAAGCCATTGCCAGGGTCCTACTCTGTGACTCCACTGCTATCCTGGCTCAGAGCAATCCTGGACCTCAAACTCTAGTATAGAGCAGTAGTGATAAAAAAAAAACCTACATGGTATTGATACAGAGACTGACAGATGGATCAGTGGACTAGAACTGAAGAACCAGAAAGAAAACCACACATTTATAGACACTTGATATTTGGAAAGAAGCTATATATATATATATATGATGGAAAAAAGAAAGGATTTTCAATAAATGGTGCTGTTCTAATTTGCAGTCTGTATGTTGAAAAATAAAAATAAATCCATACTTATCACCTTGCACAAAGCTCAGTTTCAAGTTGATCAAGATTATCAACATAAAATAAGATCCACTGAATCTAATAGAAGATAAACTCATTGACACAGAGAGGGAAATGTCCTAAAAACTACTCCCATGGCTCATGCTCTAAGATCATCAATTCATAAATGTGACCTCATGAAACTGGAAAGCTTCTGTAAGCAAACCATATAGGCAATGGTACTAATCATCAACCTACAGACTGGAGAAAAAAATCTCAACTAACCTCACATCTGATAAAGGGCTAATATCCAAAATATATAAAGAAATCAAGAAACGAAATAAACCAATCAAATATGGGGTATATATCTAAATAGAGATGTCAAGACAGAAGAGTCTAAAATGGCTAAGGAACACTTAAAGATATGTTTAAAGTCCTTAGTGCTCAGGTTAATTCAAATCAAAACAACCCTGAGATTGTACTTTACACCAATCAAATTGGCTAAGATCAAAACCTCAGATGACAGCACATGTTCGTGAAAATGTGGAGAAAAAGGAACACTCCTCCACTGCTGGTGGGACGGAAGCAGGTACAACTTCTCTGGAATTCAGTGTGGAGATTCCTCAGAACATTGGAAATAGGTCTACCTGAAGACCCAGATGTACCACTCTTGGGCATATACCAAAAAGATGTCCCACCATGCCCCAAGGCACATGTTTTTCTATGTTCATAACAGCCTTGTTTATTATAGCTAGAAGCTGCAAATAACCCAGATGTCCCAAAACAGAAGAATGGATACAGAAAATGTGGCTCTTTTACACAATGAAATACTACTCAGCTATTAAGAAACGAAGACATCCTGAGTTTTTCAGGCAAATGGATGTAACTCGGAAATATCATTCTGAGTAAGGCAACTCAGAACCAAAAGGACATGCATGGTATATCCTCATTAATAAGTGGATATTAACCAAAAAAGTGCAGAACACCCTGTATTCATTCCGCAGAACTTAAAAAAGTTATCAAGCCACAAGTCCCAAGTGAGGACACCTCAATCCCACTTGGAAGGGAGAAAAAGAAATCACAGAGCGAGTGGGGGTGGTGGGAGGGTCTCAAGTGGGGATGGGGACCAGGAGTACTAGAGAAGAACATGATCAGGTATTGGTTAGGAAAAAAAAAAAAAAACTGAAGCCCTGAGGTACAGCAGAAAGAATGAAAACAGGCAACCTATGGAAGTATGGCGTTGGGGACCTCCCAGAATGTACCAGAGCCCTGGGAGGTGAGAGACTCTCAGGACTCAAATAGATGAAATGCCCTACAGTGGGGAGTAGGAACTTGTAGATGGGAAGCAGGAACTTGTAGAATCCACATCCAGTAGAAAGATAAGGAAGGCATGAAGTGAGTGATGGGGTTGCCATCCCACGTCAAAAGCTCTGACCCAGAACTATTCCTGTCAAAAAGAACTTCAAGAACAAAAACAGAGAAGAGCCTGATGGAAATGAGGTCCAGTGAATGGATCAAGGTGGGGCCCAGCTTGGGGAAAGGCCCCAAGGCCTTACACTACTACTGAGGCTATGAAGTGCTCACAAAAGGGGGCCTATTATGACTGTACCCGAATGACCCAAAAAGCAACTGGAAGAGTCAGGTGCAGATATTTACACCCAACCAATGGACAGAAGCTGCTGATCCCTCTGGTTCAATGAGGGAAAAGCTGGAAGAAGCTGAGGAGGAGGGCAACCCTGTATGAGGACAAGCAGTCTCATTTAACCTGGATCTCCAAGACCTCTCTGACACTGAGCCACCAATCAGGCAAAATATACAAGCTGACATGATGCCCCAAACACACATACAGCAGAGGACTGCCAGTTCTAGGTTTAGTCAGAGAAGATGCACCAAACCCTCAAGAGACTGGAGGCCACAGACAGTCTCTTGGGTAGTTCTGGTGAGGTGGGGGTTGAAGACAATTTTGTGGAATTGGTGGGCGGTGGTATGGAATGTGGAACAATCAGAGGGGGGACCTAGAGGGGTATAACACCTGGAGTATGAAGAAAAGATTAAATAAATCAAAAAAGATAAATAAATAAATAAATAAATAAATAAATAAATAAATAAATAAATAAATTCTTAATGAACACTGGCTTTTAAAGGTTTCTTTCTTTTGAGTACATTCTCTCTCTCTCTCTCTCTCTCTCTCTCTCTCTCTCTCTCTCTCTCTCTCTCTCTCTCTCTCTCTCTCTCTTTCTCTCTCCTTTCTCCTCTTCCTTCTCTTCCTATTTCTCACTTGCTGCTTTGCTCCAGAATATTTATCAACAGTCACCTATTATTCTACCTATGTTTAGAAGGGGTGAGTCTCTGCCTCTTTAAGGTATCTAAGGGAGTTTTTTTTTTCCTACAAAATTAAAATGAGAGTATTGTCCTGGAAATTTCCCAATGCTTGTTTTGTAGTGTGTAGCACTTTCCTGATACTTACAGAGGAGTTCCTATTAATTGAAATTTTTGCGTCTGTGTATCAGAGGGAGAACAATAAATGGAGAAAGAGAGGATAAGGTGGGAGTTCTCATTGTTTTCTATTTGCTGAGAAATAATCTATGCACTAGACACACCAGTGCTTTGGTCATTTTCCAGATAAAACACCTGCTTTTAGCTATCAATGATTACAAACAAATATAGTAAAAATATGTAAGTATATTTTTGTGAGAATATGTTTTCCATTGATTTAATTATCAGAAATAATATTTTTCAGTCCTGTACTTAATTTGTTTAGCCCCTAGATATGAATCCCTGAAATATGTGTTCTTGGGCTTTTGAAATATATTGAGATAGCTATCCAGGCTCTATTCTAATTTATCAGAACAATGTATGTCAGTTATAATAAGTATATAATATCCCTAACATAATTACTGAATAATATATAGATAAAGCAAGACATCAAACTTTATCCCTTAGAGATGCCCAGACAAAGATAGCTGATAATAAATAACTCTAAAAAGATAGTTAATAAAATTTATATTTGTCCACTTTGGTGAAGTAAAACCCCTCTGCACAGATATTTCTTTCATGATATAGAATAGAGGTCCTAACTGTCACAGGAACAGATTTATATAGTTTGTCAAAGAATTCTTTACAAGATTACAAAAGAGGTCGAATATAAATGACATAGTCTTTAGTTGAATTGACCTTTTATAAATAGAAATTTGACAAAAAATAATATTTACTCTATGGGTGCTTTCAAAAATAGAATGGTTTGCATGGAACAAGTTAGTATTGGAAGGATTAGAAGTTCGAAGCTATCCTTGGTTACATTCTAAGTTGGGGCCAGCCTAGGCTATATGACATCCTGTCTGAAAATATGAAATTACTGGAACCAGTAGTTTATCTTTATGAATCCTCTACTTTGGATACTGAATCATGAGCAATATCAGAAGTACAAGGTCTATCAGTACCAGAAAGTATAAAAAGAATTTCCCCAAACAAAAATAATTTAAGAGTTATTTTTAGGGGCATGATTATGTTGCCAGGGAATAAAAGCACTTTGAGTTTAGAGTGGTCAGTAATGAGGAGTGAGTATTGCTCTTACACAGGACTCACATTGGTTAGCTCACAGTCACCTTTACCTTGAGGTTCAGGAGGCCTCTGGAAACTGTGGGCATGTGCATTTCCTTACATACATATGTACGTACGAACACATACACACACACACACACACACACACACACACACACACACACACACACACACACATTTAAATAATAGGGAAAAGTACTTTGCTTTATCTATCAGTTTAAAGGAAGTTTGAGTTGAATGTACTTAAAAGAGGTGCCTCATAACCAAAGTATGAAATCTGCTAGTCTTCCACAAATTAGGTGACTCAGAGCCACTACTCAAATAAATTACACCCTATAAAATCAAATAACCCCATTTAAAAATGGGGCTCAGAACAGAACAATGATTTCTCACCCGAGGAATACCGAATGGCAGAGAAGCACCTGAAAAAATGTTTAACATCTTAATCATCAGGGAAATGCAAATCAAAACATCCCTGAGCTTCCACTTCACACAAGTCAGAATAGCTAATTTCAAAAATTCAGGTGACAGCAGATGCTGGCGCAGATGTTGAGAAAGAGGAACACTCCTCCATTGTTGGTGGGATTGTAAGCTTGTACAACCACTCTGGAAATCAGTCTGGCGGTTCCTTAGAAAATTGGACATAGTACTACCAGAAGATTCAGCAATACCTCTTCTGGGCATATATCCAGAAGATGCCCCAACCGGTAAGAAGGACACATGCTCCACTATGTTCATAGCAGCCTTATTTATAATAGCCAGAAGCTGGAAAGAACCCAGATGCCCCTCAACAGAAAAATGGATACAGGAAATGTGGTACATTTACACAATGGAGTACTACTCAGCTATTAAAAAACATGAATTTATGAAATTCCTAACCAAATGGATGGACCTTGAGGGCATCATCCTGAGTGAGGTAACCCAAACACAAAGAATCTCTCACAATATGTACTCAGTGATAATTGGATATTAGCCCAGAACCTTAGGATACCCGATACAAGATATAATTTGCTAAAAACATTAAACTGAAGAGAACGAAGACCAAAGTGTGGACACTTTGCCCCTTCTCAGAATAGGAAATGAAACACCCATGGAAGGAGTTACAGAGACAAAATTTGGAAGTGTGACGAAAGGATGGACCATCTAGTGTATTCCATATCCAGAGAACCATCCCCTGATCAGCTTCCAAATGCTGACGCTATGGCATACACTAGCAAGATTTTGCTGAAAGGACCTAGATATAGCTGTGTCTTGTGAGACTATGTCAGCGCCTAGCAATCACAGAACTGGATGCTCACAGTCAGCTATTGAATGGATCACAGGGCCCCCAATGGAGGAACTAGAGAAAGCATCCCACGAACTAAGGGAACTGCAACCCTATAGGTGTAACAACAATATGAACTAAGCAGTAACACGGAGCTCCTGTCTCAAGCTGCATATGTATCAAAAGATGGTCTAGTCGGCCATCACTGCAAAGAGAGGCCTATTGGACTTGTACACTTTATATGCCCCAGTACAGGGGAACGCCAGGGCTAAAAAGGGGGAGTAGGTGGGTAGGGGAGTGGGGGTGGGTGGGTATGGGGTACTTTGGTATAACATTGGAAATGTAAATGAGCTAAATACCTAATAAAAAATGGAAAAAAATAAATTACACCCTAGACATGTGCAGCCATGAGGTCCACTGGTAAACTGTGGATAGAGATCAATGGTAGAGCTATTGGATTATGTAAGGGGAGGCTTAAATAAAACTGAGAGAGTCACAGTCTCATGTGATATAAGCTGGCTTTTGTTTGTGTGTTGGTATTATATAGTATTATAATCCTTACTTGCTTTCGAGATATATTCCATATAGTTCAGACTGTCCTTTATCTCACTTAATAGCTCAATATGACTATGAACCACTGATCCTCCTGCTTTCATTTTCCAGAACAGCTAGTATTAAAGAGAGGTACCAGCATGCTCTACTTGATACAGTTTTAGAGATAAAACCCAAGGCTTCATGCATGAGAATAAAGTACTCTACCAAATCTACTTCGGCAGCTGCAAGCCTTCCTGTTAATGATAAGTCCAAGACAACATTTCTTACCCTTAACACATCATGCCTATGGCTATAATCATTAATGTCCTCTTCTGTCTAAATCAATATCAACTTCACACAAGCCAGAACCATTTGAGAATATTGAATTTCAATTGAGAAAATAACCCCACCAAACTTTTGCCTGGAAAAGGCTTTGTTGAATTTTATTAATTAATGATTTCTATAGAAGGATATCCCAGTTGGCAGTATCAGCTCTGGACTGATGGTACTGGATGCTATAAAAAAAAAAAGTAGGATGATCAAAACATGGGGAATATGCCAGTATGCAATTTTTCTACATGTCCTCTACTTCAGGTCTTACCTGCTCCAAATTCCAGTCTAGGGTTTCTGGTGTGACTTTCATGTATGATGAATTACAAACTGAACTATGAACCAAAACATTTTCTCTCCCAGTTGATGTTGTTCATAATGTCTTATCACCTAAATACAATCCCTTACTAAGGCAAGTTAGTATGCCAATGTAGCTCATATGGAATACCAAGTACTGAATGTTCACGGTGGTCCAGATAGAGCATAGAAATAATGAACTTCACTGGTCATGATAATGCATACCTAATATCTATGTACGTGAAAGACAGGAGGATGAGTGTAAGTTCAATGCAATGCTGAGCTACATAGGGAGGTTCTGAGTCCAAAACAAAACAAAACAAAAACAAAAACAATATCAAAAACAAAACAAAAAAAAACACAAAACGGGAGGTTAATGAGATGCTAAACAAATAAAGCACTTGCTAAGCAATTGTGATGGCCTTCATTCCATTCTCAGAACATACATGAATGTAAAGAGGGAACTGCATTGAGCAAAGTGATGCTCTGACTTCCACATGTGCTATAGATCACATATGCTACCACATAATAATAATAGTAGTAGTAATAATAATAATAATAATAATAATAATAATAATAATAATAATAATAAATGTGTTTAAAAATGAAAAGAAAATTTATACAGTCATATTATATTAGGCTTATAAAAAAACTAGCACTGAGGAAGAGAAATTGGAGTAGTATTGAAAGTTTGAGGCAAGCATGAACTGCATTAAGAATGTTAGCACCTTATAACTTTCTGTAGGTATCCTGCCTAAAACAAGATACATGAAAGTTTATTTTACACACAAAGTCAGACTATAGTCCATCACTGTTGGGGCATCAGTGCAACAGGAAGTAGCAGAAACTTGACACAAGTCAAGAGTATAGATCAAGGAATTGATGCGTGTATGGTTACTAGAACTTAATTTGCTTTCTTTATTCTCATACACTCCAGAATCCCCATCGTAAATAATGGTGCCACAACAAGGGAAGTTCTTCCCATATAAATTAAAAGTAATCAAGATGCAGGCACACAACCATGCTCACAGACTAAGTAGTATAGACAATCCTTCATTCTGATTTCCCTCCCAGGCAATTCTATATTGTTTTATGTATATAACATTAACCATCACAGCTTCATTCATTGTTAACCGGTCACATAGACACATCACATTATGTTTTAGACATGAACTACCAACCCTTATTTTCAAAGTTCTCTGTGTGTTTAATAATGCAAAATACAGTTCAACTTTAAAAGTCCTCATAGTCTTTAAAATTTTTACCACATCAAAAAATGTATTGTGATATCTTGTAAAAAATTATGTTATTGCTATGCGTAATAGAATAATGTAAAAATTATTATCACAAAATAAAAATAAGTATTAGGAATAGAAAGTGATGATTATTCAAAAAGCCAAAATCAAGCAGAGAAACGAAATCCTCCATTTCTGGGGCTTTCCATGGAGAAATCAGCTTTGGTGTCCCAATTCCTCTACATATGCTATCTTCAGCACACACAGAATTTCTCAGCATTTAAACTGATTCCATTTCTCACCTTCAGATGTCCTTGTCCAGATATTAGATCATGTCCCATCATCCTGGCCTTTCTAATACTCTGGAATCTCTACAGTAGCTTAAACTTTACCTTCATAACTTCATGCAACAGCCTCTTGGGGCTTCTTTGCCAGGATTCAAACTCTGTCACACAGTTCTGGCCTCAGCTGTTCTTAAAGACTGTCTTAGTATTGCATCTTTCATATATTAAATTTAGAAAAATGTAGACATTGCCACCAAATTTCATGACTGGCCCAAGAGGTAACCTAGTTTCACTGGACCATAGCTGTAACATCATATCTCAGTTAATGTATCTGAAACGTTTGACCATGTTTCATCAACACTAGTATCATTGGCGAATGTAAAACATACAGAGTTCCCAAAGCTTTTTAATCATTCCCAATTCTAAGGTATGTTAATTTATTTTTAAACAAATTCAACATATATATTTTTGGTATGAACTTCATTGTACAAAGTTCCATTTCAAGGACTTGTGACTTTGTGATTAAAAATATGAACATAAGATGTTAAAAAAACATAAAATGTATGCACAATGAAATGTTTTGTCCACAGACATCCAAATTCTCTCAATATGTCTTACATTTTCTAGCCTCCATTCTCCATTTAATGTTGCCTTAACTCAAGGGGATTAATGATAAACACCTTCTTTCTGAAAATATTTTTTTCCAAATTCGATAAAATAAAAGCCAATTCAGTTTAAAAAAATGCATTTCTGTTTGATGGAAAACTCAAGTTGATCGTGCTGTGCTTTAAACTATTTCGAGTATTTGATATGCTCTCTACTTTATAGAGTTTGACTCACATTTAAGGGTACCCTGAGAAGTTCTGGTAAGTAATTTTATAATATTCAGTCAAGTTCCTACAAATCCAAAGTAACCAAAATATCTTTAGAAATCTGCAACCCTTGAAAAAACATATTGTCTTGCAGATTTTATAGTATATAGACCTGTACTGGCTAGTTTTATGTCAACTTCACACAGCTGGGGTTATCACAGAGAAAGGAGCTTCAGTTGAGGAAATGCCTCCATGAGATCCAACTCTAAGACATGTTCTCAATTAATGAACAAGGTGAAAAGGCCGTTTGTGGGTGGGACCATCTGTGGGCTGGTAGTCTTGGGTTCTATAAGAGAGCAGGCTGAGCAAGCCAGGGGAAGCAAGACAGTAAAGAACATCCCTCCATGGCCTCTGCGTCACCTTCTGCTTCCTGACCAGTTTGAGTTCCAGACCTGACCTCCTTAGTGATGTAAGCCAATAAATCTCTCCTTCCTCCCCAAATTGCTTCGTGGTCATGATGTTCTGTCCAGGAATAAAAACCCTGACTAAGACAACACCCTATCCTGTTACATATATTATGCTATTTTTTTCTAAGCCCAGTTCATAGAGATAATTATGTCTGACAGAAAATAAAGCTCATTAATTTGAACAAAGAGTTTCAATAACAGAATTTACTCTAGTTTTGGAGGGTTAACATGGTGAGTCAAAAAATGAGATGAACTGCCTTGTTGCTGCTCTAAGAACTTAAGAGGTTTTTTTGCAATGATGATTTGTGAGAATTTAAAAGGTATACATAACTACATGTGTATTTGTGTGTGTGTGAGAGAGAGAGAGATTAGGATAAAGTAATTTGTATTATTATTATTATTAACAATTTTTCATACAATATATTTTGAGCATGTGTCCCATCCCTGAATACCTTCCAGATTTTTTCCAACCATCATACCCAATTTAATGTTCTTTCTCTTTCTTTCTCTCTCTTTTTCTTTCTCTCTCTAAATGCAAAAAACAAAAAAGCCTGAATCAACAACAACAAAAAATCATGAAATCAAAAAGCCTCAGAAAATCACACACACACACACACAAAACACACACACATATACACACACACAGAGAGAGAGAGAGAGAGAGAGAGAGAGAGAGAGAGAGAGAGAGAGAGAGAGAGAGAGAAAGCCAAAACAAACAACATCAAAGAAGTCCACAAAAATAACATGTGTTGGTCAACTCTCTGTAGGTATTAGTCAACTCTGGAATTTGGTTGACATGCACAGCAATATTCCATCAGAAAAAAAAGAGTTCTTTCATATGCCTGAGGGTCTCAATTTAGAACAGAGTCTATGTACATTTCCCCATCTAAGTGTTGGGATCTCATCTATCTTGAACTTGTACAGGTTTCATTTGTGCTACCACAGTCTTGTGAATTCTTATGTTCAACATCATTTTGTCTGGAAGAGAATGAAGAGGAAACCATATTTTTATGAAACTTAATAAATAAGTTTTCTCCACTTAAGAATAAGAACAAATTTGTTGTTAGAGTTATAACACCTCTCTTTTCAAAGAGACCATCTCATTACAGACATGTGTTCATTCCAACTACGAAATAACTAATATAATAATGTAAACTTTTAGTTATCTTCCAATATTGGTAAATACTTACAATTCAACTGATTTGGTAAATCAATTCAAAACTGACATTACCAATTTGAAAATTAAATAACTGTTTATTAAAATTACTAAGGTATAAAAGTAAGTATGATTGCTATCAGAAAATATTGCCTTAATAAAATTAACATAAGTGAAGTAACAATTTTACTTAATATAGATTGTATCTCATATTCATCAATACTATTTTAAGATATTATAGTCTTCATTTTATGCATCTGGGATTAGATGACATGCTGAATTTCAGTGCCTGAAATAATAACTAGAGATGTTAGATGACTGGGAAGAAACTGGATTTGATTTTTATACTTATTGTGTTTTTATAATACTAATATTAAATCAATTGGTTACTACACTAAAGCTTTTTGAATCACTTTTTTTCAAATTTTAAAATCTTATGCTACCTCTTATACTACATAGCAAGGCATTATTCAACAGATTCTTAATTTGTTAAATTGTTCTTTGTGAATGACAATGATGTGTAAGAATATTAAAATCATCAATATACTCACCAAATAACTACAATGTTTTTAATATGTTGAAGGAATTTTTATATTCTGCATCTGTTAGAAAAATATCTTAATGTTCATTAGACACAGCCCTGGAAGGAATTAGGGTAATTTTTTTCTTTGAGCTTAGAGATGGGTGAGTCCTTCAGTAACATTTAGAATTTCTTTTTACCATGAGCATTCTTGAATCTCGACAGTCCTGACCCATGAAACAATCGAAAAGGGTCTGAGAAACCATCTAAGGAGAGAATGGGGAACAAGAAACACAAAGAATGGACAGCAAGACAAAAAAAAAAAAAAAAAAAAACCAACAACAACAACAACAACAAAAAACCTGATCAAGCTGACAAATTTTGTTTTTCCCAGGCAGGTTTTATACCAATAGAAACAGGAAATGGGGAGTGAAAATGATGCGAAATCACTTTGTTTCTGGGGGAAAGCACCTGTTCCCCAAAGCAGGATATTGACTAGGTAAAAAAAGTTCAGCAGGAGGAACAAAACAGAGTGGGTTGCTAAGTACCTGTCCACAAGATCTATAGCTATTTGTTCTTAACTGGGACTAGTACTTTCCTATACAGGCCTCAACTTTTCCCACAGAAATCTCAACTAAGATAGGACTTTTCCACTAAGGCCAAAACTTTGTTAGTAAGGACTTCTGGCTGACAAGGCAGTTAACTTCACCCACAGTCATTCCCAACACTTGACTATAAATACTGCACCTGGAAATTAAAAATAATATTTGTTTGCATGAGATGCAAGCATGAACATGTCTTGATTGGATTAACAACTTTTGGATTAGAATGGCTAGAAGATAAATACAACAAGACAAATTAAAATTAAGTTAACTATTGGGTAAGTAAACCTAATTAATATGCTTTATTGGCAAAACCAGAAACTAATATTGAGAAAACCAGCAAAGTTTCAACATTAAGGTCAAAAGAGCTATGAAACAAAAAACCTTTTTAAAAGTAGGGATGTGAAAATTTTAATTTCTCATTTGTTTAATGTTGCATGAGACTGTAGAAAAAATAGTGACAATGGGATAGAAGTCAACATAAGATTCAAAGTCACACAAAACATTAAAATAGACAGCATTTGCTAAATAAAAGTGTAATTTCAAAACTTAGTGAAATATTTATTAATAAAAAACTATTTGAAAGCATGTGGCAATGAGCAGACTAAAGCCCACACTAAAACGTTAGCTTATCTTTGGAGTTATTAATAGTATGCCAAAATTGGAATGCCTTCTTTTGAGACACGGATGCATTTAATGAAATCATATTCTCTCTAAAATTTTCATAACATCAACACTGCTGACAAGTATGAAGAAAGCAATGACTTGACTAGCTATTGATGCTGCAGTCAGTTTGTATTTTATTTTAATTTATTTACATTCCAAATATCCCACCTCCTGATCCCACTTCCTACAGTTCTTCAACCCATTCATCTTCCCCATTTCCTCTGAGAGGGTGTTCCACAAGACACCCACCCCATCTCACCTCAACATATCCCACACCAGCATCCCTGATGCATCAAGTCTCTCCAGGATTCAGTCTATCCTTTCCCACTGGGCTGGAAAAAGCAATACTCTGCTACATATGTGCCAGGGGCCATGGACTAGCCCAAGTATGCTCTTTGTCTGGTGGCTTAGTCTCTCAGATCTTCCTGGGAGTTTGGGTTAATTGACACTCTTGGTAATCCTATGGGGTTGTCATCTTCTTCAGTTCTTTCAAACTTTTCTCTAACTCTTCTGTATGCGTCCAATGATTAACTATAATTATCTGCATGTGTCTCAGTCAGTTGTTTTTAGAGACACTAGGGGCCCTGTCTATTAACTGGAGGTGGTCTTTCCAGGTTCCATCTCCGCACTGTTGGGCATTTCGGCTAAGATCACCACCCAGTTCCGGGAGCCTCTCACATCCCAGCTCTCTGGGACTTTCTAGAGTTCCTAAGAGCTCCCCACCACCAGATTACACGTCTGGTACATGGATCAGACCGCCTGAAATTGGAATCATGGATGATTTCAACTTACAAAGAATGTGTAGAGAAACAAATGTTTTCTCTGGAAGAGTACTGGCTATCACTCCTAACCACTGAGCAATCTCTCCAATTCAAGAATATTATTTCTTTAAGACAAGATGTCTTTTCTTGAAGTTCTTATATTGGAAATTATAGATAAAATCTTTTGTAACATGATGCTAATTGTCTGAGAATATGTTTCCCATCTGTACCTTAAATACTAGATTAATTTAAAATGTTAACTGTCACTAAACAACATTAATAACTATTTTTCATTTCATTTTTCATGCAGGTTATTGTAGACTAAATAAATAGTCTGATGTTATGCTGGGCATGGTTGTGTACGCCTTTATTCCCAGCACATGGGAGGCAGAGGCAGGTGGATTTCTGAGTTCAAGGCCAGCCTGGTCTACAAAGTGAGTTCCAGGACAACCAGAGCTATAGAGTGAAACTCTGTCTCACAAAACCATAATAAATAAATAAATAAATAAATAAATAAATAAATAAATAAATAAATAAATAAATAAATTAAATAAAAATTAAAAAAATAAAAAAGAAGTCTGATTTTATTGTGTGAATTGATGCATTTAAAATTAATGCAAAATATAACATGTGATTATTCTCACAATGAAGATATCCATAAGATACCTTATGTGATAAAATGTTTTAGCAGTGAACTATATTTTAACAGAGAGATCATTGAAAAGCCCTTAACTTGTGTCCTTTATTATCTGAAATAGGGTGTATTATGTGTATGTATGTATATATGTATGTATGCATTGTATGTGTGTGTCTTTCTGTGAGTGTATTTGAACTTTGTGAGGGTGCGAAGAGAAAGCGTTATGAACCAAGCAGTCCAGGAAGGTTAGGTTGGGGTGTCTCCTCTGGAGTTATACACCCCAGGATTTGGCTATATTTGAAGCCAGCAAACTCTAACAATAGTATTGCTAATATCCCCTTCTAAATTTGAATCATATCCCTACACCCATTGCCCAAATTGTTGCTGTATGAACAATATGGATGCTGTAAATTCAAACTCTGCCCTTGTCATTCAATAGCAATCTCAGTTAACTACTAAGACATCTCTTTAAATACTCTTTTGTGAACACAGACAAATAATAAAATTCTTCTAGTTTTAGAGCTTTATGATAGCTATGAATTTCAACAAGATATCATAAGGACCTATTAATGATTAGAGGTTTGGCAAAGGTAAGTGCTTGATCATGGACCATTTTCCACTTTGGTTAATGCTTCAAATGTTGAATTATACCATATCAGAATATACATGAATATTTGTCTTAAGCATTACACAGAATAAGAATATAAACAGAATAGGAAAGTGAATGGAAGATAGTTTTGACATTACTAATTAATTTACAAAATTATTTTTAAAATGGAATTTAAAATGAGAGATAGTAATTGTTAGTGAAGTTGTTAAAAAACGAAATTTTTGTGGAGAAAATAATTTTCTACACTAGATCTTTAGGCTAGTCTGTTCCAATAGGGGAAAGTAACTGGTATTGGTAAGACATAATTTTTATTTCCAGTATTCAGTAGGCTAATGCAGCAAAATCATACTTTCCAAGGAAATTTGAGCTATGTAGTGAGATCCTATGGCTTAATAAGTGTTCTATTAATACAAGATACCATCACCAGGAAAATATTGTAAACTGAAACCATTTAATCATGACTTGCTTACAGTTTCAGAGATTTAGTTCATTCTTACTGTGGTGGGAGTGCAGTAGCATGTAGACAGACATGTTAATTGAACAGTAGCGAGAGAATCTTCAGGTAGAAAGAAGAGAGAAACTCTGGTCTTGTAATGTACATTTTGAAATATCAAAATAATACCCAGTGTCAATACTTCCAAAAATGTTATATCCATTTCAACAAGGTCATACTTATTCCAACAAGGCCATACCTGCTTACTCTTTCAATTATGTTACTCAGTACTTATTCAAATATATGAACCTTATGGGGGCCATCCTTATTCACACTGTTTCTAAATACTTTCTTTTTAATTGGACACTTTACTTATTTGCATTTCAAATGTTATCTCCATTCCATGTTTTCCATCTACAACACCTATATCCCATCTCCCCTTTCCCTGATTTTATGAGGGTGATCCTCCAACCTCCAACCCACTCCTACCTCACCGCTCTAGCATTAGGCATAGAGTGTGGAATAACCACGATACAACTCATGAACTACATGAACTTCAGGAGGAAGTAAGACCAAAGAGTGGATGCTTCCATCCTAATTAAACGGGGAACAAAATAATCAAGGGACGTAGATGATGGGAGGGAATTGTGAAGAAGAGAAGAGGGGGGGCAAAAAAGAGGGGAAGAATCAGGAATGGGAGAAGACAGGAGAGTTGTTCAGAGGGTAAGGACATTGAACAGGGGTGTATAGCAACTGGGGGATGAGGAACTGGTTGTAAAAAACAGAAAGTCCCAGATGCTAAGAAAGCAAGAGCTTCCCAGGACTCCAGAAGGATGGCATTAGCTAAAATACTCCCACAAAGGGGATGGGAAAACCTGTCGAGACTAAATATATTATTTAAAGAGAGATAATGAAGTATTCTCTCCCTCTTTCTCTGTTTCTGTCTGTCTGTCTCTGTCTCTGTCTCTGTCTCTCCCTCTCCTTTCCTTCATCTCTCCCTCCATCCCTCCCCCTCGGTTGTGTGGTTTGGTATGGTGGTGGTTGTGGTGGTGGAGATTGTGTGTGTGTGTGTGTGTGTGTGTGTGTGTGTGTGTGTGTGTGTGTGTGTGTGTGTGTTTGTTTGCATGTGAACACACACATGCCTGTGAAGAAATGCCATGGTGTGCATGTATAGCTCAGATGACATCAGATGTCACTTTTATTTCTCTACAATATAGGACATAAGAGTCAAACTCAGGCTGTCAGGGTTGGCAGGAAACACTTTACCAGTTGAACCATCTCTACTGCCCATAACATAAAGGTCTATATCTAGTTTTGTTTAGTCTATGTATAGTTTAGCTGACTATGGATTTACTTTCTTGGTGTATCCTGGCATAAAGACATTCTTCATATTTCTTTATACTTTATACTTTAGCAAGTAGTATAGTAGTGATGTTACTTTCAGAAATGTACTATGGTTATTTAAAGTATTACTATTAAAGAAAAAAGAGATAAATGGTATATGAAAACTTTATCCTGACAATGTTTCTGCATATATAAAAATAATCTAAAACAAAAATTGAAGATTAAATAATTAAGCTTGAGATATTCTTTCCTTTTATGAATATTCAGTAGGGACGTATAATTTAGGAGAAATAACAGATGTTTCAAGCCTTTGTTTCATAAGGCTTCTGCTACTCTGAAAATGTTTATGCAAACTAAAATGCCCAAAATAAAAATCAGTAAAGAAAATTGTATTTGAACACTGACATTCTTATTATGAACCACACATATGTAAAAAAATTAAAATAGTAACATAGATATGTATCTTGCTAACATTTAAAATATTGAGTAATGAAGTATTTGTGCATATTTTACTGTCTTGAAAGAGAATCTCAACAATTACCTTAGACTTTTTTTTTTAACTCAAAGGTCTTCCAATTATGGCTGTAGCTATGAGTATTAACTACCATACCAGCAAGAATTGTTTTAGATATTTACAAGAAAACTATTAGCTGGGATATAGGTATCTGCACCGTAGATTTTGTAAGAAAAAGAAGAATAAAATATTAATAAAATAGAATATGTTAAAAAAATTCAGTTTTGTTGCACATTTCCTGAACAGAAAAAAAAATATCATGATTTATATACCATATATCCAGGATTATGTGCATAAGCTTATGTGTATTTGTGTGTGTGTGTCCGCACACACATGCACATGCACACACTTGTGCACGTATCTAACTTATTTCTAAACCTATAGCTTACTATAACTCTTCAAAATAAAATATGTTAACTCACAAAATGTCATGTTTACATGATATTAGTTCAATTTTTAGGGTAGAAACCTAGATGTCAGAAAAGTTAGTATTTTTTTATTTTTATATTATGAAGATAGTTGTATACCCCTGTGTATGTTTTACTTTTTCCCTTTAACATAGAAATGAATAATGGTTTGAAAATTTGGTACTCTTTTTCAAACTTTTTGTTTGATCTTCCTGAGTTTTAAATCATGCACCCAGTCCCACTTATCTCCTCATCACCTTGTATTCCGCTTCCATCATTGCAACCACCCCACCAGAATAAGAATCTCATCCTGGAATTTATAATGTCACAGTGTATATCCCACAGTGTGCACTTTTATCTACACTTCTTTGTTTCCAAGTTGTTCATTTTAATGAGTCTTAAGAGCTCTCTGCCTTCTACTATACTATCAGTACTAATGCATAACTGTAACTCCTCTCAGATATCCTGTTGTTGCCCTTTTTTATGGAGATCCTGTAGTATGGGATCTGTAGGGTGGCCATTTTAATCTACTTCAGCAGTTCACCAATGGGGGTCAATGTTGTGGTGGGGCAATTCAAACCCCAGGATCTGGGCCTGAGAGAGATCTGACTAATCAGACCACCAGCTCTGCCACACTACCACCATCTGGGAGAGATTTCCTGCCCTTCCCAAGCTTCCCTTTCCAAAGTTGCAGCCAAAAAGGGGCAGAAACAACTTTCATGCTACCATACCCTCAGTGCTCTCTCATTTGTGCCCCTGCCATCAAAGCCAGCTTTACTGTGCTTCCCAGACAAGGTAGAGGGGTCATACTCTACAGTGCTACAGCAGGTAAGGGATGGAGCCAGGTCTCTAATTCTCACTCCCTCTGAGCATGCTCACCAGTAACCCCCCAAACCAGGGCCAACTCCCTCCCTGCTGCTCAGATGAGGTGCATGGCCTAATCTCCCAAGTGCTGCAAGAGGTGATTGGGCTCATGGCCCCATCAGGGACAGCTCTCTTGCCAAGGGTGGTGAGGGCAGAAGGGATGGAAAGGGTCTCTCCTTTGTCCAAACCACTGCACATCAAACAAGAGGCAGGACCAGGTACCCATGCCCATGCCCACCAGGCAGCTCATCAGAAAGCCCCAAATCTAGGGCCAGCTCTACTCTGCTGCTCAATCAAGGAAGGCTGTCACTAGAGGCAGGTTTTGAGATCATATATGCTCATGTCTGGCCAGTGTGTAGACAGCCTCTTTTTGCTGCCTGTGGATGAAAATTTATAGCTCTTGGCTTCATCTCCGGCTCTAACAAAAATCTTCCTGAAAACTACCATGATTCTTGGCAAGACAATAATGAAATTAACCTCTGAAACTGTAAGTCAGCCCCAGCAACGTTCTTTGCTTTATAGGAATTATTGTGGTCATAGTGTCTCTTCATAACAACAAAACTGAAATTTCGAAACCTTCCATCCTTACCCTCCAATTCATTCTCTAAATTTCTTTCTCACATTCACATTTTATTTTATACTCTATGATAATGATTAAAACGTCCAGGTAATAGTAAATAAACAGTAAATTACTAAGATTTCTTTTTGTGAATCTATTCAACATTTTATCATTTTTATCATAAATGTAACACTGTTCTTGTTTCAAATACAAATAAAATCTCAAAGAAAAATGAACTGTAATAAGAGGATATTAGCCAAAGATGTACAGATTTCCTAAGATACAATCCACAGTACTCAACAAACTTAACAACAAGAAGGGTCCAAGTGAGAATGCTTTAATCACACTTGTAAGGGAGAAGAAAGAAATCACACGAGGCAGAGAGAGAGAGAGAGAGAGAGAGAGAGAGAGAGGGAGGGAGGGAGGGAGGGAGAACTAGGTGGGAGATGGGAGGGGGAGGAAAAAAATGAACACATTCAGGTATGGGAAGGCAGGAGAGAGGACGTGAGGGTTAGCAGCTCTCCCAAGTCTGCCTGCCCAGAGCATAGGAGGAACTCTGGCCAGATGTGCGCTATCCTTCCTACCCTTCCTTCCCCTGCCCTCATTAGTTTCCACATATTTGGTGCTAAATTTTCATTTTTTATGAAGTCTATGACAATCCTAGAACTAAGGTATCACAAAACTGGTTCATCCTTGTTTTCTGCAATGATCACTTTTCATACTATTAAAAGAGCTGGAGTCCTATTCATCCCTCCATGTTAAAATTAACTAGGTCCTAAGATTGCTGTTTTTACTGACTGCATGTGCTGCTGTTCCCAGTCCATGTCTCCATTCAGAGATCAAAAACCAGCAGCAGCCTTATGACTTGACTAGGACAATTGAGAATCCTGAAATGGGTTATTGGGCCCAACTGGCTAATAAAGAAAAACCACTTGGGATGTCATGATTTCCATATTTAACGTTTGATCTGTGCCGGCTGGCTGATAACTCATGGCCTGACTCCCAACAGACTTTACAACATTCATACACTAAGTAGACTTAGGGAGAATTTTGTATATGTCTGGGGAAAAGAGAACTGTGGCATATGGGGAACCAGAACAATTCTATTATGCTTTTTGGGATTGTGAAACATCGGGATAGAAGGCATCAATGGAAAATTTTATTACAGTCACCTGACAGGGGAGGGAATCTGAAGTTCAACTAAAGTTCACCAGCCTAGGAAATCAGGAAAAGGGCTGGGAAACTGGGAAACCTTGGGGCCTCCGATTTTATATTATTGGGGGGAAAAACCTCAAACTCATTTTCACAATTAGGCTCCTGATAAAACCAATAGTAAACCCCCTGAATGTGACTGTAGGACCAAACCGAATTTTGGCAAACACTAAACCTATACCAAGAGGTCTTGCCCTGAAAAACCTATGCCAAAGTCTATTCTCAAACCAGTGTTTGTTGACCTCCCAGTCCTTCCCCAGCAGGCTCTGCGCCCCCGTAGATCTGCTCTGGTCAAGGATGCTAAAAACCTTTCAGATTTTGACCAGTTCCCAACCAGAGCTAACCATCTTCTGCTGGCTGTGTTATTATGCCAGAAACCCTTTTTATGAAGATGTTGGTTTTATGTCTAAATATAATGAGTCCGAGAGAGACACTGCATGCATATGGTCCCAAGAGAAGAACCTTAACCATACAGACCATATCAGGACAGGGGACCTGCCTGGGAAAAGTTCCCTTGTCACATCAACATATTTGTAACCAAAATACCCTCATGGTGCATTCCAAATGGGTTATTTCCCCCTGAACAGGCATGGTGGGCCTGTTCAACAGGGTTGACTCTGTGTGTGCATGGAGAGGTTCTTAATTCCCCTACTGCAAAGGAGTTCTCTATTCTAGTCCAATTGGTGCCATCCATAACCTATTATTCAGAGGAAATAGTGCTGAAGAACCTAATAGGGCATGTTGGGGGAGACCTCAAAAGACAGAAGAGAGAAACTATTTCCCTAACGTTGGCTATAATTTTGGGAGCAGGGCTACCTAGTGCAGGCACTGGGATAGCAGCTCTAACATTGTAAGAGAATAACTATACAGCCTTATATTAGATACAGATCAAGACAGCCAATGCTTAGAAAAATCCATTGCACACCTAGAGTGAAATGTAGATTCCCTGGCTGAGATAGTTGAACAGAACATACAAGGGTTAAACTTTGTCTTCCTGCATTAGAGATCCACTTAGACTTGAACTACTTTTTCTTTCTTTTCTAGATATATTGGATTTTTTGCTAATATTCATTATAGAACAATATGTGAAATGTTCATAAAAACATTCCTAAATGTTCCATAACCTTCCCAAACACTGTCTCTACCTGGAGACCAACTGTTTAAATATATTAGCCTACTCAAAATATTATATATTCAAATCATAATAAGACTGAAGCTATGGTGACAGCTAGAGGCGTAAATTGCTTCTGAGTAAAATTTTCACACTAAATGGACAACTGTGACCATAGAAAAGGCACTGAGTTAACATGTCAGTGGTGGGCATAAATATACCACCTCCTGTTTAAACGTGTACACTGTGTTTAAACTGTAAGAATTTGCAACACCTATTCCCTTGTTTGTCTTCCCAATATTTTATTATTGAATAAAGCTTACTTGTCTGAACTTTATTACTTGTCTATTTGGTTGTTATATAGGAGATAGGTTGCCAGGCATATTACTTCTATGACTTCTACCTTTTTGATTGCTAGTCTTAGTTGTTAACTTTACTGAATATTGAATTAACTGAAAGTGAAAAGCACTGGATATAAGTGATTTTCGGTTCATTACCTCATTTGAGGTCTAAAAACCTATCCTAACTCTGGGACACATATTCTTGTGCTAGCCTATGTAAAGCACATAGAAGACCCCTTTGGTTTTTGCCTTTTTGTCTTCATTCTCACAGGTATGCTTGTTCTTTTGAAGGTTTTAGAGTATATTTCTTTGAGAGCCCAACATATACTGAAGAACATCTGGGAAACTCAGTCTTGTGGACAGAAGATCTATTGGATTCCTTTACTATCTGACCATAGACATCTATTTTTAAATACCTGGGCTGGACCACAGTGTATAAATCCCTCTACAAACACACACACACACACACACACACACACACACACACACACACACACACACACACACACACACACACACACATAATTATTCCAGTTTTTTCTTTAAAGAATTTTGACTACCATACCTAAAATCTCTAAAATTAAATTTATCTTCCTATATCCAATTACTTTCATGCTCCTGTTTTGAAGATATTCTAAACTATATCATACTATCAATTTTACTAATTATTTTATTTATTTATATTTCAAATGTGATCCCCTTCAGCATATTCCCTCCATGAGGCCCCTACCACACTTCCCTCCATTCTCTAAAATGTTACTCTCCCACCCACCTCTCTAGAATTCAACTTTTCTGGGGACATAAAGCTTCCACAGGACAAGCACACACCCTCATCGCACTGAGGCCAGACAATGCAATCCTCTGCTACATATGTATAGTAGGGGTTATGTACTAGTACATGTATGCTTTTTGGTTGGTGGCTTAGTACCTGAGAATTCTGGGAAATCTAGTTTTTTCATGGTGTTGTTCTTCCAATAGGGTTGTAATTCCCTTCAGTTCCTTCAGTCTTTGATCAAACTCTTCCATAGGGGTTCCTGGGTTTAGACCAATGATTGGCTGTAAATATCTGCATCTGTCTCAGTCAGTTGATGGCATAGCCTCTTTTAGGACAGTCATGCCATGTTCATGTCTGAAAGCATATCTTGGTCAATTAACAAATGGGACCTTCTGAAACTGAAAAGGTTCTGTAAGGCAAAGGACACTGTCAATAGGACAAAATGGCAACCTAGTAATGGAGAAAAGTTCTTTACTAACCCTACATCTGATCGAAGGCTAATATTCAAAATATACAAAGAATTCAAGAAGCTAGACTCCAAAAAAAAAAAAAAAACAAAAAACAAAAAACAAAAAACAACCTAATGAAAAAATGAGCTCTAGAGCTAAACAAAATTCTCAATTTAGGAATCTCAAAAGCCTGAGAAGCACCTAAAGAAATGTTCAACATCCTCATTTATTGTGAAATAAAAATCAAAACCACGCTGAGATTCCATCCTAAACCAATCAGAATGGTTGAGACCAAAATGTCAGGTGAAAATAGCTGCTAGAGCAAATGTAGATAAAAAAGAACACTTTATCTTTGCTAGTGGGATTGCAAAGTGTTTTCCAGATTCCATAATCTGGAAAATATTCTGGCATTTCTTCACAAAATTGGAAATAAGTCTATCTGAATATTCATATATACAACTTCTGGGCATATACCCCAAAATGATCTACCATATCATGAGTAAACCTTCAGTGTTTACAGCAGCCTTAATTATAATAGCAGGGGTTAAGGGACTATGCCGAACTTAGGAAATTAATCTGAACAGGTAAGAGAGTGCACCACAGAACTGGACAGCTTCTGGGACAGGCGGAGCCACAGAACCACTGAGGCAGCACGCTTATCAGGCAATAGAAAGCCAGCCACCCTCCCAACCAAAGGACAGGTATCTGCCTGGTTAGGAAGGCCTCAGCCTCAGGAGCAGCAGATGCCACTTTAGTTCTGGGACGCCACCGAACTTAGGAACTTAGTCTGCACAGGTGAGAGTGTGCACTTCTGGGACCTGCCAAGCAACACAGCTTCTGGAAAAGGTCCTGTTTTTGGCCCACTTCTTCAGCCAGGAGGAGGTCCAAACACAAGATAATCTGTGCACCTTCCCTGTAAGAGGAGAGCTTGCCAGCAGAGAGAGCTCTGAGCACTGAAACTCAGAGGAGAGAGTCTGTCTCCCAGGTCTGCTGATAGACGGTAACAGAATCACCAGAAGAACAATCTCTAAACAGAGTCAACTATAACAACTAACTCCAGAGATTACCAAATGGTGAAAGGTAAATGTAGGAATCTTACTAACAGGAACCAAGACCACTCACCATCATCAGAACCCAGCACTCCCACTTCGCCTAGTCCAGGGCACCTCAACACACCCTGTATTGGCTAGTTTTGTGTCAACTTGACACAGCTGGAGTTATCACAGAGAAAGGAGCTTCAGTTGAGGAAATGCCTCCATGAGATCCAACTGTAAGGCATTTTCTCAATTAGTGATCAAGGGGGCAAGGCCCCTTGTGGGTGGGACCATCTCTGGGCTGGTTGTCTTGGGTTCTATAAGAAAGCAGGCTAAGCAAGCCAGTAAAGAACATCCCTCCATGGCCTCTGCATCAGCTCCTGCTTTCTGACCTGCTTGAGTTCCAGTCCTGCATCCTTTGGTGATCAACAGCAGTATGGAAATGTAAGCCGAATAAACCCTTTCCTCCCCAACTTGCTTCTTGGTCATGATGTTTGTGCAGGAATAGAAACCCTGACTAAGACAAATTGGTACCAGCAGAGTGGGGTATTCCTGTGACAACCTGACCATGTTTTGGGGAGGACTGTGGAAGGACTTTGGAACTTTGGGCTTGAAGATCCATCCGTTGTTAAGAGCTCTGTCGGATGTTGTGTAGGAGCTTGGAAGACAACGTTGAGAACACTGCAGAAGATGGAGGTCTGGTTTGTGAAATTTCAGAGGGAAAATTAAAGACTCTTTTCAGGGCCATTGCTGTTTTGATTGTGAAGATTCTGTAGTTCTGGTTAGCTGGGGCTGAAGAATCAGCTGTGATTAACAAGATACCAGAACTACTAAAGCAAAAACTTTGCATTACTGGGACTATTGATGCTGGTTAGCTGGAGCTAAGAAATTAGCGGTGATTAAGAAGAGACCAGCATCATTGAGGTGACATCTTCTGGGAAGTGTTTTCTGAGAGCACAGTTGCTGCGTTCCAGATATAGCCAAAGTTGTACCTTGTGCTCTGGCTGGACTTGGTAACGTGTAAGGGTCACCCAGGTGGTACTGGTTTTGAAGGCATGAAGGAATTGAGCAGAGCAGCTGAGGCTTGGCACTGTGAGAGGCCATGGAAGGCCATTGGTGAAAGTGCAGCCTCAGTTGCAATTGATGGCCCAGGACTGAAGGGGTCATGCAGTGTTTTGGAGATGCCAGTACCATGAGATGACCACCAAGAGCAGCAGCAGCAGTGGAGTAGAGGCATCTGGAGCCTAGAGGATGACGCGTGTGCTACAAAGGGCATGGCTGGAGAAGTGACCCAAGCCCTTGGAGGAGCCCAGAAGATCGTGAGTTGGATCCCAGACATTGGACGGTTGGAGATTGATTTTTGCTTTTGATTGTGACTGTGCCCTGATATTTTCCCTCTTGAAGGAAGAAACTGTTTTAGTGATGCCCACAGTTAAGAGACTTTTAATTTAAAAAGACTTTGGATTTTTAAAAGAGATATTTTAAAGAGATTGAAATTTTAAGAATATGTAAAGACTGTGGGACATTTAAAGTTATTTAGACCTTGGGGATGAATAAGAATGTAAGGGTTGAGGCTTACTAGTGATGTGTTTGTGTGTCAAGTTGACAAGGGGTCAGTTGTATTGGCTAGTTTTGTGTCAACTTGACACAGCTGGAGTTATCACAGAGAAAGGAGCTTCAGTTGAGGAAATGCCTCCATGAGATCCAACTGTAAGGCATTTTCTCAATTAGTGATCAAGGGGGCAAGGCCCCTTGTGGGTGGGACCATCTCTGGGCTGGTTGTCTTGGGTTCTATAAGAAAGCAGGCTAAGCAAGCCAGTAAAGAACATCCCTCCATGGCCTCTGCATCAGCTCCTGCTTTCTGACCTGCTTGAGTTCCAGTCCTGCATCCTTTGGTGATCAACAGCAGTATGGAAATGTAAGCCGAATAAACCCTTTCCTCCCCAACTTGCTTCTTGGTCATGATGTTTGTGCAGGAATAGAAACCCTGACTAAGACACACCCGAAAACCTAGACCCAGATTTAAAAGCATATCTCATAATGATGGTAGAGGACATCAAGAAGGACTTTAATAACTCACTTAAAGAAATACAGGAGAACACTGCTAAAGAGTTACAAGTCCTTAAAGAAAAACAGGAAAACACAATCAAACAGGTAGAAGTCCTTACAGAAAAAGAGGAAAGCACATCCAAACAGGTGAAGGAAATGAACAAAACCATATTAGACCTAAAAAGAGAAGTTGACACAATATAGAAAACTCAAAGTGAGGCAACACTGGAGATAGAAATCCTAGGAAAGAAATCAGGAACCATAGATTTGAACATCAGCAACAGAATACAAGACATGGAAGAGAGAATCTCAGGTGCAGAAGATCCCATAGAGAACATCGGATCAACAATCAAAGAAAATGGAAAATGCAAAAAGATCCTAACTCAAAATATCCAGGAAATCGAGGACACAATGAGAAGACCAAACCTACGGATAATAGGGGTGGATCAGAATGAAGATTTTCAACTCAAAGGACCAGCAAATATCTTCAACAAAATTATTGAAAAAAACTTCCCAAATCTAAAGAAAGAGATGCCCATGAACATACAAGAAGCCTACAGAACTCCCAATAGACTGGACCAGAAAAGAAATTCCTCCCGACACATAATAATCAGAACAACAAATGCACTAAATAAAGAGAGAATACTAAAAGCAGTAAGGGGAAAAAGGTCAAGTAACTTATAAAGGCAAGTCAATCAGAATTACACCAACTTTTTCACCAGAGACTATGAAAGCCAGAAGAGCCTGGACAGATGTTATACAGACACTAAGAGAACACAAATTCCAGCCACGGCTACCATACCCAGCTAAACTCTCCATTACCATAGATGGAGAAACAAAAGTATTCCACGACAAAAACAAATTCACATATTACCTTTCCACAAATCCAGGCCTTCAAAAGATAATAACAGAAAAAAAAAAAAAAAAAACTAGGAAGGGAACCTTGCCCTAGAAAAAACAAGAAGGCTATCCCTCAACAAACCTAAAATAAAACAGCCACAAAAACAGAATGCCTACTTTAACAACAAAAATAAGAGGAACCAACAATTACTTTTCCTTAATATCTCTTAATTTCAATGGTCTCAACTCCCCAATAAAAAGATATAGACTAACAAACTGGCTACACAAACAAGACCCAGCATTTTGCTGCTTACAGAAACTCATCTCAGAGAAAAAGATAGACACTACCTCAGAATGAAAGGCTGAAAAACAATTTCCCAAGCAAATGGTATGAAGAAACAAGCAGGAGTAGCCATCATAATAACTGATAAGATTGACTTACAACCCAAAGTCATCAAAAAAGACAAGGAGGGGCACTTCATTCTCATCAAAGGTAAAATCCTCCAAGAGGAACTATCAATTCTGAATATCTATGCTCCAAATACACGGGCAGCCACATTCATTAAAGAAACTTTAGTAAAGCTCAAAGCACACATTGCACCTCACACAATAATTGTGGGAGACTTCAACACACTACTTTCACCAATGGACAGATCAAGGAAACATAAAGTAAACAGGGACACAGTGAAACTAACAGAAGTTATGAAACAAATGGATCTGACAGATATCTACAGAACATTTTATCCTAAAACTAAAGGATATACCTTCTTCTCAGCACCTCATGGTACCTTCTCCAAAATTGACCACATAATAGATCACAAAACAGGCCTCAACAGATACAAACATATTGAAATTGTCCCATGTATCCTATCAGATCACCATGCACTAAGGCTGATCTTCAATAACAAAATAAATAATAGAAAGCCAACATTCACGTGGAAACTGAACAACACTCTTCTCAATGATATCTTGGTCAAGGAAGGAATAAAGAAAGAAATGAAGGACTTCTTAGAGTTGAATGAAAATGAAGCCACCTCATACCCCAACTTATGGGACACAATGAAAGCATTTCTAAGAGGAAAACTCATAGATCTGAGTGCCTCCAAAAGGAAACTAGAGAGAGCACACATTAGCAGCTTGACAACACACCTAAAAGCTCTAGAACAAAAGGAAGCAAATTCACCCAAGAGGAGTAGATGGCAGGAAATAATGAAACTCAGGGGCAAAATCAACCAAGTGGAAACAAGAAGAACTATTTAGAGAATCAACCAATCGAAGAGCTGGTTCTTTGAGAAAATCAACAAGATAGACAAACCCTTAGCCAGACACACTAAAGGGCACAGGGAAAGCATTCTAATTAATAAAATCTGAAATGAAAAGGGAGACATAACAACAGATCCTGAAGAAATCCAAAAAACCCTCAGTTCCTTCTACAAAAGGCTATACTCAACAAAACTGGAGAACCTGGATGAAATGAAGAAGTGTCTAGACAGATACCAGGTACCAAAGTTGAATCAAGATCAGGTTAATGATCTAAACAGCCCGATATCCCCCAAAGAAATAAAAGCAAACCTTAATAATCTCCCAACCAAAAAAAAAAGCCCAGGACGAGATGGGTTTCGTGCAGAGTTCTATTAGACCTTCAAAGAAGATCTACTCCTAGTTCTGCACAAACTGTTCCACAAAATAGAAACAGAAGGTACTCTACCCAACTCATTCTATGAAGCCACAATTACTCTGATACCTAAACCACAAAAAGACCCCACAAAGATAAAGAACTTCAGACCAATATCACTTATAAATATTGATGCAAAAATCCTCAATAAAGTTCTTGCTAACCAAATCCAAGAACACATCAAAACAATCATCCATCCTGACCAAGTAGGTTTCATCCCAGGGACGCAGGGATGGTTCAATATACGGAAATCCATCAATGTAATCCAGTATATAACAAACTCAAAAACAAAAACCACATGATCATCTCATTAGAAGCTGTGAACACATTTAACAAAATCCAACACCCATTCATGATAAAAGTCTTGGAAAGATCAGGAATTCAAGGCCCATACCTAAACATGATAAAAACAATCTACAGCAAACCAGTAGCCAGCATCAATGTAAATGGTGAAAAGCTTGAAGCAATCCCACTAAAATCAGGGACTAGACAAGGCTGTCCACTCTCTTCCTACCTATTCAACATTGTACTTGAAATCCGAGCCAGAGCATTTAGACAACAAAAGGAGATCAAGGTGATACAAATTGGAAAGGATGAAGTCAAAATATCACTTTTTGCAGATGATATGATAATATGTATACGTGACCCAAAAATTCCACCAGAGAACTCCTAAGCCTGATAAACAGCTTCAGTGATGTAGCTGGATATAAAATTAACTCAATCCAGTCAATGGCCTTTCTCTTCACAAAGGACAAACATGCTGAGGAAGAAATTAGGGAAACAACACCCTTCTCAATAGCCACAAATAATATAAAATACCTAGGCATGACTCTTAGGAAGTAAAAGATCTGTATGACAAGAACTTCATGCCTCTGAAGAAAGAAATTAAAGAAGATCTCAGAAGATGGAAAGATCTCCCATGCTCATGGATTGGCAGGATCAATATAGTAAAAATGGCTATCTTGCCAAAACAATCTACAGATTCAATGCAATCCCCATCAAAATTCCAACTCAATTCGTCAACAAATTAGAAAGAGCAATCAGCAGATTCATCTGGAATAACAAAAAACCTAGGATAGCAAAAACTCTTCTCAAGGATAAAAGAACATCTAGTGGAATCACCATGCCCAACCTAAAGCTGTACTACAGAGCAATTGTGATAAAAACTGCATGGAACTGGTATAGTGACAGACAAGTAGACCAATGGAACAGAATTGAAGACCCAAAGAAAAACCCACACACCTATGGTCACTTGATCTTTGACAAGCAATCTAAAACCATCCAGTGGAAAAAAGACAGCATTTTCAACAAATGGTACTGGCACAACTGGCTGTTATCATGTTGACGATTGCGAATTGATCCATTTCTATATCCTTGTACTAAGGTCAAATCTAATTGGATTAAAGAACTCCACATAAAACCAGAGACATTGATACTAATAGAGGGGAAAGAAGGGAAAAGCCTCGAAGATATGGGTACAGGGGAAAAATTCCTGAATAGAACGGCAATGGCTTGTGCTGTAAGATGGAGAATCGATAAATGGGACCTCATAAAATTGCAAAGCTTCTGCAAGGCAAAAGATGCCTTCAATATGACAAAAAGACCACAAACAGATTGGGAAAGGATCTTTACCTATCCCAAATCGGTAAGGGGACTAATATCCAATACATATAAAGAACTCAAGAAGGTAGACTCCATATATTCAAATAACCCCACTAAAAATGGGGCTCAGAACTAAACAAAGAATATGCCCCAGTACAGGGGAACGCCAGGGCCAAAAAGGGGGAGTGGGTGGGCAGGGGAGTTGGGGTTGGTGGCTATGGGGGACTTTTGGTATAGCATTGGAAATGTAAATGAGCTAAATACCTAATAAAAAATGGAAAAGAAAAAAAAAGAAAATATATATATCATAAAATTCTGAAATATATAACCTAAGGTTGCTCTTTAAGTCCTTGAAAAAAAAATAAAAACAAAAGTTATAGTAAGAAGTAATAAAATCAAAGGCAGACATGAATGTGAACTACAGCACAGAATAAGGCAACTCAAACAAAAAATACATTCTTTTAAAAGCTTAAAATAATAAAATCAAATAAAAAGTGTAAAATACAAAAGTGGGTGGTGAGTGGGAGATGCTAGATATACAAATGACATGAGAAAGAGAGACCAAGAGAGATGAAAAAAGGATTTTGGAGCTCTCCCAGGAACAGAAGGAAATTTGGAGATGTACTGTTTCTCTTTGCCCCATACAGGAGACATCCATAATTCTGGTTACATCAAGTTCTCTACCCTCTCTGTATTGTCTGTGTTTGATGCACCAGTCTTTCCATGTGTCAATTCGTGTCTGTTTTTGTTTTGTTGTCTGAACAACTGTTGTTCTGTTTCATGTTGAATAAAAATAGTTAAAACTTAAAAAAAAAAAAAAAAGTTCTCACCAGAGGAATACCGAATGGCAGAGAAGCACCTGAAAAAATGTTCAACATCCTTAATCATTAGGGAAATGCAAATCAAAACAACGCTGAGATTCCACCTTCACACCAGTCAGAATGGCTAAGATGAATAATTCAGGTGACAGCAGATGCTGGTGAGGATGTGGAGAAAGAGGAACACTCCTACATTGTTGGTGGGATTGCAAGTTTGTACAACCACTCTGGAAATCAGTCTGGCGGTTCCTCAGAAAATTAGACATATTACCACCAGAAGATCCAGCAATACCTCTTCTGGGCATATATCCAGAAGATGTCCCAACCGGTAAAAAGGACATATGCTCCACTATGTTCATAGCAGCCCTATTTATAATAGCCAGAAGCTGGAAAGAACCCAGATGCCCCTCAACAGAGGAATGGATACAGAAAATGTGTTACATTTACACAATGGAGTACTACACAACTATTAAAGAGAATGTGAGTTTCCTTCATTCGGATTCCAGATTTGGAGTATAGGGGATGTGATTACTTGGCATTATTCTATTTTAATTCATTCATTCATTCACTCAACCCTGTCCACCTTCTTATTATTACACATCCCATATCTACTGACCATCCACTGTATCCAAGAGCATGTCCCCAAGCCACCTGGTCTCTAAACACCCAGGGGCCTCTAGCCTCTTGAGACCTCAGTGCATCATCTCTGATTGAACAGAGATCAAATTTTTTTTCAGTGTATATTTTGGGGATAATCTAATAGTTGGTATATGCTTCCTGTTTGGTGGTCTATCATTTGGGAGAATTCTGGTCCAGAATAATTGAGACAGCAGGTCCTCCTAAAGGGATACTCTCCTCTTCAGCCTCCTTCAGTCTTTCTCCAATTCCCCAATGGTTCAGCAGATTCTGTCCATTGGTTGGTTGCAGACATATGCATCTGATTGTTTCAACTGCTCATTAGGTCTTCAGAAGTGCATTCATGCTAGTATTCACATTACAATTATGTGAATTCAGAAGCCAGCAGAGTTCGTGGACTGCAAGCAGGTCTTCTGAAAAAGCAATGCATGATATAATTACCTGAATTTTCTGGCAGTACTCTTCAATATTGTGTTCTACGTGATGCAATATTCCACTCTCTTTCTCTATCTCTGTCTCTGTCCCTCTCTGTCTCTGTCTCTCTCTGTCTCTTTGTCTCTCTCTCTCTGTCTCTCTGTATCTGTCTCTGTCTCTGTCTCTGTCTCTGTCTCTGTCTCTCTCTCTCTCTCTCTCTCTCTCTGTCTGTCTCTCTCAATATCTATTCCTCTAACACTCAGTATGACTAATGATTCTCTTATCTTCTCTTCTACAAAGGGGATGATATTTTAATGTCATCTGCAAATTGTTATTCTGAATCGGAGTAGGGAAAGGACACTTTAAATCTGTTGTTACACCCAAGAGCATGGCTTTTAAAACCTGGTGAATCAGTAGAAGATGAGACAATGTATAGAAGAGGTTGCTTCTTTTGCTTTGGTTTGGTTTAGCTTTGTTTATTTCTGTTACACGCAATCATTAGAAGAAACTCTGTGAAATACTGCCTAATGCAAATTTCCTGAAGGAAAATAGGTACCTCAGAACCAAAATTATATTTCTCAGTTACAATATATAATATATATTATTAGAGATATTTTTTTTCATTAAACCTTGAACAGAATTTTTCTCTGATCTTAACAAAACTGCAAAGTACATGGGGGATAAAGGTGCACACTCTCAGGTGTGCATGGAATGACAATATGTTGAAGACCTTATTAGCCTCCATGTCCTTACCCTATGTGCCATCTTGGAAAAAAAAATATGCTGAAAGTCAAGAAAATGGCTTACTTGAATATGCCAGGGAGATTTCTAACCAAAATGTCACTGTGTATATCTCTAACACAAGGTAGACCTGGTATTGCAAGAGACAGTAAATGGCAGTAACATTGGTGCACTCTAGGATATGGGCCTGTTCTAAGTGTACATCAATAACAACAAAGAGAACGAAAATTTGCAGCCTAATTGCATAAAGGATATAGATATATCTATCTATTTATCTATAGATTAGATAGATAGATAGATAGATAGATAGATAGATAGATAGATAGATAGATAGATAGATAGTTATAATAAATACACAATGATACACACACACATACATATATATTATATATAATATAACACTTATAAGCATATACATATAATACATATATACACATATCCATCTGTTAAAAAATATGATATATGATATTTGTGCACAGCAAGATTTCAGTTTCATAATGATGATCACCTTTACATATAATCAAATGAATCTGACTTTTTTGTCTACTTCAATCTAATTTATATCACTCTTCATATATTAGAAACTCTTGATACATTTTAATAAATATCAGTAATCCTATTGCTGAATATAGAAAGGTTTGTTCCATTTTCTCTTCATTTTTGTCTTGGTTATATTGTTTAATTTCATATCCCATGTTATCTCCTGTTTTAGATTTCCCCCTGGAAATCCCTCATCTGACCACCTCACCTGCCTCCGAACCTGTGCTGTCCCATCAATTCACCCACTCCATTTCTATACTAGAAAATCCTACCGCCTGATTTTACTGGACTTAGGATCAGTTATCTACTTTCTCATTCACAAATGCTATCTCTGTGAGATGTAAACTTTACTGTTGTATAGTAAATTTGATATTGGTAAATGATCATGTCAAGAAAAACTAACTACAATCAAGCAGGATTGGTCCAACAGATTGTATATGTTCAGCAAGTTTACCCCATTCACTAGGTATTATGCCCATTGCAACAAGTTTAAGAAATGTTCCTGACCCAACTAGCAGCTGAAAGAGTCAGATGCAAACACTTGCACCCAACCAATGTCTTGAAGCAGTTGAACACTATTGTTGAATTAACTAAGTTTAAAAGATGGTGAAGAGGAGGGCAGCCCTGTAGAAGGACCAACAGTCTCAATTAACTTGCTCCCCCAAGATGTCTAAAACTCTGGACAACCAAGGAGACAAAATATGCCTGCTGATATGAGGCCTCAAGCACACATACAGAAGAGGATTGCTGGGTGTGTGTTCCATCTGAATAGATGCACCTAATTTTCAAGAGAATGGAAGTTCCAGGGGGTTTAGATTTCTGGTAGTTTAGAGGTGAGGTGTGGAGACATTTTTGTGGAGAGTATGAGGTGTGAAGGAGGTATGGGATGTGGAACAATTGGAGGGTAGATAGGGTGGGGAATAAAATCTGGACTGTAAATAGAAATAATTATAAAGAAAGAAAAAAAAGACAAAAGTTATTGCAATTGCACTGAATTGTGGAATATTAGTGGAGAGTGGTGTGTTCAAGGGTTTTATTTCCTTTTCTCTATAAAAATGCATTCATGGAAAGCAAGTATTAAGATTTTTAAGGATCCAGGACTATTTTGGCAACTGTTCAGAGAATGTTCTGCCAATGCTGAATATCTGAGTTCTGTTCCTCTATCGTCGTCTGCTATTTCATAACTGTTTTTGTGTCCCTTAAACTGCAGTTTGAGTATCAAGACGTTCTTTGCAAACATGACATCTTCAATCCAGTTTCAATGAGTAAAATGTGGATTTTAATGCAGGATGTATTCCTTAAAGGGATGTTTCTGTGGAGACTAACATGAAGAGACATTTTTTTTTAAATGATGATGCATTTTAGACCAAATTCTCATGCTGTTGATGGATGAATGTGAAGGATTTAGTGTAGCTGCAAACATACACTTATCTTTTTGGAAATGTTATTTTCTAGGATGTAGTAAAATCAAAATGTTGCCTCCATTTTCATCTATTTAGAATTTTCGGAGTCCAGGACCTCAATCTGATCCGGAAAATGAGGCCAGATTATCATAAAAATTGAATACACGATAATATCAGTTTTAACATTTTCTTTCCTAACAAAATGATAATTGCTTGTTGACATATTTACAAACTTTCTTTATTTTATTCTGTTTTTGTTTACATTCCTTTATCATATTTTTACAGTGGAGTAGTTATCCCAGTCTCAGCCTGCACCCTGACTTCCTCATCACATACCTCTGCCCTCATCAGCAATAGGATATCCACACATCCCAACCCCCACATATTCCCAATGCCTAGGACCTCAACTTTCTCTGGTGTTTAGGTGTATCTTCTTCCATTGAGGCCAGGTCAGGCAATCCTTTCTGTATATGTGTCAGGGTCTCATATCCGCTGGTGTATGCTGCCTAGTTAGTGGCATATTATCTAAGAGATCTTAGTTGTCCAGAGTAGCTGACAGTGATGTTAGTCATTCTATTGGTCACACTCCTCAGCTTCTTCCAACTAGCTCCTTATTTCAAAAACAGGGTTCCCCAAATTCTGTCAATTGTTGGATAAGATATGTGTATATTTGAAAGCAGAAAAAAAAAGAATGATTTCACCTTAGAATACAGAGCTATATTTTGGAGAACACTGAAAAAAAACAGAGAGTATTCTCTCATGAATATGTTCCTACTGGAAATAAGAAAAAGTGTTCTTATTTCATATTTGTTGATTCTTTAGGTTGATTTTTTTCTCTGATACTTTTATTTATAGCCCTATTTGACCTGGGACTTAATTTCTATGCAAGGTCATAGATTCAATTGCCAAATCCAATTTAATTGGAAAATAGCAGGACAGAAATCTTCATGAAAAAAAAATGATGAATAACATTGAAATAAAAATTTGAGAACTTTATTTCTTCCAAAGGAAAAACGAAAGTAAATGAGTAAAGATTTTATGGAGAATGTGCATTAGATTGGTGGATAAATATTTCTAGACATCACTGGATGAATAAATGTGAATTATTCCAAAACAAGATAAATGCAGTGTAAGTCAATAATTTAAAGAGATGTACCAAATTAATATTTGACAGTATTCCTGAGCTATGTGTTCAGATATCTGACTTCTATCTGACACCTTGGATAGAATTCAAGTCTGGTCTTATTTCAATGATGTAGATCTTGGGTGTAAAGATGCATCCAAGCATCACTGCACTGGATGCCAAGATTGAGAAGACCTCTACAGCAGCCATGACCATGCCCTTAGTCCTATGTGAGTCATGGAGGAAGGTGACATAAACACTGCAGAATCCTAGCACGACAAAGGTCAGGAACTTGGCTTCATTAAATGTTTCAGGAAAATTCTTTGCCACGAAATCCACAGTGAAGCTTCCAAGGGCAAGGCAGGTCAAGTATCCCAAAATTCAGTAGAATGCAGTAACTGAACCCTTGTTGCACAAAATGATTATCATTATCATCAATATCAACAAATATCAATATCAACAAAAGGAGGAGAAACTGAGAGCCAGATTACCCACAGAATACATTGATATGGAACATATCAGAAGGATGTATTTCATTGAACCTGATAAAAGGAGGTTCCTTAAACCTCTTCCAGGTTCTGTGATTATGAAAGCCAAACTACAATGATTGTTTTGGCAAGCAATGTGGAAACAGACACCATGAATACAATTCCAAAAGTGATTTGTTGTAAGGCTACATTTTTTTCTGTTAGGAAGACCAATGAAGAAAAAGGAGCATGAGAAAATGGAACATGAGTGACATGAGTAGCTGATGAGAAATGTGGAAAGACATAGAAGGAAGGACAGGAAGCAAGTTAGAGAGTAAGAAAGGTTAAAGCTTAGAGAAAGAGGTGAAAGCTTAGAGAGAGTAAGGATTGTAAAAGTTGAGAGAAAGAGAGAGAGAGAGAGAGAGAGACAGAGACAGAGACAGAGACAGAGACAGAGACAGAGACAGAGACAGAGGGAGGGAGGAAGGGAGGGAGGGAGGGAGGGAGGGAGAGAGGGAGGGAGGGAGGGAGGGAGAGAGAGAGAGAGAGAGAGAGAGAGAGAGAGAGAAAAGAGAGACAGAGAGAAAGAGAGAAAGAGAGAAAGAGGGAGACACTGAGGTAGGGCCAAGTAGCCTCTCATATATTGGGCTTGCTATCTTGCTGTTGCTAGGTAACTGGAAGGAATCTAACCTGAAGATCAGAAGCTTTGGTCATTTTGTATATAACTTCTAGCCATTACCCTATCCTGAGCAGGGGTGCCTGTGGGTTGGGTAAATTCACCAGGGGCCAGTGTTCCAGAAGTACTGAGGAAATGCCTTCCTTCCCATGTAGGTGAAAATTACGACCCATTAGGTTTCATCAGGTTTAAGGACTTCAGCATGACTGGAGACCAGGCATTTGGTACATAGCCCAATGCCCCAAGCTCAATGATCAAATTTAACTCTAGCATCCAGAGTTTGTGGTTTCTCAGCAAAACAACAGCACAGACGATGTGAGTTTGAAACTCTGGAGACTTCCACCATATGAAATCAAGGCATGGAGGTTGGGTTTGGTAAAATGATCTAGAAGAAATCTGTAAAACAGTGAAAGGACAATTGAAAAGACTCATATGGAAAAGATCAGCAACAGGGAATGCCTCAGGAGACCATCCTTGTATTCATAGCTTCTCAAGACAAAATTCAAATGACCAATAGTACTGGAGGAGAGTCTGTGAATGCATCAGGGAGGGGAGAGTAAGTGTTAGGAGGGAGGGTGAGATAGAGAAAAAAGTAGAAGGAGAAAAAGAAAGAGAACGAGAAGGGAAAGTAGAAGGAGAAGAATATGGAGAGGGAGAACAGAAGAAGGAAGGGAAGAGGAAGGGGTGGAGCAGGATGAGAAGGAGAAAGAGATGGAAGAAGAACAAAAAAAGAAGAGGAAAATGAAAACGAAGGAGCAGGAGGGGAGGAGAAGGAGAAAAGGAGAAGGTGAAATAAGGAGGAGAGAAGGAGAGAAGAAGAAGGAGAGAGGAGGAAGAGATGGGGAAGGAGAAGAAGTAGAAGAAGATGTGGAAGAAGAACTAAAAGAAGAAAGAGGGAGAGGAGAAAAAGATTGAGAAGGAAGAAGAAAGAAGGAGAAGAAAGAAGAAAGAAGAAAGAAAATTAGAAGAAAAAAAGAAGAAAGAGGAGGAGGAGGAGGAAGAGGAGGAGAAAAGAGAAGGAGAAGGCAAAGAAGGAGAAGAGTAGAAGGAGGAGAAGGAGAACATGGAGAAGAAATGAGAAGAGATGAGAGGTATAGTTAGGCAGACACAGACAGAGAAACACAGACACACAGAGAGAGTCGTGCACATAAACATTCACACAGAGACACACAAGTAGGCACAGAGACAGAGAAAAATATACATATAAAGAGAGACATGCACAGAGACATTCACAGAGATACACACATTTACACAACTTAATTAAGAAGTATTTACAAAAATATATCTATGAAATTACAAGGATATTAAGTACTAAATTATGTGAGCATTGAGGAGGAATGAGATCCAAACAAATTTTGCAAGTCCTGCAACATTCTGCATGCTTCCACACAGCTTTAGCTGTGGGAGTATCAGTTATAGGGCTGTAACTTTTGTTTTTTTCATTTATAATTTACTGTGAATCTCCTTTCTCCACCATTCAATATGGTCAGTAGTTTCCATGTCGAATGACTTTCCAATGCATGGCATCTAGTGAGAAAGAGAAAACAATTTAAAAAAAAAAGAGTCTCTATGCTGGAGCCAACTGTACAAACAATTTGTAGTTATTCTCCAAATGCAGGGCTCAAAGAACTCAGAGGCTCCTCTAGCTTTTACACAGATCTTAAGTTTGGTCCCCCAGCATCACTGAGAACCTATTGACAATTCTCACTCAGGTCATAAATCTATGGAGCATTCCAATGTATTGAGTTCCAGAGAAAAAGCCATTTGGAAGCTTATCTCTCTAAAAGTGAAGATTGCGCTGAAAATTATGAAAAGTGAGAATAATTTTAAATATGAAAAAACATTCCACACACACACATTAAAATAATACATGTAGACAAAATTGACAGCAATCTATATGACACAATACCCACATACACGAGAGGGGAAGGGGCAGGGGGAGAGGTGGAGAGACATACGTATACTTACAATACTTTTTTTTTTTAGTCAAGTTGTCAAAACTGACACAATCAATGTACAGGAAGAGATGTATATGGCAAACACTGGGGACAGACTGTCATGATAAGGACAGCATAGAAGGAAACAACAAGTTGATCTGTGGCATTGAGAGCCTGAATGGGCCCTTCTACATTTGGTTGGATTTAGAATCCAAGATTTAGTTCAGAACCAGCCAGCTCCCTCCTTGTCCCAGTGATCTACTTTTGCTGGGGCACAGTCACAAAGGTTCCACAACATTTCTAGACAGTTTTCCCAGTTTTAGACAACTGGGACTGTGGGAGATATAACCCCCCCCCATCTTAATTAAACTAAGCCACGCAAATGCAAAATATTTTTGAAAACAGTTTAATTTCAATTTTGGAAAGAGAACAGAGAGCTCTACAATGATATGGACTGAATTAGTCTTTAGGTTCCATTGTGCACCCTAAATTAAATATAGTGTAAAAGATTCTGTTTTCTATGTAGCAAGTGAGGGCTGAAAACAACACACTAATGGAGATAAAATGCAAAAAACTGGGATATACAATAACAATTCAAAATGACACTGTGAAAAACGATGTATTTATACATGCTAACTGTCCTATTGACCACAGTGCCATTCATCATTGTGTTAGGGGATCCAATCTAGTGATTAATCATCAGGGTTTGACAGTAAAATCTTTAGGCTCAATACACCAGACATTAGCTGGAAAATGATTTACAAGAATGTAATGACCTTTGGTGTCTTCTCTGTGAATCTGTTGTATGGATGCCCTGTCGTTGGTTGTTTTATTTGTTAGTGTTGTTTTAAAATAGAAATATTGAATGCAAAAGCAAGTTGCAGGAGCCCAAAATGTCTTTGCATCCTCTCTTTCTCCTTCCCATAACTTTCTAATTTTCCCAATCCCCACATTCATTCAAAATACAGAATTTCAAAAAATAAAGAAACTCATTCATCATCTTTACTTTGTGCTTGCATGCTGGTTGCAATTATCTTGTAAGCATTAAAAATCAGGCTAACATACTGCCTATGTTCAATAGGGTTTCATTGATGTGAAGCTACATCATGACTCAAGAAACACTTATAGGGAAAATTTAATTGATGTTGTCTTACAGTTTTAGAGGGTCAGTATATTATTATCTTGATAGGAAGAATGGCAGCATCCAGGAAGAGTCGGTGCTGGGGAAGGAACTAATTGGTCTATATCTTAGTCTGAAGGCAACCAGGAGGAAGTTTGTGGCCATAGGTAGCAAGGAAGAGGATCGATTTTCGTCACTGAGCAGAGATTGTGCACTACATAATAGCAAGCCTACACAATGATACACTTCCTCAAACAAGCCAACACCTTGTAATAGTGCCACATCCCATGGGCAAAAGATATTCTAATCAACACACTGCATCACAGGAAAATGGTAGAGAGACATAAAGAAAGATACTGCATGATTGCATTCCTCTAGTCACAAGTGCTACATACCTACACGTTAATATGCACACACACACACACACACACACACACACACACACACACATAAACACACACACACACACATAAACACACACACACACACACACACACACACATGCCTATCTGATATGCATAATAATAATGTGCAGTCTCGGGTCCTGTGCGATTGGATTGGACCAGGTGCTGTGTTCCACTCACCAGAGGTCTTAGGATCCCGTGGTGGATCCTGTGTGTGTCCTTGGGGGTGTCCAGAGACACCCCTGGCAAGGGACCACGGTGTTCCCTTGATGTACTTCTGTTGTCCAATTGCTCTGGCTAGGATTTCAAGTGCTATATTGAACAGATAGGAAGAAAGTGGACAGTCTTGTCTAGTCCCTGATTTTAGTCGGATTGGTTTTAGTTTCTCTCCATTTAGTTTGATGTTGACTACTGGTTTGCTATATATTGCTTTTATTGTGTTTAAGTATGGGCCTTGAATTCCTGATCTTTCCTTGATTTTTATCATGAATGGGTGTTGGATTTGTTTAAATGATTTCTCAGCATATAACGAGATGATTATGTGGTTTTTGTTTTTGAGTTTCTTATGTAGTGGATTACGTTGATGTGTTTCCTTATATTAAACCATCCCTAAATCCCTAGGATGAAGCCTACTTGATCATTATTGATGATTTTTGTGATATGTTCTTGGATTCAGTTTGCATGGACTTTATTAAATATTTTTGCATCGATATTCATAAGGGAAATTGGTCTGAAGTCTTTTATTTGGTTGGGAATTTATGTGGTTTAGTTATCAGAGTAATTGTGGCTTCTATAGAATTAATTGAATAGAGTACCTTCAGTTTCTATTTTATGGAATAGTTTCGGGCCAGTTGGAATTAGTTCTTTTTTGAAGGTCTGATAGAACTCTGCACTAAACCCATGTGGGCTGTCCTGGGCATTATTTGGTTGGGAGATTATTAGTGACTACTTCTATTTCTTTAGGGGGTATGGGGCTGTTTAGATCTTTATTCTGATCTGGATTTAACTTTGGTATCTGATTTCTGTCTAGAAAATTGTCCATTTTGTTCAAGTTTTCCAGTTTTGTTTAGTATAGCCTTTTGTAGTAGTATCTGATGATGCCTAGGTTTTCCACAAGTTCTGGTCTTATGTCTCCCTTTTCATTTCTAATCTTGTTATTTAGGATACTATCCCTGTGCCCTGTAGTTCGTCTTGCTAAGAGTTTATATATCTTGATACTATTTTCAAAGAACAGGCTCCTGGTTTGGTTGATACTTTGAATAGTTCTTTTTGTTCCCACTGGTTGATTCCAGCCCCGAGTTTGATTATTTTCTGCTATCTACTCCCCCTTGTAAATTTGCCTCCTTTTGTTCTAGAGCTTTTAGGTGTGCTGTCAAACTCTTAGTGTGTGCTCTGTCTGGTTTTTTTTTGTGGTGGCATTCAGAGCTGTTGGTTTTCTTTGTGGGACTACATTCATTGTGTCCCATAAGTTTGTGTATATTGTCCCTTCATTTTCATTAAACTCTAAAAAGTGTTTAAGTTCTTCTTTATTTCTTCCTTGACCAAGTTATCATTGAGTAGAGTGTTGTTCAGTTTTCACGTGAATGTTGGCTTTCTATTATTTATGTTGTTATTGAAGATCAGCCTTCTTCCATGGTGATGTGATAGGGTGTATGGGATACTTTCAATATTTTTTGAGTCCTGTTTTGTGACTGATTATATGTTCTATTGTGGAGAAGATACCATGGTGTTTTGAGAAGAAGTTATATCCTTTTGTTTTAGGGTAAATGTTCTGTAGATATCTATTAAATCCATTTGTTTCATAACTTCTATTATCTTCAATGTATCTCTGTTTAGAGTCTATTTCCAGGATCTTTCTATTGATAAGAGTGGGTTATTGAAGTTTCCCACTATTATGGTGTGCAGTGCAATGAGTGATTTGAGCTTTACTAAAGTTTCTTTAATGAATGTGGATGCCTTTGCATTTGGAGCATAGATATTCAGAATAGAGGGTTCATCTTGGAAGATTTTACCTTTCATGAGCATTAATTGTCCCTCTTGTCTTTTTTGATATCTTTGGGTTGGAAATTGATTTTATTCTATATTAGAATGGCTACTCCATCTTATTTCTTCAGACCATTTGCTTGGAAAATTGTTTTCCAGCCTTTTACTATGAGGTAGAATCTGGTTTTTTACCTGAGGTGGGTTTCTTTTATGCAGCAAAATGTTGTGTATTGTTTATATAGCCAGTCTGTTTGTCTATTTGTTTTTATTGGTGAATTGATTCCACATTAAGGCAACTTCAGACCAACTTCTCTTATGTATATCAATGCAAAAATACTCAATAAAATTCTCCCCAAACTAAAAGGGCTATTAGGTTCTTTACTGAGAGTCAAAACTGCAATGAGAACTTCCAGTTTTCCAAATGTCTCTGACTAATTGCTCTTTGATAGTAACTAGGCTTTCTCCTACTCAGAGCACATTACAAGAGGTTGTATAACAATTAACCAAAGGTCATCAGAAGGGAACTAATGATTTATTATAGGTTCTAGGGTAAAAGATAATATATTGATTGGGTTTACCTATACAAAACTTCACTAACATCTTAGTTATGGTTTGATACCTTCAGTGAACCTGTTGATCTGAGACAGTTGTTGAACTTTGTAGCATGTGGTCATGTATTCTGAAATATGTATAATTTCTGAGGACAAAGAGACGAGGAACATCTAGAGAAAAGATTTTTTTTTGCCTTTCTCCACTTAGACTATTTTTTTTTCCTTTTGCCCACTTAGAAGAATTTTTCCCTTTCCCCACTTAGGATCTTTCTGCTTTTCCCCTTATATAACTTTCATAGGAAATTTTTTATAACTTAGTAATAACTTCTATAATCACTTCTCTAAATTCCTTCTCTTCCAGTGACATCTGGTTAGTAGGCTCAAAATTAGAGCCCAGCAATTCCTGCTGAGCTAGAAAAAAGGCTGCATTGCTGAATCCTCCTCTTAGGCTACAGGTGTTAATCACCTAAGCCAGCCTACCCTCAGAAAGACCCAGTACTTTTTAGAAGTTATCATCAGCATTTCAGTACAATGAGAGAGCTAGAAAGCCCTGGGACACTTAGATTTTAAAGGCATTGCCAGGGTCCTACTCTGAGACTCCACTGCTATCCTGGCTCAGAACAATCCTGGACCTCAAACTCTACTATAGAGAAGAAGTGATTAAAAAAAAACTACATGGTATTGATACAGAGACTGACAGATGAATCAGTGGACTAGAACTGAAGATCCAGAAAGAAAACCAAATATTTATGGACCCTAGATTTTTGACAAAGAACCAAAAAAAAAAAAAAAAAAGATGGAAAAAAGAAAGGATTTTCAATAAATGGTGATGTTCTAATTTGCAGTCTGTATGTTGAAAAATAAAAATAAATCCATACTTATCACCTTGCACAAAGCTCAGTTTCAAATTGAACACGATTATCAACATAAAATATGATACACTGAATCTAATAGAAGATAAACTCATTGACACAGAGAGGGAAATGTCCTAAACACATATCCCATGGTTCATGCTCTAAGATCAACAATTCATAAATGTAAAATAATAAACTATTTTAGATCATCTCCCCATTAATGTAACAATCACTGTAGTCATCAAATGGTTTCCATGTAAGATTTGAGGCAATTACCATATTAACCATTTTTTTTTTTAATTTGGTTGGTTAATTGTTTGGGGGGTATTCAATTTGAAATGAACAGGAGATCATTTCCTGCCTGTGAACAACGTGGAGGGAGTCAGTTCAGGAAACAGATAGCTACTACAGATAATAAATAAATAAATACTCCAAATGAAGGCAATTTTTAAACCTTTCATAGCATGGCAAAAAACACTTTAGTCATTTACAGACCAAAAGCTAGAACCTCTTTGTAGTGTGGGCATTGGGCTTAGCAGCCTAGTCTCAGTATACTAACATACTTGGAAATTATCATAAAAAAAATACACTGAATAGTTTGTCTTTAGATCTTTAAAAACCTCAGAAATACTTATCAAAATAAAAGACTATAATAAATTCAACAGAATAAGTTTCATTTTCTTTCAACAAAAATTTAGGCTTTTTATAATAATAAATATTTGTTATGAGTAATTCTAGCTCATTTGGTCATAAATATATATGTTTTTAGGAAAATAATTCTAAAAACTTAAAATTTATGTTTTGTATTATTATGTATAACATTGGCAAATTAGATAAGACATGCTCATTCATGTTAAACTCATAAATCTACTCCTATTTATTGAATCTTTTAAAAATCAGAAACCTCCCTAGGCAAGATCTTAAACTAATGTTCCCACTTATGCCATGACATTTTTAGCAGATATTTAAATGTATTAACTGATCTACTAATGAGTAGAAATCTGAAAGACCAGAATCTCTGTTACCTTTCACATAATGATTCTATTCAATGTAAACTATGACTACAATTAGAAAAATACCCAAATCCTAAAGTCAAATCCTCACCTCTTTTATCAGTCATAGAAAATATTTTAATAGCTATGGTACTGTAATCTGTAATCCCAGCACTTGGCAGTTGAATGAAGGAGGATCAAGGCCTTTGACTGTCCATAGCTACATAGCGAGTTTGAGGTCAGCATGAGTAATGTAGGACTGTCTCAAATAAACCTGTCCCCTACAAATCAAACAAAAATCTAATGTTAGTATAAAGATATAAAAAAGTAAATATTTCTGTCACTTCAGTAGGAAAATGTTGACCAGAAATACTAAAATAAATGTACAATTGCAATTTTTTTACTATATTTTTGAAGGGAAAACTATTGAAATCTGGATATCCATAGAGTTCCCTGTTTAGAACATTATCCTGACAGCATATAGCCCAGAAATGGTAAGAAGCAAGGCTTGGAGAATCACAGGAGTTGCCTTGCCCAGACTTTAGAGATGGCAGCAAATAACTGTAAGTATCACCTGTTTTTTTAGACTGAGGAAGTTCAATTGATGATGACATGTTCCAATATAATAATAGAAAAACAAACAAACAAACAAATAAAAAACTATTATTTCTGCTTTAGATCTTGGCAGGGCCATTCTAGCCCCATCGTTTGACAAAAGCACAACACAGCTCAGAAAATTGTTTTGATGACATCAACAATTGTCAGACTTAAAATCTATCGATGTGCTTCAAACATCTCTCATCTTCTGGGGTTATACATGGTGGTATTTATGAGACCTCTAAATGATCCCTAGGATTAGGAGCATAGTGTGTAGAGTTGGGAGTGGATATATAGACTGGAGAGATAAAATGGGAAGCATGGTGATCCTTGGATTGCCTGTGCTGCATACCTTTGCAGTTGTGCTAATAGATTCAGTGCAGATTGCCAATACCTTCTATGAGCACTACCCTAGCACACAGTACAGTGCTCTCTATTCTTTTTCCGGGCTTTTGCCTGTGAGAGGGAATGTAGCTTGGAAACTACTGGTTGGTGTGTGGAAGATAAAAATCATTGGATCGGTTCAAAGCTATGGGAGCTGCCAGTTAATAGGCTAAGCTTCAGACTACATCCTTCCAATGGATAACTAGGGTCCAGTCTAGATGAATTTCTGGATACCCAGGATACATGAATAGCATGCAGTATTCTAGAGTAGTATCCAGCTTAATGATACTTCTGTTGCTCTTGTGTCTTTCCCTCTTCTGTATCCCACAAGTTCATTCCGCTTTCTTGGCATGACTCACAAATGAGCATTGTGTATTAACCTGTGATATATGAGAGGAGTTGTCTGAATAGAGATGAAATATTGAGTCATGGCAAACAAAACTGTGGAAATGGAAACCATCCAGGGGCAAATGTTGTAAAATTAACATAGTCTGTGAAAGAAAAATGCTTTTGCTTTCAGAAGGAGAGTGAATGGAGTTTTTCACTAAGCTGGAAGGGTGCTAATAAAGACCTTTTTTAACTGGAGAATTTAATAAGAATTAACCAAAACCCAGGTGCAATTATTCTTACAGGAGTGAACTGGATAGATGGGTAGAGTTTGGCTAGTATAAGATACTTGATTTAATGACTTTTGAGGTCCTTTTTCGAAATCATGATCAATAAATTCTGCCCTCTGTGACATTTCTACTATATTTGTTTGAAAGATGAATGAACTAGGATACATAGATATAGCTTTATATTATAGTTCTTGAACTTTCATGATGTGACAATTAAATCTGTATGATCAGGACATATTGTAGAGCTCTGCATTAGGCACACATAATCTATAGCTCCTGGGGACATACACGCAAATGAACAAACATGACTTTATAGTGTTTCTTGTTTTCAGAATGGAATACATTTTATAAATAATCTAAAAGCAATAGGTTCAGTTTCTATGTTCTTAGAGATAGAACCTTAAAGACCCTAAAAACTCTAAAAAATAAAAAAGAAAAAAGAAGAGAAAAGAAAATAAACTTGAAGCTTTAAATAAACAACAAAAACCCTAAAAACAAACAAACAAACAATAAAAAAAACATAATTTTTTTTGAAAAAATAAAACTAAAAGAACCTAAAACCCTAAAAAAACAAACAAACAAACAAACAAAAACTCTAGATCTCTACAAAGACCCAAAAAAAAATCATTACCACAAACAAACAAACAAACAAGGAAAGAACAATAACCACACAAAGCCTTAAAAAAAAAATCTCGCCAAATACACTGAGAACAACCCTAAAATCATTTAAAAAAAGTAAAAAAAAAAAACCCTAAAACAATAAAGCAAAACCTAAAACCCTAAAAACGCTAAAATTATTAAACAAACACTAAATGACCGAAAAAAGCTATTTTTTTAATCTTAATAAACATTTCTAAAACCCTACAATTCTATAAATAAGAAAACACAAGAACTCTAAAAAGACCCTAAAAAAATTATAAAACCCTAAAAAAAAATCCAAAACTCTACAAGTCTAGATCCCTAATGAGACAATAAAAAAAAAAATAAATAAAAAAAAAAAAAGATAATGAAAAATACAAAACCACCACCCCAACAACTACAAATTCTTCTGCCTTAAAAAATCGCCAAAAACACTGGAAAAGAAAATCATTTTACAAACCTTATTAAAAAAATGCTTAAAACAATTTTTAAAAATTCCTTAATTAAATTAAAAAACAAAACAAAACTAAAAAATAAAGAAAAACCCTAAAATTCTAAAACAATCTCAACAACAGTAAAAAGACCCAAAAGAACTGTAAAACCATAAAAAAAGTTTTTTTAAAAAGTTCTAAAAACACATCAAAACTCTGAAACTCAAAAAAAAAAAAAAAACTTGAAAACCCGCTTAAAAAAGCAAAACAACAAAAACAAACAAATAAACAAACAAAAAACAACAACAACAAAACACCTACAATACCCTGAAACACTAACTAAAATCCTGAGACTATAAAAACAACCCTACCCCCCCAAAAGGCTTACAAAACCCTGAAACATTAACTAAAATCCTAAGATACAAAAATAATCCTAAACCCATAAAAAAAAAGCAAACACACACACAAGAAAACAAAAAACCTTTACAAAATTCTAAAACCCTATAAAACACTAAAAGTATAAAAAGAAACAAAAACAAAACAAAACAAAACAACAAGAAGATCAAAAACACACAAAAAACTACAATTATCCTAAAATTATTCATAAACCCTAAAAAGCCCTAAAACCCTGAAATACCTTAAATTTCTAGGAGAAATCAAGATCTAAAATAAATAAATAAATACATAAATAAACACATAAATAAATACATAAATAAACAAACAAACCTCAACCCTACCAAAAACAAACAAACAAACAAACAAACAAAAAACTTGTAAGGACAAAACAACCTCCCAAATTTAAAACCATTAAAACCCTAAAACTCTAAATAACCCAAAGGGCTTTACCCTCCTGCACCCCCCCAAAAAAAAAAAACCCGAAAACTGTAAAATACTAAAAAGCCCGAAAAAAAAGCCTAAAACATTAGAAGAAGTAAATAGAAAAAAAAAATCTAGAATCTTTAAACAAATACTGAAATAGTCCTAAAATCAAAAAAAAAAAAAAAAAAAAAAAAGAAAAGAAAAGAAAAAGAAAAGAAAAAGAAAAAGAAAATTCTGAAAACACACCTATCAGCTAGGCAGTCATTCAACTTACATATTTTAGCCTGCTTCTGAGTGCTGGTATTAAAGGGGAATAAAACTATACTTGACTCCTTTTTGTTTGTATAATTGTTTTCTAAATGATTTTTTTCTCTGTGGGTGAGTATATGTGTGTGTGTGTGTGTGTGTGTGTGTGTGTGTGTGTGTGTGTGTGTGTGTGTGTGTGTGTGTTGTCCAAAGAGGTCATCAGATCGTCTAGAACTAGAATTGCAGGTGGTTGTGAACAACCATGTGGGTGTTAGAAATTGAACCCTGGTCCTGTGCAAAAGCAATCAGTGGGCCTAAGCAGTGAGCTATCTCCTCAGTCCTTTCTGCTTGCTCTAATCTCTACTTCACTATTCATCTTGCCCAAATATGTCTTTAATTCTTACTTCTTCTGTCTTTTTTTCTGTGATGAATTCTTGTTTGCTTTTCTCTTGCTTCTCCAATTACAGCACCAAGATTCTGCATTTCCTTTTGTTTTGGAAGATTCTCAAGGAATCCTAAATCCAGATTTTAGGGCAGTTATTTAAAATTCTTGCTGGTGATTCTGACAATGGTTTCCTCATTTTTTTAAAAATTAGGTATTTTTTCATTTACATTTCCAATACTATCTCAAAAGTCCCCACATACCCACCTGAACCACACCCCCACCACCACCACCACATCTTGTCCCTGGCATACCCCTGAATTAAGGCATATAAAGTTTGCAAGACTGATGGGGCTCTCTTTCCAATGATAACCAACTAGTCCATCTTCTGATACAACTGCAGCTAGAAACATGAGCTCTGATATGCTGCTAGAAAAATGAGCTCTGGGGGGTTTCTTTAGTTCATATTGTTGTTCCACTTATGGGATTGCAGACCCCTTTAGCTCCTTGGGTACCTTCTCTACCTCCTCCATTTCGGTCCCTGTGATTCATCCAATAGCTGACTGTGAGCATCCACTTCTGTGTTTGCTAGGCCATGGCAAAGCCTCACAAGAGACAGCTAAATCTGGGTCCTTCCAGCAAAATCTTGCCAGTGTATGCAATGGTGTCAGTGTTTGGAGGCTGCTTATGGATGGATTAGTGGATTGAAAACCACTAATTTGGACACAATGGGGCTACTGCTGCCAATGTAGACTGTTTATCCAGTGTTGCTGGTCAGAAATCTCCGTTCTTTGAAGGCAATGGGTTTTCCCAGAACAGGCTTCTTCTGAGTCCCCAAACTTTTGTCAACACCTGTTCACCTTGATGATGATCACTGATGTATCAAATGACCATACTTAGTAAATTAGAGTAATACAGTTTTCTTTTCCACCCTAGAAAGTGGGGATTCTAAAAATATGTGTACTAGCTAAAAGCAGTGATGGTGCTCTTCCTAGGGTTCCTTACATAGTGTCCTCCTTGGATGTTCCTCTCTGATCTATACTCACCATCTATGTTGCTTCCTCTCATGAACAGCACACATGATAACACTCAACCCATCTGATCTTCAGTCAGCAGAAATATACTAATTATATTTCCCATATGGCCCAGTTGCTCATGATTCTGAGGCATAATCATACATGTTGTATTGCCAAACAAAATGACACTAATTGTCTAGTATATAATGAAGCATATTTTGTATGACTCTTTTCAGGAGTCTGTATATTCAATGATGAACACACCATCAGCAAATGAGTGAATTCTTGTGAGATGATGTCATCACAGAGGGAACCAATGGGCTAGAAAGAGAAAAGAGAGAGCCAAACTCCCTTTCATAATTAAACCTTTTCTATAACAGCATTATTAAATTATTTTTATATGTAAGTCATATCCCTCCTGACCCATTCAATTTCTTCCAAATATATTCACACCTGGGGATTAATCTTCAGAAAATTATTCTTGGGAAACACATGTGATTATTTCAACATCTATAGTAGTGTGGGGGCATTATTCTCCCTACGTCATGTAAACTTAATATCTTTAGATACCTCCTTCCCTGTGATAGCCTTGCAGCTCACTGAGTGACATGTGCATTTGATGATAAATGATACACAAACATTGAAGCACCTTACCATATCCTGTCACCCATATCATGTACAACATAGCAAGAACCACACCTGAGTTGAAAAATACAAATATATTTTATAGTGTCTTGAAGCTAAAATCCCCAAATTAATCAAAATATTATTTGGACTCTGTTACTTTATACCAGTGTTTTTTAAGTGTACAAGTCGTAGGCCTTTTCTGTGACCCTTTGCACAGGTTTATAGTGTCCTTTTACCATCTTCATCCTCCCCACTATCCTCCATTGGTATCAAATCTCCCCCTGCTGCTGCGCTTACTCTTCCAAAATACCTCCTATTTTTTAATGCCTCTTATTAAATTTATATTTTCACAATTGTCATTTTGAGTTTTACTTGTCTAACCTAATATATAGTATTTTAACGTTCCATCCATTTTTTGAAAACAAAGCCCTGCACTAATACACATAGATGAGAAATATATTTCTCTCTCTCTCTCTCTCTCTCTCTCTCTCTCTCTCTCTCTCTCTCTCTCTCTCTCTCTCTCTCTTTTTCTCTCTGTCTCTCCTTTTTAAGGCATTCATCCAGTAGTTGACATCTAAAATCACTCCATAGCATGTATGTTTCATAAAGTGAGGCAATCAATATTGATGATATGGATATGTAGTGGTCCTTCTTAGATTTTTTTTTTTTTGAACTTAAATCAACCTGGGAAGATAGAATCTCAGATAAAGATCCTCCATCACATTGGCCTGTGGCCACACCTTAAGGAATGATTTTTTTTTTATGACTGTTGTTGAAGGATCTAGCTCTCTATGGATAGTGACATATTCTATGAAGATGATGTACAGGGTGTGGTGGGGACCGTGGAATGTACTGAAAACGATTTTTTTTGAAGAACTGAAGATCTATGTGCCATGAACAATTAAAGTGTCCTCTAATTTGTAAGTAAATTTTATACATACCTGTGTCCAGTATTCTGTCTACACATATTTCAAAACTAAAATTACCTCATCTATTTCATCCTGTTTTACTGCATTTAATCTCTGAAATTCCTTGTAATCAGAAGTGCTGGTAAATTTTAAAAACCTTTAAAATATGACTGGGAGATATCAGGTTTGTTTTAATTTTATCACAACTTTGTAAGCATGCCCAAGATCTATGTTTTCCTCTTACTTTCCAAAGAATCCATAATTCATGATTGCCATTGGTTTCAATATATGTCATTTAACCCTGTCAAATTCCAGGTTTGTTTGCATAAAATAGTCCTCCTCTAACTGTGGGTTTTCATAAAGTAAAAATTGGTGTGCTATCCAGTGTGCTGCCTCAAAGAGTCTGGCAATATTTATGATAAGAAGCACAGCTTAAAGATAACCAAGGGAAAGGTTGGAATATGAAAAATAACCACCATGGATGTTGTCAAGTCAGAAACCGAAGACTTTCTCAGAACGAAAATAAAAACAAAAATGAAACAAAACAAAACACAAACCAAACAAATAAATAAAAATCCAACAACCAAACAATAAAAACAATGCAAGGGTGAAATTCTTTGGCAGAATATTACTCAGATCATCAGGCCTTTCAGTTGGGATTTCATTTATTATTTCTAGGAGGCCATATGAAAAGGTAAATTCGAGATGCTGAACGTTTCTGAGTGTAACTAGGGAAGGAACCAGCCTGAGAGAGGTTCTATGATGTAAGCTGAACTAGGGTGATGTCACAGAGCACTGGCTGGAGGTTGCGCATCTATTCCACTTGGAGGCACTAGAATCCATTGAAGGTGAGTTCACTATCTTCACAGTGGTATGTCAAAGCCAGGTCATTTTTTCCCACAGGCTTTTAGTGCCTGGTCTGTATCAGGAGACAGAATCTTGACAACTAGGATATTTTTCTATGGGTAAGTATATTTATGTAGTAATTAGGATCCTCATAGCTACAGAAAGCTAAAAATTTTCTCTCCTACAGAGAGTTACTGTACAATTTACTTTCTCCATGTTTATTAGCTAGGGAGATGAATGGTCTAGGTTAGTTTATCTCCTGAATTTATTATCCTTGCTAACAATATCTAGATCACAATTCCACTAAAATGCCAAATCTCCTCTTTGTCCAAGTGCATGTTAGAAGATATTAGTTCTAAATGGCTGATATTGCCTCAAATTGTTGAGCTGTTCTTGAGTTCACTGATGCAATGGCTTCATCAAATAATTCTGAAGCTGGGTCAGGAGAAACAATAAAGAAGGACAGTGGTGTGCTGTGTCCCTGGGAAGATATTTGTGAATGCAGGCACTTAGCTCAGACCTTACACGTACAAGAGAGTCATGGTGACCCTTCTGGCCCTTTTATTTTTTTTTTCTCTTCTTCTTGATCATTGGGTGTAATAGTCATAGCACAACCTAAATTGACATAGAATTTCAAGGAGATGATCCTCATCAGAGACAAATTAACTCAGGGCTGAAGAAATAAATGTTGATCTGAGTATATTCTTCTGAGCTCTAGAAAATTACTTGTTAATTACACTATTTTTATTTCCTTGTTTTTTTGTTTCTTTATTTCTTTGTTTGTTTGTTTGCCTGCTTGGTTAATTTTATTTGAGTTTCTGTATGTTTAGATTTGGCTGTCAGGAAACTCACTGTGTAGACCAGACTAGCCTTTATCTCACTAAGTTCTTGAGTACTATGATTAAAGTTATGGGTCACCACCACTTCCTATTAATTTCTCCATTTGATTGTTTGTTTTGTTATTTTTTGTTTGAATTTCTCTTTTGTTTGTTTTTCGTTTGATTTTCTTCTGTTTTCTTTTACTTGTTGTTGTTGTTGTTGTTGTTGTTGAGACAGGGTTCCTCTCTATAGCACTGGCTTCCCTGGAACTCACTTTGTAGACCAGGCTGGTCTCTAATTTAGAAATCTGCCTGTCCTTGCCTTCTGAGTTCTGGGATTAAATGCGTGTACCACCATGGCTGACTTATTAACTTCTTATTTTTATAAAATTAATTTTAGGAGCTCAAATCTGTTTAGCATAGTCTTCTTCACATGCTCAGAAGTTCTCGTAGAGAAGAGTCTTGGTCCAGCATTCACTCCCAACCCATAACCATTGCCCATCAGGAATTC